>NC_092874.1:302593256-302900444 GCF_028372415.1 Notamacropus eugenii | reverse complement strand
AGCACATCTCCAGGATGGCTCCAGAATGACAAGTAGGCCATCAGTACAGATGCAGCCACGTGTGGAGAGAGGCCACACTATAGGGGCTGGGTGTGCAGCCAGCCCCAGACTTCTCCAGAAAGGACTGGCTCCTGCCTGGTACAATCACCCAGCTGTCAGCTCCCGGTGCCTGGGGATGGGTCCATCTGATCCCTTATCCCAGGGGGACCTGGGTGTGGTGAACGCCAGCAGCTCTATCCCCCTAAATCAGAGAATGGCCAAGAAAAGCAATTGGTGTCCGTCAGAGAGCTAACAAATCACTCCTGCAAACACAAGACACTGGTTTTTCCCCTTGTCTCTGTGGTAAACAGACAAATGTTAAAAACAGAGAAAAAAATGAGTGCGTAGGACGGATCAAAGAAGAGGTTTCCGTGCTTGCACTGACCACCAGCCAGGCCCCATCAACCCCCCTTCAAAGGCCCAGCCCCAGGGAGGTCCAAGGCAGCCACTGGGAGTCATCTGTTCACTTTTTTTAGACTGTGAGCCAACTAGGTCAGCTTGTCCAATTTGTTTCCTCCCTGGCCTAAATGGGATGGTAAATAAATCTCTGAAAAGTTAGCAATTTATTCTTAGAGGCAAAATAAAGCTCCACATGCCAGCTCCCCCTTTCCTATAGCATTTTAAGGATTACAAAGCACTGTCCTCATAAGAACCCTTTGGGCCCTTTTGGATAAATGGTGGGAGGAGGAAAACCCGAGCTCAGACGGTAAGTGTTTCGTCAAGGTCATCTCCTAGGGCCTGATAAAGAAATGGCGAGGTCGCCTCATCCGACATTCTGCTGAGAAACTCAGGCCCTTCATTTCCAGTCACTGATGGACCCCCTCTCTCTTCTGGCCCTTCCCTGATGTTTATCATCAGTAGAGGACAGGTGCGGACAGGGATGGGGAAGACATTGAGTCAGGTTCAGTTCTGTTCTGGTAGCCTGCACGATTGTGGCATACAGATGGGAGACCTTAGGTGGCACAGTGGATAGAAGACTTGAGTTCAAATTCTGCCTCAGATCCTTGCTGTATGACCAGCCTCAGTTCCCTCGGGTGTAGAATGGAGATAACAACAGGGTTGCTGTGAGTATCAGATGTTAGCAAAGGTCTTTTTAAAGCCCTCTATCATGACTGGTTAAAATTGCTGTCAAAAAGCCTGTGAGGGACACTTTGTCCTATGGAGTCAGACTCTTTCTTCATAATCAATAAATCAAGACAACAACTGAGGGGTGTGTGTGTGTGTGTGTGTGTGTGTGTGTGTGTGTGTGTGTGTGTGTGTGTGTGTGTGTGTGCGTGTGTGTGTGTGTACACAAACGTACGCATAATTACATTTATGCTTATGTTCGTACACACACAAACACATTTTGGACATAGCCAACGTAGACATTTATTTTGCCTGACAAATTTGTCTGTAACGGGGGTTTTGTTTTTCTTGATTTCTCAAGGTGGGGGAGTGAAGGAGGAGGTGCAGGAAAGAGGCAGAAGGGAGAGAATACAGAATTGAAAACAAAACAAAATTTAATTCTTTAGAAAGAATCTACCGGAGCTGCCGTACAACAGAGTTGCCCTAGGAGAAAGAAGAACATGGCCCAGAGGAGAGGCATGGGGTCAGGGTGACCATGCAGAACCAGATGGTGAATGGAGGACTCTGGAGGAGAGTCAAAGTGGCCATCAGCGAAATGCGTAACGGGAAGAAAAGACAGTAAGGGACAACAGGGTGTGAGATGAGATGGAGAATGGGGAGATTTGGGTCAGGGACATCAGCTAGAAGGAAAGAGGTGATGAGGGCCAAAGCTAAGGTCATGTGTGTGAACAGAGAGAAAGCGTAAAGGGACCCAGGGGTCAGCTGGAGAAACCGATTTGCAAGGTCTGAGGCACACTGAGTGGATACCTTGCAGCAGGGCCTGGGAGGGACAGAGATGGGCTGTGATCTGCACAGGAGGACAGGAGGGAACTCTGGGATGGCTGAGATCACAGACCAGATGAACATGGAGAAGAAAATGTACTTAACATGTGTTGGCTATCTATTCTCTGGTCATTCAGAAGCACTTCTGAATGTGGATGAGCCATCATCCTCAGTACACCCAATCATGAGGTTGAAGGACCTGGAGATATTTGAGCCCCGGGAGGAGGAGTAGGAGAGGATATGACATCATTACCACCTGGAAGCCTCATCTGTTGGGCCACAGAGCTCAAGGCCCATGGAACAGTGGGGAGAAGGCCAGTAACAGCAAAGACACTGAAAGGCTAGAGTTCTCCCTAGCCCCACAATCCCTTGCCTTTCTTGTCACTATAGCATCCCTCATATCTGACTCCTCGCCACTCAAGCATCTCCTACCTCACTTCAGGACCTCCTTCTCTCTCCCTATTTTTATCACAACAGCCTCCTTCTAGCTCCCCCAGCCCCACATCCTACCATCCTCTGATCCATCTTACAGATGTCTGTCAAAGTGATTCCCATCAGCCCAACACTCAACCATGGTACCCCTCCTACTCAATCACCTTGGAGTTCCCTGTTGCCTCCAGGATAAAATGTAAATGCCTCTGCTTAGCTTTGAAAGTCCTATATAATCTGATTCCAAATCATCTTTTGACCCTTACTAAACACTGCTCCCCAACCTTCACACCAAGATCCAACTAAACTGACCTCTTCACTAGGACTCACATACCACTCCTCCTCTCTTGCCTCCATACCTCTGCATACTTTGGCCATCCCTCATGCCTGGAATGCCCTCCCTCCTCTTTCTGCCTGATGCCTTTCCCTGCCATTCCCCTTCCAAGCTGCTAATTTCTTCCCTGTCAAGAAACCTTCTTTTTCATTGTCTAATCTATCTTTATATTTATTCACCTTGTATGTGTTTCATACAGACTCCTAAGTATTTGCTGTCTTCCTCACTAAAATATAAACTTCTGGTGGGTTGAGATTGTTCCATTCCCTGTCTCTGTATCCCCAACACGTAGTTCAGGACCTGGGGCAGGATAAATACTTAATGATGCATTGAATACTTATTAACTATTTATTACTATTGTATTGAATACTATTGACTAATTATCGAATACTTGTTGACTATTGACTGACAAGTGACCTGACAAGTGATCAAAGGCTGAGATTTGAACTCAGTTCCTATGACTCCAAGTTAAATACCATTACAAAGTGGTCCCCCACTACCTGGCACAGATCTCGCTGAGGTCTGCAAGCATCTATCAAGGGCATGGATCCAGGGCCCCCAAAGTGCCCATGGGTATCACTGGGGCCAACAGCCCAGGGATGTGCCCTCAGAGAGGTCCTGGATTATCATCACCTGCCTCCCAGCCTCTGCCATCACCTCAGATCAAAGTCTTTCCACACACTCAGTCCATTTACCTGTCAGTGAGAAGCTCCCCATGGCTCCCAGACCCAAGAAATGACACAGGAATGTAGGTAATTTCATTTAAACTGTTCTTCCTGACCCAACAGCTCCCCCCTGGCCCTTTGGACAAGCAGCTGTCGCCCTCCTTCTGAGTACCCATTAATCAATGCATTGCATCTGCCTCTATCATAACAAATTGGCAATTATGTTTAACTTGCTCGGAAGGCAGCACACTTCACCTGGCCCTAATTACTTTCTCTGAAAAAGCAACTTTGGGAGAAAAGACAGGAGAATCAGCAGCAAGCCTCCCGGGGCTGCTGGGTCATCTGAATCCCAGGCAACCACCAAAACAACATGGCGGCAGAAGCCCAGGGGCCAGTTGCTCCAACCCACTCCATCTGCAGATGAGGAAACAGAGGCTCCATGATCTGCAATCCAGTGATTCTGACCAAGAATATGAAGTCTAGAACTGGAAGAGACCTCTGATGGTATCCTGTCCAACAGCCTGATTTTCTTCGGCTGTTGTTGTTTCAGTCATGGCCACCTCTCCATAACCTCATTTGGGGTTTTCTTTGCAGAGATGCTCCAGCTCATTTTACAGATGAAGAAACTGAGGCAAACAGAGTGAAATGACTTGCCCAGGATCACACAGCTAGTGTCCTGACCCCTGACTCTATCTACTGCACTGTCTCTCTTGGGAAACTGAGGCCCAAGGAATAAGGTCACAAAGATAAACCACTAGCCTCATCTGACTAAGAAAACCATTGATTACAAGCTGAGAGGGCCCTTCCAGGTGACATAGGGCCACTGCTTCATTCTGCAAATGGATATACCCCAGAGGTCATCTCCAGGCCCAACTCCCTTATTTTATAGATGGGAAAACTGAGGCCTAGACAGATGAAGGACACATAATCACAAAGTAGTTTAATAAAGAAGCTTCATGGGAGAGGGTGCATCAATACTCCTAATAATTAAAAGCAGGGACGACTCAGTATTACATCCCACATAAGTGGAGCCACAGGGCAGCAGCAAGCTGGGATGAGGACCCTTGCGGTCCTGCAGTAACTGAATCAGCTGCTCATTTCAAGCAAAAGACGCATTTTAATGAAGCCACCGAAGGCAGAGAACATCGGGGAGCAGCGTTAATAGAGACCACACAGAAGAAAGCGGTGCCCAAAGCCAAGGGGGCCGTGCTCCTGCTCCTGGGAGGCAGGACCAATTCGAGGCTGGCTAACGCATCTACAGAAGGGCTGTGTTCCTCTGGCAGAGGAGAAAATCAAAAGATGAAACATTAAATGTTAAAGAATGAAACTGACTTGAGGAGAAGGAGCTGCAGCTGAAATACACAAATCGGATGAGATCATTTCAAGACCTGGGTGTGCACGAAGCCAGGACCGCAGCGCCCCCTGGAGGCTGCTCTCTGCCAAGGGCGTCCCAGGAATCTATACAGCCCAAGCAGCGCAGCAGCCAGGCTTTGAAGGCATTCCCCTGGGGAGACTGGCCCTGCTGGCCAAATACGTATTTGTTATCAGTCTGTCTGTCTGTTTATTGCAGAGCATGTCTGCTCTGATCTAAAAACCACTCCAAAGACCCAGATGATAGCTCTACCTTCTGTTGGAGCAGGGTGGTTATATGAGTTATGGAGAATCGTAATCACAATCCATACCAGCCTGGTGCACATGAACCAGGGGAGGGGAGAGGAGCCAGGGGATCAGGAGGAGGAGACAGAAATCCTGCCTTTGCTGTATCACCTTGGACAAGTCACTCAACCTTTACGAGAGTCAGCTTCCTCAACTATAAAATGAAAGTTGGGTTGTTTGGTCAACAAGGTCCCTTCTAGCTCTAAAGCCATGGTCTTATGGTCCTAAGAAACTGAATGTGGAGAGAAAGCTAAGACAAAGGCCTGCCTCCTAGTGGATCCTCCGTTTCCTCATCTGTAAAATACAAAGAAAAAAAATCTATGGTCTTCAATGGACTTTAAGGTTCCTTCCAAGTCTCAGATCAAGGATCTTAAGTCACTTCTTTATGACCTCAATTTCCTCTTCAGTAAAATGGACTTGTAGGCTAAGTAAGTGTACGGTCCCAGGATCCTGTCACTTCTTTATGGGTTTCAGTTTCCTTCGCCGTAAAATGGACTAGGCAGTCCCTTGAAGGTCTAACTATGACCCCAAACACTTCCTCTTGCTGGGGACCAGAGGTAAGGGAACATCTCCCAGCTGCCCTCCCCTTTGGCTTCCTTTCATCAGAAGAACATGAGGGGCCTGGTTGGGTCTGGTCCCCTGGCTCTGTCCACTACACAGCCATGTCCTTGCTCTGGATTGCTACTCTGCAGCAGCACTCCCTGGGGTCTGGCCCTCTGGCCTCCTACCTCTCTGTTACCCTGGTAACACCAGGGAGCTTTCCAGTTGAAATCCCCAAGGGATTGCTAGCCACTGGCAGCCGTGACAGCCCCCCATCACTATTTCCTTGCCCCACTCCCTTCCGGCCTGCCTCTCCCTTGCTGCAGGAGATTCAGGGACAGAAAGGAAGGAAAGGAAAAGGGCCTGCTCCGAGGCTGGCACAGGAGGGCAGATGGATCGCATGCCTGGTGAAAGCAGCTTAGTGGGAATTATCCTGACCAGGGTTTAACTTCCAAGTGACCATGACACTATTTGCTTTTTCATATTTAATTCTCTGCTTTGCTTTGTCCATTTTCAGAGAGGGGGAAAATCCCTCTTTCTGGTACAGTGGCTCCATCTCCTGTCACTCCATTCCCAATAACTTGGTCAGAAGATCTGGGTTCAAATCCTGCCTCTATCTGTGTGACTTTGGGCAATTCACTTGAATTCCCTGAGCCTCAGTTTCCCACTCCATAAAATGAGGAGGCCAGGCTAGATGGCCTCTGATGGCCCCTTCCAGCCCTAGGCCTAGGATCTTACCTAGATGACCTTAGGCAAGCCATTCTATAGGCCTCAGTTTCTCCCCCTGTAAAATGAGGGGGCTGGGCTAGTCAGCCTCTGAGGCCCTTTTCAGGTCTACATTTATGAGCCTAGACTTTTATTTTGCCTTACATACCACTAACAGTTCTTTTTTTTCTTCATCAGACCTTCCTTGAGATCAAGGGCCAGTTTTGTCTTTCTTTGTAGCTCCAATATTTAGTATGGTGCCTGGCACATAGTAGGTATCTAATAAATACTTGTTAATCAGCTGATCAACAGTGAGAACTATGGGTCCTTATGATGTTGTTTCATTCTCCTACTAAACTGTCCTCCATGACTAGAGGGACTAATTCTTCATTGTCTCAGAACAGGGTTCTGCATACAGAAGGTGCTTACTCTCTAGCTCCTGGCCTTTGAGCTCCCCAAGGACAAGGCTTCTGTCTTATTTAAACTCTTCTATTTCCCCCAGCACACTGTACACACTGTATACCACAGGCAATTAATTAATAAAACCCCTAACTCATTTTTCTCCCCAAATAAAACAGAGTCCAGGGAGATTCTCTGCCATCTTGTTGAGTTTTGGCAGGCATAGCTTTATAATCTGGGCCCCTGGGATTCTTTCCCAACTCCTACATGACCAACAGTTTACTGCTTTGGCTCCCAGGGAGGGAACTTTTCAGTGGGAATAAGTGGTTTCCTTTTGGACAGGTCCTCAGAGAACAGGAAAGACCTAAGCCATCCTGGAAAGAGGAGACTTCAGGCCTGGCTCCATCACACTCTGGCCTAATGGCTCATTTTTCTATTTGTGTTGGTTTTTTGATAGTTTTCTGGCCCTTGAGCTCACTCCTTCCCACAAAGGAATTCCCCAAAACTAAAATTCCAGATCTGTCTGTCCATCAGTCAGTCAATCAACAAGGCCCTGATGGCTGGGTAGAAATACCCCAGAACCACAAATAGTAGAGCCGGGAGGAGCCCCAGAGGTCAGCCAATCCAAACCCTTAACTTTACAGAGGGAGAAACTGAAGCACAGAAGGGTTAAGGGATTTACCCAAGATGACCCAGGTTCTAAGAGTCAGAAGTGATATTTGAACTCAGGGCATCTGACTCCAGAACTAGGGCTCTTTTAAGAGACAAGAGGATGACTGTCATGCTCTCCCAGGAGAAAGGTCTACAAAGCACTTTACGGTTTCTCCCCTTCAGAGCTGGAACAATCTTCTTTCTGTACCCCAGCATTCAGCCCAGGGCTCTGTATACAGTAAGAGCTTAGTGAATGCTTCCTCACTTACTTACTCAAGTGCCCTGGCCATGCTATTCATTCTAATCCAAGGAGGACATGCCTCTGGAGAAAGCCTTTGGCCTCTCTGGGCCTCAGTTTCCTCTTCTGTAAAATGAAGTAACTGTGGTGTCTAGCACTGAACGGTCTTTGTTCTCAAGGGGTCAATGCAGGCCTTGTCCTTATGGTTTTAATGACCCAGTCTAGGGACGTGAGAGCCCCTGTCCTGGGGTAGCACAAACTGGGCCAGGATTGTTTGTCAGAAGGCCAAAGTTAAGAGTCCAGCTCTATACCTCGGTAGCCTTGAGCAACCTTCCTCATCTGAAAAATGAGGCAGCTGGACTCAGTGGTCTCAGAAGTCCTTTCCCCTTCCAAACTGAGAATCCAAGGTCATGCCAATGCCCTATGCCTCAGTTTCCCCATCCATGTAATGGAGGGAAGACAGAGATGGCCTCCAAGGTCCAGCTCCAAGCCTGCGACCCAAGACCCCTTCCAGAAGCCAGCCTGAACCTGCAGATCCCCACAAAGTTTTAGGGAGGCAGAGCCTGCAGGGTGTCAGCTCCAAGCAGACTCTACAAATAGAAGGATAAACAAAAGAACTCACTGGTGATGAGGGAGGCCCCCCGAAGGCCCGGTGCTTGGCGCAGAGAATGAGAGAGGAGTCTGAGTCGGGCTCAGAACCCACAGTGATGCCCAGATGCACAGGGAAGCAGAGCCCCTGCCTCTACCATGACTTGCGATTTTCAAGACACCTTCTTTGGGAACCCTTGAGGAAGGAAGGTCACACAAAACCCAAGCCTGGGAGGACGAGGCTGTTGTATTATGATACAAAATGCCACCCTTATCTTGGCTCCCAGCAACCATCCCCTAGGCCACACACATCCTCCTTTCCCTGCTCACCCCTAAAAGAAGGAAGCCCACAACACAGAAGGAAATGAGGAAGGAAGGGTGGAACCACTCCCTTGGCATGTCTTCAAAACCCCCAGGCCCTGGGCAAAGCCAAGCAGGTGCTGGGGGCCTGGGGCAACCCTTCACCCTCCATTTGGCATGCTCAAAGCCAGGCTCCAGGTAAGCCGAGAGCCTGTAGGATTGAGAATAAATGGGGCACCCTGTGCCCTACGTGGAAGGCGTCTAATAATAATCCTCCTCTACATCTGCTGTGTACAGTACTTCCTCATTTCACAAGTGCCCAAATTCTTCCCTACTCTGTTTCCATGACTTCAGAAATCAAACATTCGAAAAGAGAAAACCTAAAAGAAAGTGGAGAGACTAAGGAGGTTTAAAGATAGATAGTGCATAGTCTTGCCTTTACAGACAGGCAGCCCTCCCAGAAAGAGGGTCTATGATGGTCTGGGAGGCATAGAACAACATCCACAGACCCATTCTAGAAAACAGCATAAATGAAGAAAGGGAGGAAGGGAAAAATAAAGGGAGAGAGGAGAAGGAGGAGGGGAGGAGAGGGAGAAGGAGAGGAAGAGGGATAGGCAGGGGAAAGAGAGAGAGAAGGCCGGAAGACAATGGGAGGGTTGACTTGACTTCTGTGCCTGAAATCATGGGGAGAGACGGAGGGGCTTAGGGTGGTCTGGTGGCAGAGCAGAAGGCCAGATGGTTTGGGCAGAGGATTAGATGGGATAGGAAACTTGGCCGTGTCTGGAGACGCCTAGAGAAAGTCCACATTCACTCGCTTACTAATCAGAAGACTAGTTCCAAAACTGGGTGAATTAATTTACCCAGTAACATCTGTGTAGGATTTCTGGAGGTCCAGTCATAAGATATGGAAATGGAAGGAACCTGAGAAATCACTTTATCTGATGCCTTCAATTTAACAAATGGGGAAACTGAAGACCTATCAGGAATCTAAGCTAAGGGACCATAGAAGTTATCTAGTCTAAGCCCTTATTTTAGAGATGAGAAGTTTGAGGTTCAGAGAAGGGAAGGGACTTCCCCAGAGAGGAAGAAACCAAGCCAGGTAGTATTTGAACAAGGCCCTCTGATTCTTTCCTGAGAGAGAGAAGCAATGTTACCTTCTCTCAGGAGAGAGATTTGCAAATCTCAAGGTGGGTGTTTATTATTATCCCCTTTTACAAATGAAGAAATTGAGGCAGGCAGAGGTAACATGCTACAGTCACACAACTAGTTAATGTCTGATCTAGGATTTGAACAGATATCTTCCTTCCCTACCCAGCTGCCTCTGGAGACCCTAAAAGTCACAGAGGAGCAGCAAAGCTGGGGGAAGGGGAGTGAGGTGGGCTCCAAGTCCCCCCTAATCCAATCTCTTTTCAT
This sequence comes from Notamacropus eugenii, assembly GCF_028372415.1. Lineage (NCBI taxonomy): Eukaryota > Metazoa > Chordata > Mammalia > Diprotodontia > Macropodidae > Notamacropus > Notamacropus eugenii. Next base: position 302,890,600 of record NC_092874.1, on the reverse strand, counting down.
TGCTTCCCATAGATTGGGGCTTGTCCATTATTTGTTACAGGACTTCTTGGTGGGAGGGCAAAGGAGGGCAAGGAAGTCAAGGTGGGACGGTCAAGTGACAGGGACAGAGGAGTAGCAAGGGTCTGGCCAACACTGGCACAAACACACCCATGTACCCCCTTGGCCTCACCCTGTGACCTCATTCTGGTCACTTGGGAAGATGTAGTTTTAAGCCATTAATTGACAAAAAGGGCTAAGGGCTCCTCTCTCCCCCCTCCCAAAGAGACCAATCAATCAATAAGCATTTACTGAGCACCCACAGTGTGCGGGGCACTGTACTGAGCTCTGAGGATACAAAAAGAGGTAAAAGACAGTCCCTGCACCCAAGGAGCCCACAACCTAATAGGGGAGGCAAAAGGCAAACAATTATGTTCAAAGCAAACCATCTACAGGATAGAGACCATGACCAGAGGGAAGACCCTGGAGTTAAAAGGGGTTCAGAAGGCTTCCTGCAGAAGGGGAGATTTGAGTTGGGACTCAGAGGAAGACAGGGAGGGCAGTAGGAAGAGTGGAGGGGGAAGAACATTCCAGGTCTGGGGGGACTGAGAGAATGCCCAGAGCCAAGAGGTGGAGGCGCTCATTCATGGCACAGTCGAGAGGCTGGGATCCCAAGACTGAAAAGTAACTGGTGGGACACAAGGTATGAGAAGACCAGAGAAGTGGGAGGGGGCCAGTTTCTGGAGGGCTTTTTTGCCAAACATAACATTTTTTATTTGATCCTGGAGGATCTAGAGAGCCACTGAGATAGGGGGTGCCACGGTCAGACCAGGGCTTTAGAAAAATCTCTTTAGTAGCTGAATGGAGGATGTAATGGAAAGGGAGATGTGAGGTAGGAAGACCTCCCAGCGGATACTGTAATAGTTCAGGCATGAGGTGACCAGGGTCTGTACCATGGTTAGAGGAGTGCCAGAGAAGGGGAATATTCTGTGAAGGCAGAAGCACCAGGACGTAGGAATGCCTTTGATATGGAGAATGAAAAAGAGTGAGGAGTCCAGGATGGCACCTATAGTTGGAACCTAGGGGACTAAGAGGATGATAGGAAAGGGGGGGAGGAATTAAAGGGAAAGCTAACGGGTTTAGTTTTAGACACATTGAGCTGAAGATGTCTGCTGGACATCCAGTTTAAAAGGTCTCAAAGGCAGTTGGAGACACAAGATTGGAGATCAGCAGACAGTCTGGGGCAGGCTAAGCATATCAGAAAATAGTTCTCAAAAGAAGAACTATAAATAATTAATAACCACATAAAATGCTCCAAATCATGAATAATAAGAGAAATATACATCAAAACAACCCTGAAGTTTCTCCTCACACTGATGTTTTACCTTAAATTGGCAAAGCTGTCAAAAACCAGTGTTGGTGGGGCTGTGGAAAGATGTGCACATTAGTACACTTCTGGTAGAACTATGTGTTCATACAGCCATTCTGGAAATCTTAAATTATGCAAATAAAGTGACTAAAATGGCTATATGCTTTGATTTGAGGCAGCTAGCTGGCGCCACAACGTATAGAGTTCCTGGCCTAGAATAAGGGAGATATGAGTTCAAATCTAGTCTCAGACGCTTAACAGCTGTATGACCCTGGGCAAGTCATCCAACCACTATCTGCTTCAGTTTCCTCACGTGTAAAATGGCGATCATAACGGCACCTACCCCACAGGGTGGAGGTGAGGTTTAAATGAGATGATGTCTGTAAAAGGTGCCTAGCCCGGTGCTACGTAAATGACTGTTCTCCTCCCACCCTCCCCCATTTAATATATACCAGACACTGTTCTAGGCCCTGAGGACACAAAGACAGAAGTGAAACAGGCCTCGCACCCCTTGGGGAGATGACGTGTACATGTGATACAGAAGAGGCACTGTGGAGGCAGGGAGAGTGAGAAGGGCAGTGTGGAGTTTGGCAGGGACTGTGCCCTTTCAAGTCTCCCTCACCTTTGTTTCCCCTTCATGATACCCATAGCACACACTCAACAAACAGTCTAAGGAACTGGCCATTTCAACAGTAATTCCCTTTCCTAAAGCAGTTTTAGGTTTCTAAATTCCTCACCAGCCCCTTGGAAGCATTTTCTGCTGGTTTTCCAGAGGAGGAGAGACTGAAGACCAAGAAAGCAGAGGGGTGGGCTGGGTTCCATCACTGGACTCTGCCAACTCCCGCTCCAGGCCCTGGGCCTTTCCTGGATCTGGGTCCGGGGAACCTCCATCCTCTTCTAGTCAGGAGGGTCTCCTGTGTGTCCAGCCCTCCCAAAGTTTGTCCTTTTCATCTGTCTTCTCTGCTTGGTTCAGCAAGCTGAGTACAGATCCCAAAGTCCCTCTTTGACTGGACAGCCAAACTCATTTGATCTTTTTTGAATTAAATACAGAAGTTGAGGTCTGCACACTCTGAGAGAGTGCCAAGGCCTTTTGCACTTCTCTAAAAGGGAAATGCTCCCTTACCGTTTCTATGCCAGGAACTTTGGTGCTGACCTTGACCAAGTTTAACATACTTAGCCAAGAGGATGTCCAAGAGGATTCTAGGCCTGGAGCTAGAAGATGCCTCAGAGGCTCAGAACTCTGAGCCCCCTGTTTAACAGCAGAGGAAACTGAGTTACACACACACTAAGTGTCAGTAGTCAGCATTGGGATCCGGTTTCTTCCCACTGCATCAAATCTCCATCAATTTAGTAATTCAGTAACCTCCAACTGTGTGTAATATCCTCTGCCTGGGCTGAGGGAGATACAGTCCAACAGGGAAATGAAACATAGAAACTAGAAACTGGGATGTCCAGTGTGACCTGATAAACAGCAGGAGAGAAGTGGCCAGAGGTGACACTGGCAGACTTCCCAGGGGGACGTTCCTTAGAGCAGGCGTTCCTACAGACCCCTAAGGGTTCCCAGGAGAGATTTCAGGGGTTCTGTCAATTTGGATGGGAAAAAAGGATACATCTTTATTTTTACTAACCTCTCAATGAGACTGAGCATTTCCTTTGATTATTTAAAAACATGGGTCAAAAGAGAGATCCACAGGCTTCACTGGGCTGCCAAAAGGTCTGTGACCCACAAAAAATATCTAGATCAAGAAGAGACCCTCAGAGGCCACTGAGGCTCCAATTCCTTTCTTTTACAAGGAACAAACTGAGGCTGAAAGGTACAACGTGAGTTAGAGTTATGGTCTAGTTAATGACAAAGCCAGGATTTGAACCCAGCTTCTCTGACTCCAGAACTGGAGTTCTTTCTTTTGAATTACATTTTGATTTCTCCAGCACACAAAGCACTGGCCCTGCCATCAGGAAGACACGAGTTCAAACACTCACTCAGACACTCACTATCGGCAGTGGTGGCAAGTCATTTAACCCTTGTCTGCCTCAGTTTCCTTAACTGTAAAATGGGGGTAATAATAGCACTCACCTCCCAGGGTTATTGTAAAGATCAGTGAGGCACAACCTGGCACACAGTAGGAATTTAATAAAAATGAATTTTATTATTTTAATAATCTATTTTTTATTAATGATAATACGATTATCTTAAAATTAATAATAAATTTAATGAAAATTGATAGTGATAATTAATTTTAAAATTCTTTCCTTCCATCCTGCTTCCCTTCCTTCTTACCCTAGATGCATTAATTCTGTTTGTACTTTTCAACTCATATAATCAAAATTACCTATTTCCTCTTTTGTAACTGCTTCTATCTCTATTTGGTTTGGAATTTGTTCCCTATCCTTAGCTGCAAAAGACCTTTATGTAATCTGCTTTTCATTTTTTATTCTGTGATCTTTGAAATTCAGGTCATTTGAATTTATTGTGGAATATGGTAGAAGATATTGGTGTCAGGCTAATTTGTGCCAGAGACTGTTTTCCAATTTTCCCCATAGTTCTTATCAAATAACAAGTTTTTTTCCCAAAGGAATTTATGTTTTCAGCTTTATAGAACATTGGGTTACAGAGTTCAATTCATTCTGATGCTTTTCATCTAGTCTGTTCCATCAACCAAAGGAAAGGCACCCTAGACACCAAATAGTGTTTTTGTGGTAGCAGAGAATCGGGAACAAAATAGAAACCCATCAACTGGGGAATGGAGTAAAGTAACAAACTGTAGCACAAGACCGCGACGGCAGATCTCTGTGCCCTAAGAAACAAAAATACTATGAGTATAGAGAAGCATGAGAAAATGTACTGAACTGATGCAGGCAGGGAAGCAGAGCCCAGAGCTCAAGTGACTGCAACAGTGTAAATGGGCAGGACAACCACAACAAGATGTTCCAACATCAGAAATGGATAAGATTTCATCAATGGAAATAACCTTCAAGGAGCATGATCATCTGCTTTGCTGCTACAACCAAAGAGCACTTGATTTGCAGCCACAATCTCCCCCATGGGGGGACTCCTCCGTTAGAATGGGACCTCCTTGAAGGCAGGCACCATCCAACTTTCCCATTTGTATCCTCCATGCTTAGCACTGAGCTCTGTACACAGTAAGAGTTTAATAAATGCTTATTAATAACAATTAAAACTAAAGGAAGAAAAACTATAATGACCAAACTTGTCCCCAAAGAAGAAGGAGGGAGGGGTGCTAATAATGTCAGTTGTTTCTCATGTGTTCACCAGTTTTGCTGAATTTTTTTCTCTTTTCATTTTAAAAAATGTCTTCGTTATCAGAGTATCTTTCTGGGAAGGGGGACATAAAAGGATACAAGGGAAAACCTAGGCAATGTGAAAACAAAAGATGCTCACAAAAGTCTATGACATAAAAGATAGAAAGTTAATTTATATTTAATGTACTCTGTTTTAAAGATGAAACATGGCGCAGTGGCTAGAAAAGGCAGGAAGGTCAGGGTGAAAATCCTGCCCCTAACATACATTAGCTCTCAGCATTCTAGATGACTCCCTAAGGTGGTTCCATTCAGAAATGGAGCTGACTTGGCATTGATCATGAGTATTTCCTCATCTAGGATTTCCCTCTATTAACAAAATCACAAGCCCAGTTCCCAGCCCAATAGTCTGGGTAAAAATGGGGGAGAGTGTGCTAGAAAGGTTTCCAGAAGCACAGACTCCCAGAACTGGAAGAGACCTCAGAATGGAGCTTCATTGTTGTTTTCAGTTTTGTCTAACTCTCCATGATCCCATTTGGGGTTTTCTTGGCAAAGATACTGGAAAAGTTTGCCATTTTGTTCTCCAGCCCATTTCATAGATAAGGAAAGTAAGGCAAACAGGGTGAAGTGACTTACCCAGGGTCACATAGCTAACAAGTATCTGAGGCTAGATTAGAACTTAGGTTCTCCTAACTCCAGGTTAACTCTCCATCATGCTCCCTCTCCATGGCAGGGGGGATCCCTCACTACTACCACTCTCAAGTGTTACAGAATCACAAACTCTCAGGGCTAAGAGAGACCTCAGAGGTCATATGGCTTAAATTCCTCATCCTACAGTTGAGGAAACTGAGGACTAGAGTTAAGTAACTTGGTAACTTAAGTAATTCTTCCTCCAAATCCAGCTTCTTTTTTGCTGCTCTCTAACTGGAGCCCCAGGTTCCATCCAGCTAAGGCTACGTAAAACAAGAAACTGCTGGTTTTCATATTGAAGGCATTTAATCATCAGAAAAGGTCAAACTGAGAAAGAAATGACCTGCTTGTGATAGGCCATGCATTGTACAAAGGTCTGAGTATACAAATAGAAATTATGGTTGGCATTCTGGTCAGGAGAGTCTATTTAAGAAAGCTAACCAGTACATTTTAGGAAAATTTATTTTGAAATGATTTATATTAAAAAAAGTCAACTCAATTAAAGGAATGACTTGAGCGACTCGGAAAATCCCCTTGGAGAGAGCACCACATTCTCTGCCAATGCCTGACAACCTGAGCCTTCCTGACTCAGGTTCACTTACCCAGCTTCAAGGCTGAGTATCTAGATCTTTTTCAAGAAAAGAAACATTAACAATAACTTCTAAAATATTTCAGGAAAATCCCTTTAGATATAATTTAAAGGAAGAAATAACTCACTCTCTTCTATTTTGGAGAAACATTTTAAGAGAAACAAAACATTTCTATGCTTTTCCACTTTTTTTTCTTTTTTTTTTTAAAGGAAGAGCCCTTACATGAAAGAGTTTTGAACCAAAGAATCCCACACATACAGCATTCAAATGCAAGGCCAGTAGCAGGTGAGAGTTCACAAAGTGAACTGATGTATTAACAGTGCCTCTTAAATGCTACCATTTACGGAACAAGGCCAGATGAAGCACAGAGTAGGTCTACAAGAGACCGCAGAGGCCATGTGCCCATCCTCCTCACTCTGCAGATGAGGAAATAGGCACAAAGAGTTTAAGTGACTCACCCAATCTCACACAGGCAATAAGTAACCAAGGTGGAATTTGGACCCAGACCCTGTAAAACTCCAAAGCCACATATCTTTGATGAAAGGTTCTCTCAAACACTAAAATTAATCAATGAGCAGCTTGGAGAATGTTCTCCTAGCCCCTCCCCGTGAGGAAGTGCTCAGGGCTTGTTAGACCTCAGCGATTATTCACTGCATTTCCCAGTCAGCCCAGGCCTAGACTCCTAAACAATATCTGCAAGCATTGCGCCTTGTCTAGTTCCTCAGCCCATAAATAAATAATATATGTTTATTGATTGACTGACTGTCTCCAAAACTAGGGAAATTAACCCTATGTGTCTATTTTTGGAGCTACAGATTAGGGACTGTTGGCCTGGAGAACACTGGGGGGAATGGAATCACTGTCTTTTAATGTTTGAAGGATTGTTGTCATGGGATCCCTCCCCCTCCTCAAATCAATCCATCAACAAGCATTTAGTAGCACCAGTACTTTGCTAAGTGCTAGGGATACAAAGAAAGGCTAAAACAATCCCTACCCTGCAGGTGCTCATGTTCCACTGGGAAGGAGAAAGGAAAAAGAAGGAAAAAGAGGAGTGACAGAATGAGAAAGAAAGAGAAAAAGAGAAAAAAATTTGCTATATGACTCTGGGAAGGGAAAGAGGGAGGGACACAGAAGGAAACTCAGCAATTAAAAATAAGAAATACCAACAAAAATGTTTTTAAAAAGAGAAAGTGAAAAAGAAGGAGAGAAGGAAAGAAAGGGAAGGAAACATGACTCTGGAAGTGGAACTTATTTGCAGAGGAGAAAAGCAAAGTAATTTCACAAGGGCAGGTCAAGCCTGTGACTCAAGGTAGAACTGTATACAAAGGGCTATAATATAGGGCATACCATTGGACTCAGCACTAGGTCTGTATTCCAAAGAAATTATAAAAAGGAGGAAAGGACCTACATGTACAAATGCCTTTAGAGTGGCTGTTTTTTTGTGGAGGGAAAGAATTGGATTGAGGGGATGCCCATTGACTGAGGAATGGCTCAGTAAGCTGTGGTATAGGATTGTGAGGGAATCTTATTGTGCTATAAGAAATGATGAGCAGGATGCTCTCAGAAAAACCTGGGAAGATTTACCTGAACTGATGCAAAGTGAAGGGAGCAGAACCCAGAAATCATTGTAACAGTATCTGCAATGTTGTACAGTGTTCAGCTGTGAATAACTTAGCTATTCTGAGTGATACAATGATCCAAGACAACTCTGAAGGGCTTCTGATGAAAATGCTCTCTATCCCCAGAGAAAGAACTGGTGAATGCCATTATCGCAGGATTTTTTAACTTTATGTTTCTTGCTTTTCATTGTCTATTGGGTTTTTGTTGGGGGGAGGGTGGCAACATGGTTAATATGGAACTATGTTTTGCATAACTTCGCATGTATAACAATATCATTTAGCTTGCCTTTTAAATAGATGGGGGAGGGGCAGCAAAGAGAAAATGCAGAACTCAATTTTTTTTAATGAATGTTAAAAATAAATTTTAAAAAATTTTAAGTGGTCTGTACTGCAGGTACAAAGCCAAAATCAAAATAGTCATAAAATCAGAGGATTCCTAGATCTAAATCTGCAAGAGACCTCAGAGGAAGTTATCACCCCTTGTTTCAGTTGAAGAAAATGAGATTTAGGGAGACAGGACTTGCTATCATATGGTATCAATTATACTGTCAAAGGGTCAAAACTCTTGAATGAGGAAGGACCTCCAAGGCCACTGAGTTTATTTTACAGATAAGGAAACTGGGAGGAGGGAGGACCAGGGATGATGTGACCTGCCCTAGGTCACACAAGTAATCACACTATCACAGAAGCCCAGACTCAGAGCTGGATAGGACCTTGGAGACTAGCTAGTCCAAGCCCCCCATTTGTATCTATATTATACCCTACACTAAGTTTTACAAAGCGCATTTCTCCCTTTTAGGTCAGGGCCTAAAGCATAATTACGTGTACTTTATAGATCAGGATGTTGAAATTCCAAGATTAAATGACGTGACCAAGGTCACGGAGCTGGAATTCCAACTCCAGCAACTGATTCCAAGCCCAGATCCCAGCTGAGGGAGCCTCTAGGATGCTAAGGCATACAGAGCACCATAAGCTGGTAAATGTGTTATTAGCCCCATTTAAGAGATGAGAAGGTAGAGGTTGAGCAATATATGTTGACATGCCTGAGGTCACACAACCAGTATGTCTTAGCAATGGAAACTGAACCCAGGGTTCTTGTGATGCCAAGTCCAAACACTTAGCTGCTAGTGTCCCCACAATTCCCTCCTTTTATTTGGTGTATAATGCCTTTATATTTATTTATAATATACATTTACTGATGATTTATATAATACACATTTATTTCTATTTATATACATGTTGCATTGCTCGATTGAATATAAGCCCCTTGAGAAAGGGGATTTTTTGATTTTTGTCTCTGTATTATCCCAGGGGCCTATTACAGTTCCTGGCACATAGTAAGTACTTCATGATTTGTTAGGAGATGGACACATCCAAGATGGGACTCAACCTAGTTCTTGGAACTTCAAATTCAGTATGAAAGGAGGCCACCCGCAAATGGGGCACAGACTCCCAAAATGGCATCCGTTGGTACGGAACATCCTGCTCTGCCAGTGGTCTCCCATATGAAGGTCCTCATCCCCTCCCCAAAAAGGAAAGGAAAGCATGTCTCCCTCTCACACGCCCATAATCCATCCTTGTATAGACATGGAAACATACCAGAGTGTACAGCCCACCCGCCCTCCACTCTGCACAGCAGGCATGCCAGCCAAGAGAATGGCACGGCCTATTTAAAATCCGATGACAGCAAGCTCGGCATCTGTTTAATAACAGTTCTTCATGTGCCTGTCAAACATGCTAAGTGAGACGATTTTTTTCTGTTTAAGAAAAGAGGCTGAGATAGAAGCGTCCCCAACCACCCAGACAGGAATCATAATAGCACTCATTTACATCCAACACCCACGTTCTGCGACACCGGACACCACCTATTCTCCCCACTTGCCCAATATAAATGGGAGATCAGGCAGGCTAATTAAATTTCCCAGGCTGACATAAATTAATGACAATTTTTAAAGGTAATAGAAGTTACATTTTTTGTTACGTATTATTATCTAACATGGTGCTATACATTATTATAGAAATATAAGGTGGTATTCACATTATAACCAAATAATCGATCAGAAGCCAGGGCAAGCAGAGGGACCTATCGTGTTCACAGTCAGAGTCAATCACAGGCACGGTGGTTTATAACTTTTTAAAGGAAAAGCACTAACATTCTTCCACTTCTCTCTACCTTCAAACAGTCCAAAAGACAAGGACAGAAGCCAGTTCTGGTCCCTCTTCGGACTTAAAGGCAGATCGAGAGCACAACCTTCATGTCGGACGGCCCCAGCACTTTGTCTCAGGACCCAGGGGGGAAGTTCACTATCTCACCGACAGAGGGGAAGTTTCATTGTCCCCATTTTACTGGCAGTGAGGCAGCATGTGAGTATGAATTCAGGTCTTCCCTAACTCCAAGGCCAGGACTCCTCCCATAGCACAGTTGTGAAGAACCGTTAAGATGCCTCTCAGGCCAACACTGCATTTCTGAGAGCAATCACAATAATTTATGAAGGGCCTACTACGTGCTAGACATTTGGGTACAAAGACAATAAAAGAAACTCCTGCCTTCATGGCATTTACAGACTGCTGGGGGAGACATACATAAATATCTACATAAGAAATCATCGAAGTGGCTCACCTTACTCCTCCACCCTCCTGTCCCTAACTCTTCTACTCTCCACCCTCCCCAAGCTCTTCCATCACCCCATCCCTCATCATTCCACCCCCAGGCAAATGTCAGCCCACCAAGGGCCAGCTCCCCTTTCGATTCCATGAGGGAAAATTTCCTTCATGTCTTTAGCCTTCATCTTAACACAGTGATGCATCACCTCTCTGTTACCTGCCTCCTTCTGTTACTTCACCAACTGGGTTAAGTGAAGTCACTTGGCATGGCACCAACCTCCTCCCTATACCAGCAATGGAGGTGGGGAACCTGCAGCTTCAAAGTCACATGTGGCCCTCTAGATCCTCAAGTACATCCCTTTGACTGAATTCAGACTTTACAGAACAGATCCCCTTCATAAAAGGATCTGTTCTGTAAAACTTGGACTCAGGCAAAAGGCTGTACCCAAAGACCTAGAAAGTCACACGTGGCCTCAAGGTTACAGGTTCTCCACCCCTCTAGAGAAGAAGTGATGAGGGTCTTAAACAGGGCAGCACTATGAACAGAGGAAACAGGATGGAGGGAAGATATGTGGAGGGAGAAACAGCATGATCCAGCAAGTGACCAGGCACATGGGGTGAAGCACAGGGAGGAGTCAAAGATGACTGAGGTTGTCAATTTGAGTAAGTGGAAAGATGGCGGTCCTCTCAACAGAAATAGGAAAATTAAGAAGAGGAGAATTCTGGGGGGAAAGGGGTTCTGTTTTGGACATTTTGAATTTGAAATGTCTCTGGGACATCCACTAGGCAGCTGGAGTTGTAGAAATGAAGCTTGGGAGCTCCTGGGACAGGATCAGAGATCTGAGCACCATCACCATGGAGGTGGTCTTAAAGATGGGTGCTGTTGGGGCCACCAAGTGACCATGTGGAGAGAGAACAGCCCAGGAAGGCATATGAGGAAGCAAACGTCATTAAGCAGGTCAAAGGCACTGCGCTAGGACAGGGGAGGGCTGAAGATGATAATAGCAATCCCCGATCTCACAGAACTTACATTACAATGAGGCTGAAGAGGACAAGAAGTACCCAAGATAACTTTTAAACAAGAGAGAGTGAGAAGAGCAAAAGTAGAGAGATTCAGGTCAAATACTAGGAAAAATACAAAGGGAGAAAGTCACCATCACACGTACATGGAATAGTCCACGAATTCTAAATCACTGCATGCTTCTTGACTTAGAGATGCCCAAGAGAAAAATGGGTTGTTTCAGAAAGCAGTGAGATCCCTTCATTGAGCAGGTTTGAACCCAGGCTGGATGACTCTTTCTTGAGTAGCTATACTGCAGGTAGAGTTGGATAAAATCCAGATGGCCCCAGAGATAGTTTCCAATTCACCAATTTTATGGGTGACCTAGAGATCCCAGGAGTTGTCTTGGTCTCTTCACTCCAAAATGGTAACAACAGCCTAGAAAAATTCCCTAACCTCTCCTAAGTAGACGTAAAAGTCCCAGAAAATCAGGCTCCCTATGGAGGGAGAGAAAACAAACTCCCTTCCCCCTGCATGTAAGTCTTTTTGAAAGCACCATTTACAATCTAAAATCACTTTGTTCACTTGGGAACATAAATATGTGTTATGTATAACCTGAAGGGCTCATAAAATTACCATGTTTGCTAAGTCAAAAATATAGCCTATTCAGATAACTACAAATTTGCTCATTAAATTTACTTATGAGTGTTTTTAATTTCTGTTACAATGCGTTCGGAATCCAGCCTCTCTTACTTTTTGCCTATTTATAAATGGGTGAAAATCTGAAAAACCATCAAAGTGACTGAGAAACAAAAGAGAATGAACATTAGTCCCCCAAACACTTTCTGTAGCAACCTCCAGGATGTGGGTTCATAGCCTGGGCCCATAGAGAGATTTCAATAGGAGACAATTTGGATAGATTATATGTTTCAATATAATATATATAATATATATATACATATATATAGTGTATATGTCAATATAATTGGTTTTCTTTGTTATCCTACATGTTTTATTTTATGAATTTCAAAGCCTGATTCTGAGAAGGGGGCCCGAGGCTACACCAAAGAGCCCAAGTTTAAGATCCCAGCTTAGGATCTATGCTTCTCTTTTCATCAAGAATACTTGAAAGTGGGGGCGGAGCCAAGATGGCGGAGTAGAAAGACGCACATACACATAGCTCCGAACCCACAACCCACAGAACGGCTAGAGGGGACCAACTCACGGTGAATTCTGCACCCAGAGGCCACGGAATATTGGAGCGAGGGAGATTTCTGTTCCGGAGAGACCTGCAACCTCTCGCAGGGGGTCCTTCGCGCTGCAGACTGGGCGCCGGGACTGGGAGCAGAGGGCAGCCCTTCAGCGGCCGCGACACCGTGAGGAAAAGATCCGAGCGGGCTACGGGGATGGGATCTCCAGTGGCCACATGGGTCCCTCCACCCACAGAGGGACCTGCAAACCTCTAGCAAAAGATCCGTCGCACTGCAGACGCGGAGCCCAGCCCAGACCTGCGGCTCCGAGACGTACAGATCCGAGCAGGCTTCAGGGACGGGATCTCCAGCGGCGGCACAAGCCCCTCCACCCACAGGTGACGGGGGTCGGTGAGAGAGTCTCTTTGGCGGGTCGAGAGGGGAGTGGGGTGCCCCCATGGCTTGGGCCCCCCCGGGAGATAGAAGTTGAGAGGCGGCTGCAGACAGGGGCTCCCCAAGCGGGCGGGAGCCTGGATCCATTGTGGAAGGTCTGTACATAAACCCCCTGAGGGAACTGAGCCTGAGAGGTGGCCCTGCCCCGACCTGACCATCTGAACTTAATTCTCACACTGAATAGCAGCCCTGCCCCCACCAAAAGCCCTAAGGCGGGAAGCAGCATTTGAATCTCAGTCCCCAAAAGCTGGCTGGGAGGACCAGGAGGTGAGGTGGGTGTGAGGAGAATATTCAGAGGTCAAGTCACTGGCTGGGGAGAATGCCCAGAAAAGGGAAAAGAAATAAAACTATTGAAGGCTACTTTCTTGGAGAACAGACATTTCCTCCCTTCCTTTCTGATGAGGAAGAACAATGCTTACCATCAGGCAAAGACACAGAAATCAAGGATTCTGTGTCCCAGCCCACCCAATGGGCTCAGGCCATGGAAGAGCTCAAAAAGAATTTTGAAAATCAAGTTAGAGAGGTGGAGGAAAAACTGGGAAGAGAAATGAGAGGGATGAAAGAGAAGCATGAAAAGCAGATCAGCTCCCTGCTAAAGGAGAACCAAAAAAATGTTGAAGAAGAATACTTGAAAGTCCTCTATTTCATTGAAAGACCATTTTTTCCCTTGAAGTATTATACTCAGGTTTGCTAGGTAGGTGATTCTTGGTTTTAATCCCAGTTCTTTTGACTTCTGGAATATCATATTCCAAGCCCTTCAATCCCTTAATGTAGAAGCTGCCAGATCCTGTGTTATCCTGATTGTATTTCCACAATACTCAAATTGTTTCTTTCTAGCCACTTGCAATATTTTCTCCTTGACCTGGGAACTCTGAAATTTGGCCACAATATTCCTAGGAGTTTCTGTTTTTGGGTCTCTTTCAGGAGGTGATCAGTGGATTCTTTCAATATTTATTTTGCTCTCTGGTTCTAGAATATCAGGGCAATTTTCCTTGATAATTTCATGAAAGATGATGTCTAGGCTCTCTTTTTAATCATGGCTTTCAGGTAGTCCTATAATTTTCAAATTGTCTCTCCTGGATCTATTTTCCTGGCCAGTTGTTTTTCCAATGATATATTTCACATTATCTGCTATTTTTTCATTCTTTTGGTTTTGTTTTGTAATTTCTTGGTTTATCAAATAGTCATTAGCTTCCCTCAGCTTCACTCTCATTTTTAAAGAACTATTTTCTTCAGTGAGTTTTTGAACTTCACTTTCCATTTGGCTAGTTCTGCTTTTTAAAGCCTTCTTCTCCTCATTGGCTTTTTGGACCTCTTTTTCCAATTGAATTAGCCTATTTTTAAAGGTGCTATTTTCTTCAGCATTTTTTTAAGGCTCCTCTAGCAAGCTGTTGACTCACTTTTCAAGCTTCTCCATGGCCTGAACCCACTGCATATTCATTTTGCAGGTACTAGATGCAGAAGCCTTGACTTCCTCTGACAGTATGCACTGTTCTTCCTCATCCAAAAGGATGGAAGGAAATACCTGTTCACCAAGAAAGTAACCTTCTATGGGTTTATTTTTTTCCCTTTTTTGGGCATTTTCCTAGTCAGTTACTTGACTTCTGAATCCTTTGTCAAGAGGAGGGTCCTAGCGCTCCTCTTTACTACAGGACCATGCTCAGGGCTGAGATTCAGATCAGTTGCTCAATTTCACTTTAGGCAGGGGCAGGGCCACCTCTCAGGGCTGAGGTTCAGATCAGCTGCTTAATTTCCCCCAGGGGCTTTAGGGGCAGTGCTTCACAGATGGATGCAGCTTCCCCTGCTGCCACCTGGGGCCTATGCTCGGGGAGACTCTGCTCCCCTCTGGCCCGGCTGGGAAAGCCCTCTCACTGACCTTTGAAGCTTTCTTTGGCACTTGTGGGTTGAGGGATCTGAGACCCTCCCTCCTGGGGATTCTGCCCTGGAAGCCTGTTCCAGTCCTGTTCCTACCAGTGCTCGGGCCAGGGCTGGGCTCACTCCATTCAGTATCCCGTGGAATAGACCTTTCCTGTCAGCCTTCCAGGCTACCTTGGGCTGGGAATCTCTTTCACTCTGTCATTCTGTGGCTTCTGCTGCTCTAGAATTTGTTGAGAGTCACTTTTTTACAGGTATTTTATGGGCTGTGGGGGAAGAGCTAGAGAATGTGCGTCTTTCTACTCTGCCACCTTGGCTCCACCCCAGGATCTGTGCTTCTCAACTACCCAACCAACATTTCCTAAGTGCCTCAGGCAGTTAAATAATCATTTATTAAGCACCTGCTGTGTGTCAAGCACTGTGGTTGGCCCCAGGGGTACAAACACAGTGAATGAAATCATCCCTTCTCTCAAGAAGCTCACATTCCATCTGAACCATAGGATTTTAGAAACTCAAAAGTCAAAGCAGACTTCAGGACCTAATCACTAGGTACCAGGCCATGGTGCCCAGGTTCTGGGCAGCCCATGAAGACCTGGGTTCTGTCATGTGCTCCCTGGGTAAGCACAGACAGGTTGTTTTCAGGTATTTCTGGTGAGAAAGTTTGCCACAGAAACACTAGATGTGACAAACCTAGGAAGCTAAATACATTTGAGCCACTTAACAAGGCTAAAAAATGTGTCTGCATTCTAATTTGGGAGAAAAGACAAGTGCTCCTGGGGCTGGGGGAACAGTTATCCCATGAAACTCACTCTTATTTGGAAAGGGCAAAGGAAGGGTAGACACAAGCACACGCAAAGAGTTATTGTAGAAATGAAATTGTCAACAGGGAAATGGGTGAGGAGAGAGGGAGGAATTTCAGGAGAAGAAAATAGGGAGAGATGGTCAATAGCAACTTCAATTACAGAGAGATGATCATAAAGGGGAGAGGGAGGAAGGGAAAAATAGGAAGGAGGAAAGGAAGGAAGGAAGGAAGGAAGGAAGGAAGGAAGGAAGGAAGGAAGGAAGGAAGGACGGACTCCTGAGTCTGGTCTGGATGAAGAGAGATGCAGAGGAGAAATATTAGATCATACCAATTATAATTTACTAGTATTTTATCACATTCCATTTTTTTCCTCTAAGTTATTTTCTCTGCAAAGGAGGTGGGAAAGGGGATGGGTGGGGAGACAGTATGGAGGTGTGGTATGCCAAATGAGAAAACAGTATAATAGGATATGACTCAGGGAAATAACACCTAACAAATCCAACTGTGAATGTGAAAGAAATTAACTAACCCATAAAATGTAGGAAAGCTGCAGGACAGATCAGAAAGCAGAGGACAATGATTTGGTGTTCACAAGAAATATATATGGAAAAGAAAAATTCACAGAATTAAAATAAGGAGCTAAAGTAGAATCTGTTATGCCTTAGTTAAATTTAAAAAACACACAAAGCAGAAGTGACCATGAAGATCTCTGATTTAGGGTTGGAAGGAGCCTTAGAAACCATGGGACCCGATTCCCTTACTTTACAGTTAAAAAACTAAAACAGTGAGAGGTGAAATATCTTACCCAGGGTCAGTTTCTGAAGCAGAATTTGAACTCAGGTCTTTGATTCCAGGTCCAGTGCCATGTCCACTGCACCATGACACCTCCCTTGGTACTTCATAAACCATTCAAATTTATGGTGGAGGCGCTCTTTCTGACTCTCATATGCAATATTCCATTCAATTAAACAAACATTTATTAAGTGACTACTATATGCAGGGTACTGTGCTCAGCTAACACTTTTTGAGTATCTTCAATGACAGGAAACCCAAACCTCACAATTCAATTTAATTCAATAAACATTTATTAAGTGTCTACTATGTGCCAGGATTTCCTTGCCCAGATTAAGGCTAATCTCTCTTCTCTCCTAATCTCTCCCAACATGCCAGGTCTGGTCATACACCATGGTCTGGCTCCAGACCTCTCACCATGCTGGGCACTCTCCTCTTAATGAGTTCCACATGGGCAAGGTCTCTTTTAAAACCCAGTGTCCAGAAATGAATGCAACACCCCAACTCTGTCCAGAGAACCACAGGACTCTCTCACCCTCCTTTCTCTGGATGTCCCTTCCTGAAAAATGCCCATGCACCCAGCCTGGGTATTTTCATCATGAATGTGGTGACTTCACAGAAGTAGGGGCTCTTCAGACCATCATAGAAGCTGTAAGGATGATCAGAAGCCACCAACCCAACCCCCTCATTTTAAAGGATGAGATGTAACTTCCCCAAGGTCACATAGGTACTCAGCGTGTGTGTGGGGAGGGGAAGAGATGTGAAGGGTCAGCAGAGGATAAGGTCCTTGGGGGCAAGGACTGTTTTACACCTCTTTTTGTATCCCCAGAGTTCAGCATGGTGCCTGGTACACTGTAGGTGCTGAATAAATGTTTACTGACTGACTGAGAAGCTTGGGGAAGGGAAGGGACTTGTCCACACCAGGACCCACAAACAGATCTAAAGTCAGGTCTCTCTGCCTTTCAGTCCAACTCACTACCCACTAAGGTGCATGGCCTCACTCATTCTAACTGTACCAGCAATAGTATCTTGCACACATGACCCGGGCAAGTGGGCTCACTGACTAGGCAGCCAAACAGGGACTTTGAGTTCATTTCTATTCCTGGTCTGTTCCTTCATTTTCTTGGCTGACTGGCAAATGGGACACATTCTCCTCACCAAGCAAAAGGCCAGACCTCGGTTCCTTGGCTACAAGGACAACCATATAGCACATGCTTGCACTCCAAAATGGAAAATCAAATGTCTTCTTGTTTTTCCTCTCCCTGAAGTTTAGCGCCAGCTATTAACAGGGCACTGAATGCACTTTAAGACTCCCATCTGCTTGTCTCTCCTCCCTTCTAACAGACCCACTCCCCAAGATCCTCTCCCAGTAGATCTCTGCCAGGTTTTGTTACAAACCAGAAATACTAGAAGGGCAGGCTCCTCCACCTATATAAGGCTGAAGAACGCCTGTTCCCACTCAGTGATTAATTTTCCCCCAGCGCCTATAAACAGGCCATAACTATGGGGCAGGCAGCCTCCCTGGCTAAGATGAGGTCATGGGGCAAGGTAGGGCCTTGCTTTCCTCTCTGCACAGGAGCTAAAAATAAATGCGAGTGTGTGTGTGTGTGTGTGTGTGTGTGTGTGTGTGTGTATGTATGTGTGTCTGTGTGTCTGTGTGTATACACACATAGTTATATTTTTATTTCACAACTGGGACTCTGCAGACAAAAGGTTCATGGCTTTGTGATTCTATGACACCTGCCAGAGGAGACCTTTTTCACCAACTGACAACGGGATTTTTTTCAAGAGCAGAATAGCGACGCTGTCACCAGACACAGATGAGATCCTTCTTGGCTCTTATTGACCACAGAAGGATTTCCAACATGGCAGCCAGGGGAGGCCAAAGCTCCAGCTCGGAGACACCAATGACAGGCTTCCCACTGCCTGGAGCATTCTCAGTCTCAGCTAAAATACCACTTTCTCCCCCTACATCTCCAAGGTCACTGCCAAGTAAACCTGTCTCCATCCTGTTCAGAACTGCGGTCTCCCCCATTACACTGGGAGTTCCCCAAGGGCAAGGACTGACTTTTGCTCTTCTTTCTTTCCCAATATGCTAAGTAGGGTTTAGGACAGTGCCTTGAATTGAGAGGATGATTAATAAATGCTTTTTGACATCCTCCCAATCAGGGTGAAGACTGGGCAGACATTCATTATTAATCACCTCCTATGTAAGAGGAAAGAAAACTGAGCCTCAGAATGGGTAATTGGATTGTCTGGGGTCTCACTTCTCAGCCAGAGACAAAAAGCCAGAACTGGTTTCTTCCTCAGTGAAATAAAGGGATGCTGGATGTTCATCTAAGGCAGCTCCAGATCTCGGAGTCTGAGATCCTTTGACCAGAGAGAGAATCATTTAACTAGAACCGAAGAGAACCTCGGAGGTGAGAACCCTTCATTTTACAGATGAGGAAACTGAAGCCCAGGAAGAGGAAGAAATTTTGCCCAAGGTCATACATAATGACCTAATGATAATGAATGACAATGGGGTGAATTTATATAGCACTTTAAGATTTACAAAGCACTTGACAAATATCTCGTTTGATCCCCTACAACACCCCTGGGAGGGAACTGCCTTATTATTATTTTTTACACTTTACAAGAGAAATTGAGGCAAAGAAAAGCTGTACGTGGGGATCAGGCAGGATTCACACTCCAAGACTAGGACACCCAATCCAACCTCTTTCCACAAATCCATGTCAAGCAGAGAAGCCATGCTCAGGCTGGAATGTGCTCTCAGATACAAGCAGACACAAACTCCAGGGGTTTCTGGAGCAAGAGGGCGGGCACTCCGATCTGCCATTAGGAAGATGATTGGATCACACAGAGACAGTCTCAGAGGCAAAGCAGGAAAGGACTTGGGAGATCATTTAGTCTTATTCTGTCACTTTACAGATAAGGAAACAGAGGCTCAAGGTCAAGTGATTTGCCGGAAGTCATAGTTGAACCTCGGTCCTTTGATTTTAGTGATTATTTTGGCAATAAGAGAACCGGTGGGAGACCTAGACGAAGAAATGGCAGTGACCTGTCCAAAGTCACAAGGCCAGGTAGTGGCACTGTTAGGACTAGAACCCAGGTCTCCAGACACCACCACACCACCTCCCTGCTCTGTTTAAATGTGGTTCATGCTGTACTCAAGCCGGAGAGATTAAACAATGATAAAAAGAAGTGCCGTTTATGGAGGGATGGGGAATCACCCTTCAGAGGGACATTCATCTCCTTCATTACTGTTCTAATTTTGTATTACTTGTAAACAGGCCCATTTATAAATATTTACGCACAGCTGTGTTAATAAAGGCTTCTACTTCCATTATATAAAAAAAGAAAAAGTCTGGGCTAGCAATGGTAGGGGGAGTAAGGCAGAGACCAGTGTGGACCTGAAGTCCTAATGGTCAGTAATTCAATGGTCAAGCTAAGGAGCAATGAAAAGGGATGGAGTGGAAGGGGAGAGTCATGAGAGGCTATGGGCGTCATGTACAGGACAGCAAGTTGACCCCGAGCGACGACAGCCCTCTAGCACAAGCACACTCCTGTACTATCGTTCAGTCCATGGACAACTGAGGGGGGCAGGCAGCCTCTGGGTCTTCTTCAATTTGGAAGCAAATTCAGCTTCAAGCTGCCCTCTGCAGCCCTGGGGAGCTTAATTAGGAGGAGTCTGGAAAACCACTGGCCAGCTGTTTGGCTTCCCTGAACCCTCAAATGACTTCCAAGGCCAGAGAGGGCACCTCTTCAGAGCAGTAAAGTAGCCACTGGAGTTTCATTTCCAGGTCAGGCCTTGCAATTTTCAAGGCCTCCAGAGTCCCAGCAAGCCTCCTCTGAAAAGAACTCTCAAAATTTTCCCACCTGGGCAACACCAAAGAGAAAATAAAACTAATAAATGGTGGATGGAGAAACACATGGAAGAAAATTGTTCTCAGGGCTTTTTGTCTCTGGACAAAGATGACTGACTTCTGAATGAGTTATGGACTATACACCATTGCTTTGCTGACCAAGTCTGCCTCAGAGGATTCCCCACTTCCTGACTTCCTTCAAGCTTCAGCTCAGACAGGCCCCTCCTCCAGGAGTTATTACAGAACTCTCTCCCCTTTCTTCCTTCACATTATCTCACGTGTGTTCTGACAGAATGGAAGCATCATGAGGGCAGCCCCAAATCTTTGCTTACCCATTGAGCACAGTGTTCAGCACATAGTAGGCATTTAATAAATACTTGCTTATTATCTATTTGCACTTGTATCCAATCAATAGAACATAAGTTCCCACCACCTGGCATAGCATCTGACACATTTATTATTGAGAATGAATGTACTATTTCACTGGGGTATGAAACTCTCTGCACTCTGATCAAGGAGATGGCCCACCGCTACACAAGGCTGAGGGCAGGGCCTATCTCAACTGCCTCTCATTGTACTTGGCACACACTGAGAGCTTTTCTAAGTAAATGCTTTTTTGTTCATTCACCTGTCTTAACAGAAGGCATGAATGACTGAACATTTATTAAGCACTCACTATGTGCCAAATACTGGAGAAAGACACAGGAAAACCAAGACATTCCCTGCTCTGGGGGCACTCACATCTAGTTAGGGAAGACCATGTTCAGGGAAGTTGGCTGCAGGGTGGATGGCAAGTGCCCAAAGTCCTGACGGTGAGGCAGCAGTCAGACGGCAGGGCCAGCACTCTGGGGGCACACAATAAGACAAGATGGTCCTCCTCTCACCACTGGCCGGCCCAATTGGGGTCAAAGAGGTTCTCTTGGGGTCTTGCCACTACAAATGGAGTAGCTAAAAAGGTGGCCTTGGAGTAGTCCTGAGTTCAAGATCGCCCTGACACAGACTGTAGATGACTCAAAGGTAAGTTCCCTGGCGTTAACAGCGGCGTTAACACAAGAGAAATCAGGGAGCTGGAAGGGGTTTGGGTATGCGAGAGGGTGCAACCAGCCCTGTTGGGTCATACAGATTATGGATACTTCAAGAAAGTAGACTGTCCTTGGACTGGGAATAAAGAGCTAGAAATTCCAGGAAGAGGTCTGGGAATCATCTGCAGCCAAGGGGCGCCACAGTGCACAGAGCACCCGGTCTGGAGTCAAGCAGACTCCAATCTCAAATCTCAAATCCAATCTCAGACATTTACTAGGGGAGTGCCCCTGGAGTGATTAAAAACAGTCCCTCCCTCCAAGGGTTGTTTTGAGGATAAACTGGGATATTTGTAAAGCACTTTGCAAACCCTCAAGTGCTACGTAAATGTTAGCTATTTTTCTGCAGTGACATACACTAAGATCACTCAGGGTCAAGAATATGGAGAAAGTACAGTGTCTAAGCCACAACTTTGGAGTTCCACCACATTTAAGGGGTGGGAGAATGAGGAAGAGGCAGAAAGAACTGGGAACAGAGAGGAGAGTTCAGACAAGGAGGAGAGTGACGAGGACACATGCATCTGAGAAGTGGGCCCTCAATGTAACCTGCCAGGCTTAGACGAGAAGGAAAACGGAGATAGAATCGAATAGTGATGGGGTCAAATGGCAATGAGATTGGCTAGCTTCACTGTCTCAGGCTTATTTTGTCTTCTCAGGCCACTGTATGTCATGCACAGACCCCTCTGGCAGGCTGGTAAAACCTACTAGGATGCCCTTAGCAGAATCATGTTCTCGTTTTAAAATCCTAATGGACAGAAATGCTCCATTTCAATGAGAGGTTGGTGAAAATCAAGAGGTCATTTTTTTCCCATCCAAGTTCACAGATGCCCCTCCACTGGAATGTATCCAAAGACTCATGGGAGGTCTGTGGACCCAGGTTAAGAACCCACGGTGTGACGCTGGAATTTGGCAACACAAGAAACATTCTACCTCTCTGATTCCCCTCCTCTGTGCTTATGGAGAGGGGCAGGAGCTGGTCTGGTATCACTATAGGGAACTCCCAGGTAAGGAAACTGCCTCCACCAATGCCCACATTCTCTGTAACTTAACGTCTTAGAGAATGCCTGGAGCCCAGAGAAGGGTCAGGTGACTTGCCCAACGTCACACAGCCAGCCCTCAGTGGGATTTGGGCCTTGGCACTCTTACAGCCTGCCTCTCTGTGACCTTCCTGCCAGAAGGATCACAGACTCAGAGCTCAAAGGGGCCTCAGACACCATTTCATTTTACAGAAGGGGAAACTGAGGCCCAGGGACATGAAGTGACCTGCTCAGGGTCACAAAAACCCTCAGCCTGTTGACTCTGAAGCCAGGTCTCTTTCTAGTACACTGTCCTGTCTCTCCATCCATCCAATGGATAAATATCCTTTCTCCCACGATCCCTATTAAAGGAGGTGATTGGAAGTTTCATTTGGAGAAAGCTAGTGACCAATGGGTCAAGTATCCAGCAATGCTCTCAGGCTGGCCACAGTTTGACCATGGGATCAAAGGAAATCATCTCATTTCTGTCTCATTTTTCACAATATCTAAAGTTTAAAATAAAAAAAGGAAAGGGAAAAAAAAGGCTGGGGGTGGGGGTGGAATGAGGTTCTCTTGCCCCCTCTGGTGGTCACCCTCTTCAAACAGGCTCCTGAGAGGGGTGGCAATAGAAGGCAGGGCATTTAAACTCTAGGGAACACACCACGAATTCCCCTTGATGCTCCCATCACACTCACCTCTGCTGTCCCAGCAAACCCAAATGTTAAAGGCAGCAACCATGGTCATCTTGCATGACCCTTTCAGTGTGCAGCCTCCAAGTAAGGGTCCCCCTCTGGGCCTCAGGAGAGGGCTGAGCTGGAGCTGCCCAGAAGGGCCCTTCTGGTTCTAAACTCATGATCCTGAACCAGGACTGACTTTTCTGGTATAACTGGCCCTAGGAAACTCTCTGTGAACCAATTTAAATGGACAGAAACTAAAACCACAGCCATTATCATACACGTACATGTCCGTGACATCACAGACTGAGCCCTTCCCTGACAGCTGCCCCATAAGGAGAGGGGCATCTCTCCATTTACACACCAGGAAACTAAGGCACAGGAAGGGATACGAGTCCCCACTGGGATCCCAAGCAGGGTTTCTGATCCCAGGTCTTCCCATCATCCTAAGTAAGCTCAGTCTTCACACAGACACACAATGGAATGCTGTGTACAGGGCACAAAAAGTAGACCAGCTATGAGGAGTGACATATATCCTCACCGGGGAGAGACAAGTTACAGAGAGACCATAAGGGCTTGAAACTAGAACAGCCAACAAGCCGGCCATTTTGGCTGGAGCATGGTGTGCTGGGTCATTAGCCTGGGAGGACAGGCTCCTCTTTGCTAAGCACTTTAAATGCCAAAAAAAAGGCACATCTCCTATTGGTCATGGGGAGCCGCTGAGCTCCCTGTGTGGGGCATGACCTGATCAGTCAGACCTGTGCTTCAGAACTATAGGTGTAGAGGCAGAGAGGCCGATCAGGAGGCTTCGGCCAGAGGCCAGGCAAGAAGTGCTTTTCAGAGACCTAGATAATAGTCCAATGATTCCTATTTTTAATGAAAAATTAGGGTAAGCAGATACCACTTAATTACAGCACAAACGGCCATGTTTCGTGAGTCTGGCCAAGTTAAGTCTGCCTCAGAAGGGACAATAAAGCTTTATTTTATGCCGATTCTCAAGGCTCATGAATGGACTTGCCTGGCCAAATCTAAAAGAGGCTTTCTTTCCCAGCCTGCCCTGGGGGCTGCCGCACAGCTGCAGAGAGAGACACACAGGCCTCCTCTATCTATCACTGAGCTCCCCAGGAAGGAAGCGACTTCCCTTCAATTATCGGCATCATCAGCCCAAGAGAGCAATGGGGCCCCAGCTCTGGCTCCCCAGTCTGGCCTAAGATCAGGGTCCTGTACCACCCCAGGCCTAGGCTTGGAAAACAGAACTGAGGCAACGGAAGAGAATCTCAAAGGGAAACCCTTCATCCATCAGCAATCATCTATCACACACAGTCTGTGCTAAGTACCCCCAAACACAAAGACAGACTCTGACCTCGAGGGGCTCATGCTCTATCAGCAGAAAGAATCCTGGGTTTGAAGTCAAATGGAGCTGGGGGAAAATTCCACCTTTTGTCATAACCTGGGTGACTTCCAACTCTCTGGGCCTCATTTTCCTCATCTGTTAAAATGAGGTAATGGGATGGGGCAGAAAATGGAAAATACCAAATTCTCCAGAATGACTAGGTAGGACATTGTCAGTGCTCAAATAAAAATAGATAAATGACAGACAGATGGACAGATGAATGGATGGACCGGGGCGGGGGGGAGAGGGAGAGGGAGAGGGAGAGGGAGAGGGAGAGAGAGAGAGAGAGAGAGAGAGAGAGAGAGAGAGAGAGAGAGAGAGAGAGAGAGAGAGAGAGAGAGAAAGGTGAATGGAATGAATGATTAAATAAGGGAGGGTTTATGAAACTTGAGAGGTCCAAGTTTCCAGACCACTGCCCAAAGGAAAGCCACTATCATCCATCCATCCCCAAGGCTCATTACATACCTGCTCAGCCAAGAGAAGGTGATAGAAGGACAAGTGCAAAACAACCCCTGCCCTGAAGGACCTTACATCCTGATGGGAAACACAGACCCCTACAACATATGCGAACTATAATCATGGTAAATCCAAGGTAACGGGGAGTGTGGGTGAAGGGGAGGGCAGCTGGCAAGGACAGGAGAAGGTGGGAGGGAGTGAGGGATTCTCAGTGGCTGGGGGAGGAAGGACAGTGCATCAGGCCTGATCCTACAACCCCAAATCACTTCAGCATTCTTTCCTCCATAAAAAGAGAAGGTTGGCCTTGTAGGGGCCTGCGATGGCCCTTTGAGGAAACTGAGGGGACTTCATCTTTCACCACCCACGTTCCTACTATCAGCAGTTGGGGAGGTGGGGGTGGGGAAGGATGAATCAGAAACACCCAATAATAATAAGCCTGGAAAATCTATTATGACGAAGACCAGAGACAACACTGTACTTTGGTCTTGATTAAACCCATCAGACTTCTCAAAAAGAGTGGAGATTCTGGGGACCTTTCACCAGAAGAATTTGAGGCAATCAGCAGTAGGGAAGGGTGATGAAAACACTGGGGAGACAGGAGCCTGCAAGGAAATGAAGCCTAACCCAAAACAAACCAGCTGGGTACAATGGTGCGAGAACCGCCTTGCGCACGGCTCCAAGGAAATATTAAATCATTAAACTCTCATTACCCTAATAAGATGTTTTCTAGGCAAATTGAACACAGACCACTTTTCCCTTAAGAAAGCACAAAGAATCATGAAGGGGAAATGCAAATAGCAGCGGGGAGAGAAGTGTAACTGACAAATATCCGTGGGTATCTCCTCCCATGGCTCTGGTGGTTTTTTAGCCAAATCGCTTAATACAAATTGTAAGAGTCAGCAGGTTTTACTGGCAAGAGTCAGGAAGGAGAGACCCAGGTCCAAATCTGGTATTTACTTAGCTGTGTGACCATGGAACAGGTCACTTCCTTCTCTGAGTCTCAGTTTTTCCATATGTAAAATGGGGAGATTAATATCTATTGTACCTCTCCTCACCACCCTGAATAAAGTAAAAGGGATATGATCCTAGATTTAGAGATGGGAGGGTCCTCAGGGGTGTCACCTAGTCCCAACCTCTCATTCTACAAAGGAGGAAAACTGAGGCCAGGGAAGTGAAGTGACTTACCCAGAGTCACACTACTTTACCACACCCAGAAGCACAGTCTCCTCCCCAAAGCTATGGACAAAAATTGGTCATCAAATCCTAATTTTCTGGGAAAATGAATCTTTGATTTCTTCTGGATTGCCATGGCCAAAGGATTCTTTAGCGACCAGCAAAGGAGTGACAAGTTCATCTCCCACATGACTTGGAGGGACCTTGGACAGCAGGCACAGTTTCAGCAGAACTCACTCTGCTCCACCAGTACCCTTTGTCCAGTCAACTGGCATTTATTAAGCACCTACTGTGTGCCAACCACTGCTCTTCACACATGACGTTCCATCTCCCACCTCCGGGACTTTGCCCAGGCTGTGCCCTGTGCCTAGAATGCTTTCCTTCTTCATTCTACCTTTTAGAATCCCAAGTTTCCTACAAGTCTCTGCTCACTTTCTTCAGGAGGTCTATCTTGACTCCCTCCAACTGCTGGCACCTCCCCCTAAAATTCATCTTCTATTTTGGGTGTGCAATTATTCATGCAACTATAGCTGCCTCAATTCAAATGCAAGTTCCTTGAGGATGGGGACTATTTTGCTTTGACTTAGCATCCCCAGCACCTCAGCACAGTGCTGGGCACCAAACACATGCTTCTTGATCCCCTTAACTAGTTTCACCTTACATCCAAACTAAAAAATATACCACCATTTCCTGGGATACTTGAGTCACTCCTGGGACAAAGGAAGAAGCAGCAGAAACATCCAATAGCCAGAATGATGTAAGGAAAAAATTTACAACTCGGACTAATGTGATGATGAACAGGCAGACTAACCAGTACCTCAAAGGCCCCTGTGCAGGAGGGCAAATGAGCAGAGGTGTATTAGAACCAGCTCTTACCAGCCTGAGCTAACTGTTCAATTTTCAGTGGCAGCATTGACATCTTGGAAATTGCAAACCCCACAAATCAGGGTTTGATTTATTGTTTTGATTGTCTAGACTTTGGAAAGTGATAGAAAACATTAATGATGCAAATTAAAGTCAAATAGAATAAAACAGAATTTTTTACCTGGAGAGCCAGTTGTTAAACATTTATCAGCACACGGCTGAAAGGAGATGTGCTTTTCTGGACACAGCCAGAGAAGGAGTTTGTTTGCTTAATAACATATATTTATTACAATATGTTTGTTTGTCTTTTCAATAATGAAGAGGGAGATGGAGAGAGAATGGTCTATAGTTGATGCTGAGGTTTCAACCCAGGGACACTAAAAACTGTTGGGGTTTTACGATGTGTTGTGGTGGAACCGTCTCAAGGAATTCGGTCAGAATATCTCTAATCCATGCATAGGCATTTAGACACCTCTCATGAAGTGGGCTACGTTCCAAGAGGAACCACCAACTTCAGAGGAAGCAAGATGGATTTTTATAGGGTAAAGATGGGATTACATAACAGAAATTTACATCGAACGGAGGAATATGATTAATACTAAAAAGGCAGGAGGAGTTTATTACAGGATTAGGTAATGGAGGAGGGGTTCCATCTATGGTTCAGTGGTTAATTATTCTGGCAATGCTGCCCTCCAATGGGCTAGCTATTGTGGTCCTGTCTGATCAAGACAGTTAGGTACTGTGGTCCTGTCTTGGGCTAGATGAATGATTTGATTGTGACTGAATACAAGAACACACCTATTCAAATATGTGGGAATGGGCCTGGGGGCAGTAGCTAGGAAGAGGCAGTGTCTGGGTTCCCATCATGTGGACACACCTGCTGTTTCTGTGGGAACTAAGAGTTCAGGGACATACCTGCTGTTGTGGTGAGCCGAGGAGAGGCAGGGAGGTAGGCACAGTAATGAAGTTATAATGTTAGGGCTGGGGGCAACTCCATTAGGATCCCATCAGTCAACTCAAATGTCTCCCACCTAACTATCACAAACACTTTCTTTTTTAATTTAATTTCTCCCAATTAGCAAAAATCACCATCTTTCTCTCTCACTAAATAAAAGAAAAAAAATCCCATTATAAACTCATGGAGTCAAGCAAACCCGTGCATTGGCCGCATTCAGAAAATGGCACTCTAGTAGGCGTGGGAATATGAGAAGTACATTTCACCACAAGCCCCTGGAATCCTGGTTGACATTGTGTTGACCTGAATTCCTAAGTCTTTCAGAGTTATCTGTCTTTGCAACATTGTTGTCTTTGTATCTTCCACTGGACCAGAAGAATCGGGCTCTACTCACTCTCCTACACATCAGTTCAGACAAGTCTTCCCAGGTTTCTCCATCTCCTTCATCACTTCTCATAACAATTCCATCACATACGTGAACATACTTTGTTCAATCATGTCCTGATTGAAGGGCACCCCCTTCGTTTCCAATGTTTTCATACCATAAAAAGAACTGTTACTAATATTTCCATACGTATGACTCCCTTTCTTCTTTCTTGGATCTCTTTGCGGCCCAGATCTATACAGCTAAGGGGAACAGCTGACAGATTGTGGACATCAGAGTCGGGAAGATCTGAGTTCAGATGCTCAAATACTTACTAGCAGGGTAACCCTGGGCAAGTCACAACTTCTGCGTGCCTCAATTTCCTCACCTGTAAAATGGGGATGATAAGGGTGCTGTGACTATACAATGAGTGAATACACATAAAGGCCTTTGTAGACCTTAAAGTGTTGCTGTATGAATAGCCACTATTAGTGGTATTACTGGGTCAAAGGGTCGGCACAGTTTTACAGTCAGAAAGCACCAGACAGGGCGAGCACCAAACATTCAACAACCCATCAGAAATGTGACTGCATTTTAACGGACGTAAAATATCTCAACACCAGCGTCCGTTGGTGCCATCTCCAAACCATCTCTCTGTGAGCAGCTAGACCATCAATGTATAAGAGCAAAGGTCAAAATCAACACCAAGCTGGAAGGAAAAGACAAAGAGGAGATGAGATGACACCAACTGCAGCGATAACGCACCATCCTGAGCTGTCCACATTAAAAAATGAAGAATGGACAAACGAGCCCGTCAGATCAGCCACCCTTTCACCCAAGCCTTCACCACAAAGAAGCCAAAGAGCCCTCAGGCAGCAACAGCCACCCTCGGGCCATACCGCAAGGCCACACGGCCAAGGGAGATACCAATTTAGATTGTAAATTCATTATGGGGGAAGAAAAAAACTAGGTGAAAGCACCATATCCTGACAAAGTTGGTACCTGAAGAACAGAGAGGAAAATAAACCCCCCTCCTTTCTTTGTCAAGGCATAAGACTGTGGGTATGGAACACAAAATGTACTCTCAGACTTGGCCAATGCACTGCTTAATTTTCTTAAGCTCCCCTTTTCTTCTTTGTTAGAAGGGATAATTCACTGGGGAAAGGAAAGGGAGAGGGAATGTATTTGGAAAAATGATGGTGTAACAATATGATATTTTTTTCATTTGTTTAAACATTACAGAAAAAGATGTTGGAATATCACATTCGCACCTCCCAAAACAGTGAGGAGTCATGGAAAGGAAAGGACATTTGTAGGAAGTTCAGGGCAAGACCCCACTAGGCCATATCTTCCCATAAACAAAACATAACCTATTTTTCTCCTCACTGACAGTGGAATGCTCACTTTTAGACTGTACCCTGCGGTCGCTTCTGAGTTACATGAGGAAACAGAAATGGCTCACCAAGACAAAGGCAGGAAGGGCAGCTGGGACGGGGCTGGGATGGGCCAAGGACACAGCAAAGAGGCTGCCAAGCTAGAAGGGACAACTTTGCAAGCACCAAAGGATCAATTTTCAAGAATCTGATGGAAATAAAAACACCAAACAACTAGGGAGTGGGGGGACAGGGGGAAGGGTTGGGGTACAAAACTCGGATGGTTTTATTATCCCAAAGTAGCAGGCAAAGGATATTACGAACTGAGGATCCACAGGCCTGCTTTCTTATCTGCAAAAAATCTTAATGAAAATTATGTAATCAAAAGAGATAATCAGGGAAATTGTGTTATGCAAGGGGCAGTAGGTGATTCAGTGGATAGAGCACAGGGTCAGGAGTCAGGAAGACCCAGGTTCAAATCCAGCCTCAGACACTTCCTGGCTGTGTGACCCTGGGCAAGTCACTTCACCCTGTTTGCCTCAGTTTCCTCATCTACAAAAGGAGCTGGAGAAGGACATGGCAAACCACGCTGGTACCCCTGCCAAGAGAAAACAGGGTCATAAAGTCAGACACAACTGTACAGCAACATGTGTCCAGCGCATCTTTGATGAAAATGAGAAGGGAGCAGACAGGCTTTTTCACATATTTTCTGGCAGAAACAGGAAAAACATTTGACCCAACAACCAAATAGAAGCTTAAAGTCTTTCCTCCAACAAAGTGTGCCCATGCATGTGCTAAGATCATATAAATGCCGCAGAGAGATGCCAAGATTTCAATAAATGGCTATTCCATTATCCCTCAATTATCCATGCTCATCGATCAAAAGGCATGGATTAAACATCTGATATGGGAAGCCAAGACAGAAATCAAAGTCCCTGCCTTCATGAGGCTTCTTCTATTGGGGAAAGCCTACAACATCAGACAAAGTCTCACTCCAAGAGAGGGGTCCTTGGCTGACCGTGACCCCTGTTGGGAGCCTCCTGAGCAGAGCCAAGCGGAAGAGGGCCTCCATAGAACAGATGAGGTGTCTGAGTCCTGCTGGAGAGCTGGCAGGAACTGCAGAGGCCACTGGACCCAACCACTTCAGCCCAAAAGGGTAAAGGACTTGCCCAAAGTCACCCAGAGTGTAAAGCGCAGAGGCCAGTCATGGACTTTAAAGGTATCAGTACTGAAAGCACTGAAAACTCTGGAACTGTACTTCTTTAATGACTCACAACTTAAAATCTGTACAGGATCTCAAAAAAAAAATTTAGTTCATTAGGAACACAGAACCACAAGAATCACGGACCTGGAGCAAGGAGGGACCTCAGAGGTCCAACCCTCTTATTTTACAGAGAAGGAAACTGAGGCCCAAGGAAATAAAGTAATTTGCTGAAGGTCACAACAGTAATGTCAAAGACACTAGAGTTGAACTCAGAACCTCTAACTTCTGAGCACGTTCTTTCCATTGTACTAGGTGAATATTTTCTTGCTGGAAGAGAGAAAAACTATAAAAATTTTTTAAATGTAAAACAAGACCCAAGGAAAACTGTGGAGACTACAGAGCCCCAGGGGTTGATGGGAGAGGCCTGGGTCTCACTCAGGTCCCAGCGAGGCTGCTAGAGCCTGGGGCCAGAGATAAAGGAGTCACAAGCTTCTCCCAGCCCCAGGCACAGAGCACTAGGCTGCTCCAAAAGATAAGACGGCAACCACAGAAGCTGCAGCAATTTTCCAGTCTTCCTTTGGAGGCATCAGAAAACCCGAGTTCAAATCTAGCTTCAGGAACTTATCAGCTGAATAACCCTGGTCAAGTTACTTCACTGCTGCTTGCCTCAATTTCCCCAATTGTAAAATAGGGATAATAAAAGCATCTACCTCCCAGAGCTGTTGTGAGGATCAAAAAAGATATTCCCCAAGTGCTTAGCACGGTTCCTGACCCATAGCAGCTATGTTTCCTTCATAGTAGTAAAAATCCCTTTAGTTAAGGCCCACTCAGCACTGCAGCAATGTCCTGCACATTCAAATCTGTGTGGAAGCACGTGTACACGCGTGCATGCACACGCATGCACGCACACACACACACACACACTCTCCTCTCCCTCATTCTAGACCAGAGTAGTATGGTATGGGACTTTACATTTGCCCTTCTTAAATCCAATCTTATTAAATTAGCCTTTCATGCCAGGACGCTGAAATTTGATTCTGTTGTCCAGCATTTTTGAAGCCATCCCTCAAAACTCTGTTTCACAGGCAAAGATTATCAGCATGCCTTCACTGGGGTCACTACTGGGATCTCAGTGTTGGACAGAGCCAGGAAATACTCCACACCAAGGAAACGAGGGGAAGGGAATGACACCAGTTCTGAATCTTCCCAACCACAAGTCATCCAGCCTTCATCACTTCATATGGTCCATAAAGGAGAGACTGAAAACAGAACTGAAGATTTGGATGGGACCTCAGAGAGCCAACAGACCAACTAGCTCCCAGACCCAACTAGATCCCCCAGGGCATACCCTCTCTCCATGAAGGGCCATCTGGCCTTTGAGGCCTACTTGAATAAAAGGGAAGACTGTACTTCCACAGGCAGCGAATCGTCCATGTAAACAGCTCTCCTTGTTAGGGAGTTTTGGGGCTCTCCCAGCCAAGGAAAACAGGCCTAAGCCCTCCACCACCTGCCTGTCAAATGCCTTTCTTTTTTAAGCATTAATGAAGCCTTTTGTTTTTACCCATGACATTCATCTCTAAATAGAGCCCTGCCCAACCCAACAAGTCTTCTCTTGTACCAAGACTTTAAAAAAAGAGGGGGGAAAACCACAAACACAAAGAAGCTGAAGCTGAATAACTACAATGGCCAAGACTGGCCCCTAAGAATAGCCTAGAAAACATGCCTCCCTCCCTTCTTGGCAGAGATGGGGGATTACAGGTGTGGAACGGCCCAAACATTGCCAGATTTCGTTGGTGAATTGGATGGTTTTGCACCTTGGCTTGTCTGTTGTTTTTTTTCAATTCTCTTTTTTATTCTATGTTAGGAAGCAAGGTTCCCAGATCGAAGGGGGTGGGGGGAAGGGAGGGAGTAAATAACAACATCTGATTCAACACACATAGCCTAGAGCCAGGAAGACCCAAATTCAAATGTGACTTCAAACACTTATGAACTGTGTGACCCTGGGCAAATCTGCCTTGGTTTCCTCCATTATCAAGTGGCAATGATAACAGCACCAACCTCACAAAGTTGTTGTGAAGATCAAACAAGATATTATTTGTAAAAAACACTCAATATAGTGCCTGGCACATAGTACGTGACATTATAAATGACTATTCCCTTGCCCTAAACAGTTTTGCAGTGTATAACCTAAATTAAAATGGCTTCCAGTCATTATGGGAAAAGTTAAGAATCTGCAAAGTGTTACTTCTGAAAATCTAAGGATTTCTAGGATTTATGAACAACTAATACAGCCATGTGATTGAACAATGATTTCCAAGGATAAAATAGCCAGGTTAACTGAAAAGTGTCCTGGCTTGGGAATTAAGAGAAATAGGCCCTAATCCATGCTCTTTGACTAAGTAAATCACTAAGGCAAATCAATCTTTGCTCAAATGGGGATTATAATTTCTTTGGTGCCTACCTCACAGGTTGTAGTGAGGAGCACAGAATATAGAAGATATATACCACACTAAAAAGAAACCCCCTTAGAAGTCCAGTGATAGGGCGGAGTAGAAAGACGCACATACACATAGCTCCGAACCCACAACCCATAGAATGGCTACAGGGAAGTAACTCACGGCGAATTCCGCACCCAGAGGCCACGGAACATTGGAGCGAGGGAGATTTCTGTTCCAGAGAGACCTGCAAACCTCTCGCGGGGGGGTCCTTCGCGCTGCGGACTGGGCGCCGGGACTGGGAGCTGAGTGCAGCCCTGCCGCGGCCGCGGCACCAAGAGGAAAAGATCCGAGCAGGCTTCACAGACAGGATCTCCAGCGGCCACGCGGGTCCCTCCACCCACAGAGGGATCTGCAAACCTCTCGCAAAAGGTCCTTCGCGCTGTAGACACAAAGCCCAGCCCAGACCTGCTGCGGCCACGGCTGCGGCACCGAGAGAAACAGATCCGAGCAGGCTTCAGGGACGGGATCTCCAGCGGCCGCACAAGTCCCTCCACCCACAGGTGACAGGGGTGGGTGAGAGAGTCTCTTTGGCGGGTCGAGAGGGGAGTGGGGTGCCCCCATAATACAGGCCCCCCCCCGGGAGGTAGAAGCTGAGAGGCGGCTGCAGACAGGGGCTCCCCAAGCGGGCGGGAGCCTGAATCCATTGCGGAAGGTCTGTGCATAAACCCCCTGAGGGAACTGAGCCTGAGAGGTGGCCCTGCCCCGATCTCAGCACCAGATCATAATCTCATACTGAATAGCAGCCCTGCCCCCGCCAAAAGCCCTGAGGCTGGAAGCAGCATTTGAATCTCAGACCACAAACACGGGCTGGGAGGATCAGGAGGTGAGGTGGGTGTGAGGAAAATATTCAGAGGTCAAGTCACTGGCTGGGAAAATGCCCAGAAAAGGGAAAAGAAATAAGACTATAGAAGGTTACTTTCTTGGCGAACAGGCATTTCCTCCCTTCCTTTCTGATGAGGAAGAACAATGCTTACCATCAGGCAAAGACACAGAAATCAAGGCTTCTGTGTCCCAGCCCACCCAATGGGCTCAGGCCATGGAAGAGCTCAAAAAGAATTTTGAAAATCAAGTTAGAGAGGTGGAGGAAAAGCTGGGAAGAGAAATGAGAGACATGAAGTCAAAGCATGAACAGCAGATCAGATCCCTGCTAAGGGAGACCCAAAAAAATGTTGAAGAAATTAACACCTTGAAAACTAGCCTAACTCAATTGGCAAAACAGGTTCAAAAAGCCAATGAGGAGAAGAATGCTTTCAAAAGCAGAATTAGCCAAATGGAAAAGGAGATTCAAAAGCTCACTGAAGAAAATAGTTCTTTCAAAATTAGAATGGCACAGATGGAGGCTAATGACTTTATGCAAAACCAAGAAATCACAGAACAAAGAGAGAAGAATGGAAAAATGGAAGATAATGTGAAATATCTCATTGGAAAAACAACAGACCTGGAAAATAGATCCAGGAGAGACAATTTAAAAATTATGGGACTACCTGAAAGCCATGATCAAAAGAAGAGCCTAGACATCATCTTTCATGAAATTATCAAGGAAAACTGCCCTGAGATTCTAGAACCAGAGGGCAAAATAAATATTCAAGGAATCCACAGAACACCGCCTGAAAGAGATCCAAAAAGAGAAACTCCTAGGAACATTGTGGCCAAATTCCAGAGTTCCCAGGTCAAGGAGAAAATACTGCAGGCAGCTAGAAAGAAACAATTCAAGTATTGTGGAAATACAATCAGGATAACACAAGATCTAGCAGCCTCTACATTAAGGGATCGAAGGGCATGGAACAGTATATTCCAGAAGTCAAAGGAACTAGGACTAAAACCAAGAATCACCTACCCAGCAAAACTGACTATAATACTTCAGGGGAAAAAATGGTCTTTCAATGAAATAGAGGATTTTCAAGTATTCTTGATGAAAAGACCAGAGCTGAAAAGAAAATTTGACTTTCAAACACAAGAATGAAGAGAACCATGAAAAGGTGAACAGCAAAGTGAAGTCATAAGGGACTTACTAAAGCTGAACTGTTTACATTCCTACATGGAAAGACAATATTTGTAACTCTTGAAACATTTCAGTATCTGGGTACTGGGTGGGATTACACATGCACACACGCTCACATACATAGAGACAGAGTGCACAGAGTGAATTGAATAGGATGGGATCATATCTTTAAAACAAAATGAAATCAAGCAGTGAGAGAGAAATATATTGGGAGGAGAAAGGGAGAAATTGAATGGGGCAGGTTATCTCTCATGAAAGAGGCAATCAAAAGACTCATTAGTGGAGGGATAAAGAGGGGAGGTGAGAGAAAAACATGAAGTCTACTCTCATCACATTCCACTAAAGAAAAGAATAAAGTGCACACTCATTTTGGTAGGAAAACCTATCTCACAATACAGGAAAGTGGGGGATAAGGGGACAAGCAGGGAGGGGGGGATGATAGAAGGGAGGGCATGAGGAGGAGAGTGCAATTCGAGGTCGACACTCATGGGGAGGGATAGGATCAAAAGAGAATAGAAGTAATGGGGGACAGGATAGGATGGAGGGAAATATAGTTAGTCCTATACAACACAACTATTATGGAAGTCATTTGCAAAACTACACAGATATGGCCTATATTGAATTGCTTGCCTTCCAAAGGGAAGGGGTGGGGAGGGAGGGAGGAAGAGAAGTTGGAACTCAAAGTGTTAGGATCAACTGTCGAGTAATGTTCTTGCCACTAGGAAATAAGAAAAACAGGTAAAGGGGTATAGAAAGCTATCTGCCCCTACAGGACAAAAGAGAAGATGGAGACAAGGGCAGAGAGGGATGATAGAAGAGAGAGCAGATTGGTCATAGGGGCAATTAGAATGCTTGGTGTTTGGGGGGGGAGGGGATAAAAGGGGAGAAAATTTGTAACCCAAAATTTTGTGAAAATGAATGTTAAAAGTTAAATAAATAAATTTAATAATAATAAAAAAAAAAATAAAAAATAAAAAAAAAAAAAAAAGAAGTCCAGTGATACCAGCAAGGTGGAACTGGGGCTGTTTGTATCTAAAACTCAATGCTAACAATATAAGC
Source organism: Notamacropus eugenii (assembly GCF_028372415.1). Classification (NCBI taxonomy): domain Eukaryota; kingdom Metazoa; phylum Chordata; class Mammalia; order Diprotodontia; family Macropodidae; genus Notamacropus; species Notamacropus eugenii. Next base: position 302,854,406 of record NC_092874.1, on the reverse strand, counting down.
AAAGGTGAAACGCTAAAAGCTTCCCCAGTAAATAACAGGAGTAAAGGAAAGATGCTCCCTTTCCCTGGTATACTTTGACATAACTCTAGGAATGTTAGAAATAGCACTGAGATTATGGGCATAAAAATGGGCAAAGAAGAAACAAAAGTATTTCTATTTGCTGATGACATGGTATCCCTAGAAAACCATATGGAATCAGCAAAGAAGCAAATTGAGAAAATAGATACCCTCTAAAGTAACAGTACAGCCCATAAACAAAAATCAACAGTATTTCTCGGTAACCATCACAAAATCCAAGAGGAAAGAACAGGAATAACTAGACAAGGCATAACATAAAAGCACTGGGTGTCTTCCTTTGCCCCTCTGCTCATCTCTCTGTACAAGCTTTCCCTCAGCGAAGCCCATGTGATTCAGCCATGGCAGACAATGGAACTCCTCCAAATAATGGGGAAAAGGGCATCTGAGGATATAACAAAGGTACCAGTGCTGTGTGAGGTCTGAGACAGCAACGATTATTTCTGATGAGGATCACAGCAATAGAATCAGAATTAAGCAATTAACAAGTATTTAGTAAGAGACTCCTATATGCCAGGAGAAGAAACAAAACTATGCAGAAAATATCCCACACTAATAATCATACCAAATCCCTGTGTAGACAAAGGCTACTACTACTAAAACAAGCCTCGATTCATTAATGAGTATTACTCATTTTGTCGGGGGCTTTGAAGGCCTGTCTTCTTGAAAGGCACATTTTTCAGGGAGGCTTATGTGGATCGGTGGAACAAATTAGGAGAAACGCTGGCTAGAAAGAAAATAATGGGAAAAATAATGAAAGGAAGTTAGACTAAGCCACACCAAGCAAGGCTTGAAATCAAAGTCACTTCCTCTTAACCAGAGAAGGAAAAAGAGAAGTGATTTCCAAGCCCACCTCCCCCAGGGCTGCATGGGGAAGAGCATAGGATTCAGTCTGCAATGAAACACAATTTTGCCTTTTTTAAAAACTGTCCATTGAAAGAGAAACAGTCAAACAAATTGCTATCTTTGTGTTTATTCAAAAATGACTCTAAACAATGAGAAAAAGTCAAACAGCACCAAGGCTCCTAGTTAAGAAGTAAAATAAATTCCAAGAAACTGAAGAGGTTTATTTTCAGTGAAGGGTATGTACAGGATCCTAGATTTAGGGCAGGAAGGGATCTTACAGGCCATCCAGTTTAAACATTTCAATTTTACAGGCTAAGAAACTGAGAGAGAAACGAGTAACAGAGAGAGGAGGAGGGAGACAGAAAGAAACAGACAGACGGGAGAGGAAGAGAGAGAGAGAGAGAGGAGAGAGGGAGAGAGAGACAGAGAGACAGAGAGAGAGAAACAGAGAGAAAGAGAGAGAGGAGAGGGAGAGGGAGAGGGAGAGAGAGGTAATCTATCCAAGCAGACTGCCCCTGGACATGGACCATGAGCTGGTTCAGACAAGCAGAGTGTCTTGTTACAACCCTGGAAGGCCTAATAGCCATGGCTTACTCCCACTGGGTACTATATGAGTTCATACAGATACTGTAGGCTCCTGTTGATGGTGTACATGCTTGCAGAAGGGTGCAGCTCAGCTCAGGTTTATGGGATATGCTACTTTTCCTATGGTACTTTCATTAAATAATTTTGCTGGATGCAGGGGGTAGAGAAACACCCTTGCAGCACTTCAGAAATTCCAGCTGTGATCATTATTCTTTGATAATACATTCCCAACAAAAAGTCATCATTTAGCTACCTGTGGAACAGGAAAGTAAAGAAAAACATATCCCTCCACCCAAAAAACCACCTTTGATTTTTACTTAAAATGTTCAATCCAACTTCTGAAATCAAGGTCCCTATCCCACCCCACCCCCCAATGGCTGTCCTTGGGATCTGCACCACATTGGTGGGAGGGAGCTGGAAGGACCCCAGAATTCTACCCAAGGCACTGACCAATCCTAACCTCAGGTAACAGAGAAGTGACAGACCAGAGGCCCAGAAGAATCCACGCAAAATATTTGACTCCATGTTTGTTAAAAGGGGATGATGCCTACTGGGGAGGGGGGAGGAGACGCTAGTGAATAGTGACAGACATGGAAAAAAGCATTAATAAAACATTTTTTAATGTAAAAAAGAAAAAATGTATGTAGAAGGAGATAGAAATAGAGCAACTCCATTTTCTGAGTCATTTTCAGTCATCTCATGGCCCCATTTGGGGTTTTGCATGGCAGAGATACTGGAGTGGTTTGCCATGTTCTTCTCCAGCTCCTTTTATAGATGAGGAAACTGAGGCAAAACAGGGTGAAATCACTTGCCCAAGGTCACACAGCTAGGAAGTGTTTGGATTTGAACTTAGCAAGATGATTCTTTCTGACTCCAGGCTCGGAGCTCTATGCACTATAATGCCTCCCAGATGCCCACAATGGCGGGCAGTTCTGTTACTGTTTGGTTAAACCCAATATAAATGTCATTTTTAAAGTATACATAAAAAAAGAGGTTCAGTTTCTCCCCCAATCTTCATCCCAGTTATTTTACATCCTGAATATGAGCTAGATAATTTCATTTAATCATGGTTTTTAAAAGCAGGCAGGTCCAGGAGACCTGCGGCCCAGAAGCTCCAGGCTCCATCACTAACTCATGACTCTCCCTTCCCCAGGGCCATAGCTCATTTCCTCCCCAGAAGTGAGCCATACCACCCCTAACTGTGAACAATAGTGGGGACAGGGAAGGGGGAAGGGGCTTGTTAAGAGAAGCAGAGTTTTAATCTCCAACTAAATCTTCAATTAGAGATTAAGAGGACTCCAAAGAAGAAAGTCAACACCTGGAGTCCCAGCCCCTTTCAAAGGCAGGCTGGTGGTTTCCTGTCTTCTGGCCAAGCAGCCCTTCTCTAGCTAGTCTCAAGCTGTGGGAGCACTTCACATGTCCCTGATATATCCCACCCAGGGACCCGGATATTTGAGGTCGTCACTCTTCAATGATGGAGTGAAAAAGTATTCATTAAGTGCTTACTGTGTGCCCAGTAGTGACCAAAGCTGTGAGAATGAATGAATGAATGAATTGGATGCGTTAAGTGCTTACTTTGTGCCAATCATTTTGCTGCAAGCTGGGGATCACATACAAAAATGAGTCAGATAAACTCATTCTAAGACAAGGAGAGGCACAGAGAGGAGCTGGAGCCAGAGAAGATCTTTGGTTTGGGAAGTCACAGAGCCTGCCTCCTCCCCATCCCCTGGTAACTTCAGGGCCTTCTCTTGGTTAATCATCTCCTGTTTAGCCAGTATAGAGTTTGCTTTGGACAGATTTGTTTGTAGGGGGTCATCTCCAGTCTTCCTGATCTATATCTAGCCACCACACCCAGATGGCTCTAGAGGAATGAGTGAGTGCAACTGCCCTCCCTCACTTAAATCCAATTCACTTGCAAGTCATGGCATCACTTTCCTGATGTCACAGTCCTCTTCCTTGACTCTCACCAGTCAATCAGTCTACATTGATTAAGCACCTACTGTGTTCCAGGCACTGTGCTAAGGGCTGGGGATACAAAAGGAGACAAAAGAAAGAAGGACAAACAACAATTTCTTTGTAGTCTCCTCATTAGCTTGGAAGCCCCTTGAGGGCAAGTTCTTTGTTTGCCTCTTTTCGTATCCCCAGTCCTTAGCACAGTGCCTGGAACACAGTAGCTGCTTAATCAATGTAGACTGATTGACTGACTGGTGAGAGTCAAGGATGAGCCCTTTCTAGAAGCAACAGTGGTGGAGATTTGAACACAGATTCTAGAGAAACAAGCAGAAGGAAGGCTCTCACTTGTACAGCGGCCCAAAATGTTTTCCCCTATGAGCCAGTCTATCTGGTTTAGTGAAGAGAGAACACTCACTTGCTCACTAGCCCCACAGGTGGAACCCGATTCAACCTGTGCCTTTGACATTGACTTTATGTGACCCTGGGAAAGTCATTTCATCTCTTGGAGTCTCAGTTTTCCCATCTGTGAAATGGGGATAACAGTACATACACTACCCACCTCCTAATACAGCAGAAAGCTGTATACCTGAAAGTGCTACAGAAAGGAGAGTTATGATGAAGGAGGCCAGAGGACAGGTAGAGTGCTGGACTAGGACACAAGAGGATGTGGGATGGACTTTCACCTCCAAGGAAGTTTCTTAATCTCTTAGAGACTCAGTTTCCCCATCTGTAACAGGGGGATAAGGGCAACTAGGTGGTCCAGTAAATAGAATACACTAGGCCTGGAGTCAGGAAAACCTGAGTTCAAATCCAGCCTCAGACATTTATTAGCTGTGTGACCCTGGGTAAGTCACTTCACCTTGTTGGCCTCAGTTTGCTCATCTGTAAAATGAGCTGGAGAAAGAAATGGCAAACCACTCATATCTTTGCCAGGAAAACCCCAAATGGGGTCACAAAGAATCAGACATGACAGAAATGACTGAACAAAATGGGGATAATAATATCTTACAGGATTGCTATGTAAAGCACTTTGCAAACCTTACTGTGCTATCTCTATCTATGTGTGCACATATATAATACGTAATATAATGCGATAATAAATACACATACATAGATCAAGTTAAATTATAGCTGTGATTTCACTGACAAGTAGAGTTCCTGGGGAGGAAGATTCCCACTGATGAAGATCAGCACGACTTATAATTTTAGGAAGTGGCCTCAGATACTGGGGGATTAAATGGTCCCACCGACAGTCCTAACTGGATTTGAACCCACCTCTCAAAACGCAGTACAGCACAGTGGGAAAATCACTGGCTTTGGAGTCAGAGTGACCTCTGAGGTTTGCTGCCTGTGTGACTGTGGGCTAGTCACATCATTCTCAGCTTCAGCTTCCCTAGCTGTACAACAAAGGCGTTGGATTAGATGGCCCCCTGAGGACCTTTCCACCTCTAGGTCAACAAATCTCAGTCTTCTTGACTCTAAAACCATTCTCTACCCAGTCCGAAGCAAGGTCTCTGACTATGTAAATAAATATCAGATACAAATAGGCACACAAAAGTGTGTGTGGGTAATTTGATCTGTGGCACACATTATCCCTGGGCTTTCAGTACAGAAGAGAACAGAGGAGATTCCACAGGAGACACAGACAGGCAGGACAGCTTTGAAATTAACACGCTGACTATGTCCTAGTCTGTAAAAAGAAACACAAACCATCTTTACTGGATACAAGGCTTCATGTATCTTCCTCCTCTTTGACAACAAAGGACGAACACGCAGTGTGTGTGTGTGTGTAAGTAAAATTTAATGTTCAATATTTGCAAAATACAGAAGAAAAATAATATGCGTATATATATCTATATATGTGTATACACACATACATACACAAATAAATGTGTACAGATAGATGATAATCATGTACCTGAGTTTGTTTAGTCATTTTCTGGCCAATAGGTCCTGACTGTTTATCGGAGATTTTTCACATACACACATTTATATGTATGTGAATATATATGTACACAATATTTATAAAATAATTTATCAAACAATCAATACAAACATGTTTATAAAACAATAATACGTAACATGTTTATAAAATCTATGATATGCATGTTATATGTTTATATACATTTTTGTGAAAAGTCTCTGAGAAACAGAATCAGGGTCCATTGACTAGAAAATGGCTAAACAAACTCAGGTACATGATTATAATGAGATATTTCTGGGCTGTAAGAAATTACTAATATAAAGAATTTAGAGAAGCCTGGGAAGATTTCCATGAACTAACACAAAGTCAAGTCAGTAGACTCAGGACAATACTATCCACAAGGACTACACCATTATCAATGGAAAGAACCAACCACAATAAAACAACTTAAACCAAATGCTATGAAATTATAATAACCAACCTCAGCCTCAGAGAAGAAGTCCACTAGGAACCTCCCTCCTTGCTTTGTCAAAATGCCAGACTATGGGTGAAGGACACTGTAGATACCAGTTTTTTCAATATTTTGGTTAGCTTTGCTGAAAACTTCTTTTCCCCTTTTTAAAAATTCTTTATTATAAGGGATGGCTCTACTGAGAGAGGCAGGTGATGCAAAAATAAAAAAAATACAATTTTATTAAAAAGAAAATGTTTCAGAGCTTCAAAGAACTATGTTACATGTACTTTAAATATTCCTTTCCATTTTTCCCAATGGTCACATTTTGTCACAGTTCCCTTTTCTAAAACAAGGATGCCACATGATGGAAAAATATTTCAGTTAGTCATGATGTGATTCACAATTATACAGCCCTTCCTGTTCACTATTCGGCACCAAAGCTTTTTAATCTCCTTTCTTGCAGCTTCTAAAATTCCTGCTCAAGGAAACCAGAATCAGCCTTGGCTAAATCTTTCCTCAACATCCTATTTCAGTGAAAGATCTGTTTCTAAGATTTACAGACTGACACTAGCTTGTTAATTACTTCTGGATAACTGCAGTCTGCTGTTCGGTATCTCATTTTGGCCACCCTCCACTCCCATCCCCTGCCCCCTCTTCTAAGTATCTTATCCACATGTGGTGCTTCCAAAGATAACCGCTCTCTCCTAGAGTTCCTACTGACTCCCTACTGAGAGCAGGGCTGAGTAACTGGCACTGACGGAAAGTCTTCTCTCAATCACTTTTCCCCTAGATAAAAACATTTTCTTGCCTCCAGTGACAAAGAAATGCTACTTCTAACACATGTGGAGGTCAGGACAGGGGTGTCCTCTGATGGGTGCCAAGGTGAGGGACTGTCACACCCAACTGGGCCAACGCTGTAACCTGGAAACACCAATTAACTAGGCAGGCACCCCAAGAAAGTCTAATACAGAAGGAGAAACCCACATGTGTGCAAACATAGAGTAGGTTTTTGCTTTGCGGCAAAGGGGGTGACCATCAATTGGGACTGACTGAAAAACATAATATGTATGTAACAGAATATGCTACTCCACAGAAATAATGGAGGGTATAGCTTCAGAGAATAATGACGACAATGATGATGATAGATACGTAGTACTTGTGCAATGCTTTGAGGTTTGCCAAGTACTGCACATACATTACTTCACTTGGTCCTTATAACAACCCTTGGAGGTCAAATACTAATTTTATCCCTGTTTAACAAATGATGAAAGTGAGACTCAGTGACAGGTCCAGTATCTTGCCAAGGTCACACTGTTGGAAAGCTCTGAGGTAGAATCTGAATTCAGGTCTTCCTGACCTAGGTCCTAAATTCCATCTACTGCCCCACAGAGCAGCCTAAATTCTGGAAGACTTGTACGAACACAGCAATGGGAAGGAAAACGCTCTGAAATGAAACGCTAATCGACACCAGGAGATCATAATTTTAGACATGAAGTCGCGCAAAATCTTACTCCTCTGTGATCCAGCAGCAATGGTCCATGTGCGGGTCCTCCAACACGACATTCCAAATCCATCTCCCACCTCCATGTCTTTGCTCTGGCAGTGTCCCATGCCCGGAATGCTCTCCCTCCTCCCTCAGTCTTCTGGCTTTCTTCAAGACAGTTCAAATCCCACCTCTGGCCCTTAGCAGATAATGTCTCTCTTTTCTGATCATCTCCCACTTACTCTGTATAGATTTTTGTATGTACCTAATTACTTACATGCTATCTCCCCATTGGAAGGTATGCACCTTGAGGGCAGAGACTTGTTTGTAGTGGGTTTGAGTTTTTTTTCTCTCTCTTTTTTTTTTTGGCCTTTTTGTATACTCAGCACTTAGCACAGGGCCTGGCACACAGGAATTGAACCAGTGTTTATTGCCAGACTCTTTTAGTGCCTGATTATTTAGAGCAGGTAAAGTGGGTTTTCCTATGATTTTTCTGCCTCTGTATGCTAACAAAGGGTGGCCCTAAGGAATTACTGAGAGGCAAAATCCAGAATGGAAGGACGCAATGTCTGGCTGGACCAAAAGGACGGCTTGGATCAGTGCTGCCCCCTCCCCAGAGAGGGTAGCCAGGGTAGACAAAACCAAGGTCAAGGCCCTCGGGTAACAGGGTTAGTAGTAAGAGTTACTGGGGGTCATTTATTTGTTCAGTATAAGGTACTGAATAGTCAGGAACCCATAAAGACCCCTTGGCTTCCAGGAGATTCCAAAGGAAGCTTATCCAGGAGAGACACACAAACAGCCAACTGACCAACAAGCCTGAATTTCTGGCTGGACGCCCCACTGCTTTCACCCCTCACACTGGACTCAGACTCCCAAGGCCACGAACCATCTGGGCCCTGGCAGGTATAGACGGCAGGTCAGGAGAGAGAGGAACAGGACTTGAGGCTCTCACCCTTCCCCGGCCTCTAACTCCAGGCCTTGGACAAATGGCCTCACCTGAAATGGTTCATTGTCCTCATCTGAAAAATGGGTATAGACAGTAATCCAGGCCACAGGAAACTGTCACCACCAGTGAAAGGATGAGGTAAGTCAGGGTCTAGCTAAGCTGACTGTAAGCCTCCCCAGGTCATGTCCCATCTCTGCATCCTCAGGTAAGTGAACAGGGATTTTCCACACAGTAGGTACTTAATAATTGCTTCTTGCAGCAGTATTGAAAGGCAGCGCCTCGCCTCAGGGCCAGGACTTGGGCTGCCCCAAGGTGGCTCATTATCTACTCCGTGGGTGTCCCGCAACGTGGAGGGGGGCCCCAAGAAGCGTGTGCAAGGAGATAAGGGGAGCGCCCCAGGCCCTCCCCCCTCTCCCCACTAGTTTGTGAAATGCTTTTCTCAAGGAGCGGGGTGTGGAACTGGCTGGGAAAGGGGAGAAGGGGGAGGGGAGCAAAGGAGGGGTGGGGGCGGGGTTGGGGGAAGCAGGAGGGAAGGAAAGAAGGGGAGAGGAAGGCAGGAATGACAGATGGAGGGGGAGGGGAGCTGGGGGAGGGCAATAAGGTGGGAAGGACGGGGGGAAGGGCGCCTCACCCCCGGCCAGGGCCAGGGGCCTGGGACCCTCCCTCGCTCACTCACCCTCCTTGGCTCTCTTCTTCCGGCCCAGCGTGCCTCCGAGCTTGCCCAGGAAGGACTCGTCCTTCTTGGCCCGGGGCGGCCGCAGCGGCGGCCCCGGGGAGCGGAGCGGGGCGGCGGGCAGCGTGGACATGGGGGCGGCGGGGGCACCGGCGGGGGGACGTGCGCGCGGCTGCCCGGGAACGGGGAGCGCGTGTGCTAGCGGCCCGGAGCGGAGTGGGGGGCGGTGGGGAAGCGTGAGCCCTGTCCGGTGGCGCCCCGCCCCTGCCTCCGGGCCCCGCCCCGGCCCCGCCCCCGCCCCGCCCCGCCCCCGGCCAGCCCGCTAACCCTGGCTGACCTTGACCTCGGGGCGCGAGGCGCCCACCCCGCCCTGACGAGGCCAGCAGCTGGTATGGGCGTGGCCCCCAAGCACGCGCTCGCGGCTGGACTGTAGGATCCCACGTGCACTCGCCCTCACTCTACAGAGGCCCAGCTCAAGCGAGTGAGCATTTATTGAGCTCCTACTGTGTCCCGCGCCGTGGACCTGAGCGGGGAGATGCGCAAGGAGTCCAGAAACAGCCCCTGCCATCCCAGAATCTAGTCTGTCCTCCGGGGAAGGGCTGGTGCGTGGACGAGTCAGCGCAAACCGTGTACAAAGCGGGGCCGAAGCCCAAGGCCACCGAGATCACTGGCCCCACAATCGATGCCCAGAGGGAACCTTTCAGAGGCTGCTTCCAGTCTTCCGCAGCCGGGCTGGTGGGGGCCGGACGAGGGGACTGTCTGACCTGCACCGTCCAGGCTGGCTTCAGCGCCCAGAGGGCAGTTGGAACGGACAACGGCTCACAGTGACCACCCGTCCCGGATCAGAAGAGACTGCCCAAAAGGGCCCGAGCGCCCGGAAACTGCCAACCTACCCCTGTGCCCCTCTGGTGGCCAGCCCTAAGATTCAACCAAGTGGCTTCACTTCCACTTCTGCCTGCAGCAGAGACCCAGTGTGGCCGCCCCTCACCAACGCCTGCCTCCATATTCTGGCTGAAAACGAATTACAACCATCCAGGGGTCTCCCAGGAAGATCTGTTCCCATCTGTCCTCCAGGTTTGACCCAAGCATCCCAGGAGTTCTCCCCAGGGCAAGGTCCTGACGGAGCAAGAGAAGTGGGTGCAGGGTCAGCTCAGCTCCGATATGACCAACACGCTCACACGAGCGTCCAGATCAAAGGAAATGCCTGCGCACCCACGCGGGTGACCCAGAAATCAGAGTCCGGCCATGTTCTGGAGCACCGTTCTGGGTCCTGGAGTGGCCCTGTGGGCTGCAGGATTTCCCCAAACACTTGAAGTCTAGGTAACCACAAGTGTGAACCGCAAGAGGAAGGTAAAATCTGAAAGTCAGTGAGGTTAAACCACCAGCGACCCGAACAGCTACCCCCAGACAGGGTCAAATTGGTCTTTTTTCTAAAATGGGTTAGTCCTTTAATTTTTTTTATTCCAAAAATTTAATAAATGCACAAAATTTTTTTTTTAAAGATCATACATAAAATCCCTAAGGGATGGGGGACCTGCGGTTTTATCTGACTAGGGAGTTCCCAAAATAAGAAATTCCCTTCACCAGTACAAACGATTAGCTGTTGCTAAATTTATGGTCTTATAATAGGGTGGGGAACCTTAGGCTTTGAGGACACATGTGGCTTTCTAGGTCCTCGGGTGCAGCCTTTTGACTGAGTCCAAATTTTACAAAACAAATCCTTTTATGAAGGGGATTTGTTCTGTGAAGTTTGGATTCGGTCAAAGCGCTGCACTTGAGGACCTACAAGGCCACACGTGGCCTCCAGGCCACATCTTCCCCACCCCTGTCTTAGAAATTGCCTGGACCTCTAAGAGGTTCAATGTGTTGGGCTCATGGGTCACACTGCTAAAGCAGCAAGGGTCATGGGCAGAATTTGAATACAAGTCCTTGAGTCTTAAATTGCCTAGACTATTGCTGAGAGGCAGAGGGACTTTCTAAGCCCACAGAGCCAGCATCTGTCAGGGGTGGTCCTGACCAAGGATACCTCTCTTTCCACTGCCTCCTATCTTTCTCACAAAACCATAGACTCCATTCTGTACAGTCTGTGTTAAAAATGCATGTATAGCAAAGGCTGTCCTCACATGTAGCCTGGAGTAGGGGGACTTGAAAGGGTAGAACACATCTCTAGCCAATTCTCCTCCAAAAGAGATTTTCTTTGTGCCAATGGGAAAGCAGGAGGTTGGGGGGGCTAGAATTTTGGCCCCTCTGCTCTCCTTAGACAGAGATGCTAGTGGGCTACCATTATATCTATCTGCCAGTGAGGCTGAGGAAATGGAACACAGTCTCAAAAGATCCAAGATCTAGACCTCTTTTTACAGACGAGGAAACTGCCTCTGCTGAGATTCTGCAAATATGCTTGTTGCGAGACAACAAGCATTTATTAAGCTTTTACTGTATGCCAGGCACTGGGCTGAGTGCTGGGAATACACAAAAAGCCAAAAACATGGTCCCTGCCTTCACTGTAATAGGAGGAATGACATCCAAATAACTATGTACAACCAGACTGTGAGGGGCGTCAGTTGTCTCATCTGTAAAATCGGGATGGTAACAGCAACCAACTCTTAGGGTTGTCGTAAGCATCAAATAAGAACATTTGTAGAATTATTTAGTACAATGTCTGGCACATACATATGTGTATCTATCTATATATGTGTATGTATGTATCTGTCTATATAAATATATATGTGTGTGTATTATCTGTGTGCATGTATATCCTAAAAAACTGGGCTAATAACAGCCCACACCTCCCAGGATTGCAATGAGATGCTCATTGTAAGGAGTTCAGCTTAGTTCTTGGCACACAGTAGGTGCTATATAAAGATTGGTTCTCATTATTATTATTGAATGCACTGGGGTGGGGCAGTGGGGGGTGGGCAGGAAGGACACGCATAACTTTAATACAAAATGGGTCTCACAAGAGGGCTATGGGCAAATATACAAGGTAATGACCACACTGGGAGAAGAGGGTGGTTTATGCGCTTCTCCCTGAAAGTCTCCTCTTCATGTGAGCAAATCACAGGCTGTTTTAATATTATTAATATTATTTCTAAGTCACTTTACAATTCACAAAATACCTTCCTCACAACTAACAGCCCTAAGTAAGAGGTAATGCATTGATCATTATGTCCTTTGTGCAGATGGAGAAACTAAGGCTCAGAGAGATCTGCCCCAGGGTCACCCAGCCAGTCAGTGGCAGAATTCGGCTCCATGCCTTGCACCTGGACTCTCTAACTGACATGATTCAGCAAATGTCGAAACCAGGCATGTAGGGTGATACCCAGCCTTCTTCTGGGTTTTGCTTTTGCATGGTGGGGAAATGAAACTATCTCTTTATTTTGGGACTTCTAGGTATTTTGTAGATGAGGATGGCTATTTTCAGAAGTGGAGGGCCAAGTGCTTTGATTGGGAGGAGCTGGGAGGGTCAAATTTAGGGGTTTGGGAGGAAAAAGCAAACAGGAGAGCCCACGGGGAGCCAGAAGGGCACAGGGTCTTTGGATCACTTATCTAGAAGCAACCTCACACATCACCAAGTCCAACATCCTCATTTTCCTGAGGAGGAAACTGAGGCTCAGGGAGGATGTGTGACTCACCGAGCTGCTTAGAGAGATGCAGGATTCCTGGCTCAGTAAGAAGGCAGATGAAATTCAGTTTTATGCTGATAGTAACAATCCAAAATGCTTTTATGATTCCCTGAAAGCTATTTATGGACCAAAAGCCTATGGTGCATCACAACTACTCAGTGCTGATGGAGCCACATTGATTAGTGATAAGGAAATGATCCTAGAGAGATGGGCTGAACACTTCCATAGTGTTCTCAATAGACCATCATCAATCGATGCTGAGGCCATTGACCATTTACCCCAGGTTGAAGTCAGTTCCTCCTTAGCTGAACTTCCAACTGAAGAAGAGGTTTTGAGGGCCATTAGGCTCCTTTCATGTGGCAAAGCACCTGGTGCTCATTCCGTTGCAGCTGAGATTTCCAAGGTAGGGGGACCATTGTTCATACAAAAGCTGACTGAAATTTTCCAAGTTATATGACAAGAGGTAGTTATCCCCCAGGAGTTCAAGGATGCCTCCATTTTCCATCTCTGTGAAGGTAAAGGGAATACATTGTCCTGCAATGATCACAGGGGGTCTCTCTCTTAGTCATTGCTGGCAAAATTCTTGCTAGAATCCTCCTTAATAGGCTGATCCTTCATCTGGAAGATGGTTATATACCTGAGAGCCAGTGTGGCTTCAGAAGGGGTCAAGGAACAGTCAATATGGTGTTTGCTGCCCAACAACTCCAGCAGAAATGCCAGGGGCAGAGCAGAGGCCTGTACACAATGTTTGTAGATCTGACCAAGGCCTTTGACACTGTTAGACGTAAGGGCTTATGGAAAAGTATGTCAACATTAGACTGCTCGCAGAAGTTCATCAATATTGTACGTCAATTTCATGATGGCATGTTTGCCCAGGTTCTAGATAATGAACAATGCTCTCATGCCTTCCCAGTCACCAATAAAGTGAAACAGGACTGTGAGCTTACTGCCGTGCTTTTTAGCATGATGTTTTCAGCCATGTTGTCAAATACTTTCAACGAGGATGAACATGGCATCAAGGTCAACTACCCTACTGATGGCAAGGTCTTCAATTTGAAAAAGCTACAAGCCAAGAGGAGGTAGTGTTGGTGCATGATTTTCTGTTTGCAGATGATTGTGCACTCAGTGTAACCTCTGAAGCTGAGACACAACAAAATATGGATCAAATTCTCTGCTGCCTGTGCTAATTTTGACCTAACAACACCAAGAAAACACAGGTGCTCCATCAGTCACCACCACACCATCCATACACGGAACCATTGATTACTACAAATGGAGAAGTTTTGAATGCTGTGGATAAGTTCACTTACCTTGGTAATGTACTTTCCAGGGATGTACACATTGACAATAAGGTTGATGCACACATTGCCAGAGCTAGTTCAATGTTTGGGAGGCTCCAAAGAAGAGTTTGGGAGAGAAGAGGTATTAGACTGACTACCAAACTGAAGGTCTACAGACCCATTGTGTTGACCTCATTGTTGTATGCCTGTGAAACATGGACAGTCCACCAGCACCATGCCAGGAAACTGAATCACTTCCATTTGAACTGTCTTAGGAAGATTCTGAGAGTCACCTGGCAGGATAAGGTACCAGACACTGAAGTCCTTGCTTGAGCTGAACTGCCAAGTATTTAAACTATGCTTCAGAGAGCACAACTTGGATGGCTTGGCCACATTGTTCAAATGCTAAATATATGCTTGCCAAAAAGACTATTTTATGGAGAACTCACATGGGGTAGGCAGTCACATAGTGGTCAGAACAAGTGATACAAGGACACTCTCAAGGTCTCTCTCAAGAACTTTGGATTTGACTGTGCAACATGGAAGACACTGGCACAGGACTACTCAGCATGGCATGCCCACGTTATAAAGGGTGCTGTGCTCTATGAGCAAAGCAGAATTGAGGCAGCACAAAGGAAACATAGGATGCTCAAATTTGGAGTAACCCTTCCAAATATTCACATGGCCTCTCTGTGCCCAACCTGTAGTAGAATGTTCCAAGCTTGTATTGGTCTGATCAACCACAGTTGAACACACTGAAATTTCACTTTATCACGGTGAAATCATTTTGGTCCTCTTTGAAAATGAAGGACAACAACCAATCAACCAACCAACCAACAGTGACCACCAAAGCCAACATTCTTCCCACCATTCCCTGCTTTCCTGGGACACCTGGGAATGAGAAACAGGATAGTGGTAAGGGAGGAGTATCCATTCATCCTCCTCTGAATTCTGCTAAGGGAATCCATGATAATCCAGCCAGTCAGCCTGCCAAGGCCTTTTACCAAATCAGCTGCCGTGTCCCAGTGAGATGAGTGCCAAGGGACCATGCAAATGGGGCAGGAGAACAGAGGGTCAAAAGGAGAAGTTAGAGGTCAGGGTGGACTTGGTCTGCCACTGAACAGTGGCCTGACCTGGAGCAAAGCACTTCTCTCTGGATCTCAGTTTCTTCATCTGCAAAATGAGGGATGTGACAAAGCAGAGATCAGGTAGCCCCAGAGAGGGAAACAGAAGCAGGGCCCCAGGAAAGGATAATCAATCAATCAAACCTTCATTAAGCACCTCCTATGGGCCAGGTGCTGTGCTAAGAGAGTGGCTGTGTCAGGAAGGCCACCAAGCTCTAAAGAAGGCCCAGGCCCAGCAGAGACTCAGGGATTCACTTCTGCCCAAGAAACACCCAAATTTGCAAGCCATGGGCTGCCCTGAGAAATGCAAAATCACAGGCAGCTTCCATGCCCAGGCTCTGGGAGTCCAGATAACGGAGCTCCGTGTCCCACCATCAGGGCTACCATCAGAACTTCGGCTGCTGAGGGCTCAGAGAGCTCTGCTATCCATTAGGGAGGCAGGTGGGCCACCTTCAGAGTCAAGAAGGCCTGAATTCAAAACTACTTCTGGCAGGTAGCACCTGTATGATCCTGAGTAAGTCACTTCCCCTCTGTATCAGTTTCCTCATCTGTAAAATAAGGATAACAGAGCCTAGTCACCAGGGTGGTTGTGAGGATGAAATGAGATAACATGTGTAAAGTACTTTGAGAACCTCAAAGCCTCTATAAAGGCTGTCATTATTATGTATTTTCATAGTTCATCCCCTGGAGTTGGAGATTCTCAGATACTTTAAAGTCTTCAAGTGAAATGTCTGTTGTCAGAGCTCTGCCTTTTATTTGTGAGGTCCTAAGTCACTCTGGAATCTCCACCCAGATCCAGGAGGCAGACTGGGGAGAGACTGCACTATTATTATCAGCCTTCTGTGTGGTGGGTTTTTTTTTCCTCCAAAAGAATTAAGAATTCAATTAAATTAAGAATTAAATAATTCCTCCCTCAGAATCAAGGAAGACTAAATCAAATTTCCAATTCCTCAGAGGAAATAAAATAGGGATGACAACATACTTTTCCAAAATGATTTTATACTTGTTGTAGAAGGGGGTTTCTGCTCCAAGGTGGTTTAGTACAGCACATAGCAAGCACTCAATATGTGCTTTTGCATTCACTCATTGCCATGGATTGAATTTAATATTCTCTAAGAATGACATCTGAGGTTCTGTGATTCTGGAGGAAAGTCTTCCTCACTCCCTTCCCTAAAGACTGCCCCGGAAACAGTTCAAGAACCTAATGTAGCCTTTTCTTGATAACTCAGGATGGGCGAATCTTCCCCTCCTCTGACCATTTTCATGCCTTTGTATTACATATGTGACTATCTCTTCTGCTAGATGGTAATCTCCTCAGGTAAGGGACCTTTCTTGTCTTTGTGTCTCCTTCAGCATCCATACAGCAAGTGCTTAAGAAATGCCTGAATGAGTCAGTCATTCCAATAATCGCTCACATAAACATAGCAGCTCAAGGTTTCCAAAATTCTACTCACAACCATTCTACGAGCTCTTTAGATACATGTGTGATTATTCAAAATATAGGCTCCTAGAGGGCAGACTGTTAGATCTTTGTCTTTTTATCCATAGAATTTGTCACTGTGTCTGACACATAGTAGGCACTTAATAAATGCTTATTGATTGATCCTTATGTTATAGAGGATGAAACTGATGCATAGAGAGGTTAAGAAGCTTCTCTCTGGTCCCACAGCCTCTAAGCATTGGACCTAGAACTCAGTAGAGGTCTGGTCTTCTCGTTCCAAGGTCACCATCCTTTCTACCCCACCAGTATCATTTCTAGACTAATTCAAAATACATTTTAATTAGAAAGAGAGAGGCAATTGGACAAGCTAATCCATCAGCGATGCAAGATGGCATGCATAGATCAAATTTTCTTTTGTTGAGGTCTGCAATATGTACATTAGAATGTAACAAGCTCACTGACAATACACTCCTCATACTACTCATCTGGAACATAGGAGGGTGTAAGTAAACAATGCTACAGCATCAGTGAAGAACTGAAACATGGAGTCAGTCAGTGATTTGCCTCATCTAAGTAGACGACTTTTTTAATGAACAAATTTTAAATCTGTAACGATATAAATAAGGTAAAAACATGGTACTCAAAAAGTCAAACTAGGAAAAAAATTAAGTAGTACAACCCTTGTGTGGAAGGAAGTGCAGAGTATTGCTATCCCCATTTTACAGATAAGGAAACTGAGTCCCAGTGCCATAAAATGTCGTGCTCAAGGTGACAAAGGCAAGGGCTTCTGGTGCCAAGTTCAATGGATTGATTCTGTGGTTCTGCAATGTCGACGCTATTTTAGGACAGAACTTATCAGCTTCAGCGTTGCAGTGGTGTTTTTTTTTTTTTCTCAAATACATTTGGAGGGCATCACCCCATCCTTACCCACATCCAGGTAGCAGGAAGCTATTACCGAATCTTTCAAGCCTCCTCAGAAATGAGGCCAGACTCACTGGCGTCTTACCGCTCCTACAACAATCTAATTCTTATCAATTATAGCAGATAATAAACATGACTAATTAAGGAAAGAAACAAAACATTTGAAAAAATTAATGTTGTTGTGTATTGTGTTTGGAAATCCTAGCTTCAGATACTTAGAGAGGATTTTTTTTAAAACTGAAATTTCAGTGCATAGATTTTGGTCTTTGCTCTTCAAATTTGTCCCATGCTCCAAATATTTCTTTAAACCAGCAGCTGGTGTCTGCAGCCAGGCGCCAGCCCTTGACGTTGGCATTTTTCTCAGTCCTCAGTGTTCTGCCCACTTCTGCTCTATGGATCAGAGGATCAGAGAGGCCTTATTAAAACCACCAACTTAAGGCTGATGGTGTCAAGGGTTACTATTCCCTTACAAGTCCGGCATCAGCCAGTCACCTACAGCGAACCAGCAGCCCTATTGTTGAGACTTCCAGGCAGCAAGAAGAATTCTCTTTATACTTTAGCACCTGCCGATCATTTTGAGCTCTATGGGCATTTCAAATAGAGACTTTCCAACTTTTCTAATGACATTTCATTTCACTTTTAAAATGAAAGAACCAACATTATGGGATAATCCAAGAGAGGAAAAAAAAGATTGTAACTATTCACTTCCCCCTCACAGGATAAACTCATCATGCTCTGGTGGAAAGAGTCAGAGGATCTGGGTTCAAATGCTGACTCTGCCCCTTTCAGCCTGTGGGACTTTAGGAAAGTCATTTTAACTTTCCTCTGCCTCAGTTTCCTCATCTGTAAAATGAGGGAGTTGGATAAGATGCCCTCTGAGGTCCCTTCTAGCTCCAGATCTGTGGCCTTAAGAATGTAGGGGTGGACAAGAGAAACAGGGTGACCTGGATTAGCTTCAGCCTCCTCTGACCAGTGGTGGACTTCCCATAAAGGTCAGTGAAGAAAGGTTCGAGTCCACCAAAGCCAAGTGATGAAAATGATGCTTATGGATGCTGATTCCCCTTGAAGGTCCAAGAATGGAAGCTGGTAATGTGCCTGATGTTTTCTGCTGTTCTCAGGTGCAAGCATGTTTTCTACAAAAGGTCAGGATGGTAGGTGTGTGTGTGTGTGTGTGTGTGTGTGTGTGTGTGTGTGTGTGTGTGTGTGTGTGTGTGTGTGTGTGTGTGTGTGTGTGTGTGTGTTTGAATGGTGCAAAGAGGTTGGAGGAGGTTCCTTATAAGGAAGGCAGGATGATTGAGTTAAATTTAATTCAATCAACATTGATTAAGCACTCACTAGAAGCCAAGCACTGCCTAAGTGCTGGGGATACACAAAGAAGCAAAAGACAGCAAATGCCTTCAGAGAGCTCATGGCCCCACTGGGCAGGTGACATGCAAACACCTACGTACAAACAAAATACCCACAGGATCACCTAGAAAGAATCGGCCGAAGGCAAAGGAGAAGCCTCAAACGTCACTCCTCCCTCCTGAGGGAGGGTCAGGAGACCTGAGCAGTCAGAGATCAGGGAATCATCAGTCACAGAACAAGGATTGACTATGGACTCTGAGGTTCGCTGGCCAAATTCCACAGGACTTTTGTGGCGAATAGAGAGGCCAGACCCAGCCGGATTCATGAGGCGGCTGGTAAATCAGTCAGGAACAGAAATGGCAGACCACATCTGACAGGCTGATCCTATCTGCCCCCCATCCAGTGGATCCAAGTGAAAGGGAACAAAGAGGGACAGATGTGGCAGGCCAATGACAATATCAATGAATTGAGAACAAACACCTCCAAACAGAAAAGATCCTCCAATATTTTTAAAATATAGAAAAGCATCAAGTAGATTGCTGGGCTTGGATTTGGGAAGGCCTGGGTTCAAATACTGCCTCTAACACTTAGAGAGTTATGTGACCCCAGACCAGGTACATCTTCTCTGTGTCTCTGGCAGCTCCCAAGGAACTATCTATTTATTAAGTTGTAAGTGGGTTTGATTCCATTTAACAGAACAAACATTTACTAAGCACCAGCACTAGGCAAGAGGCCAAGGATAGACAAACGAAAATGAAAGCCTCCCTTCCCTCAGGGTGCTTACATTCGATGTTCTAGGGACCTTTCTCTCTAACAGTCAGAGACACTAGGGAATTAGGGTGTTTCTCTTCCTTCCTGTTCTGGATGCCCTGGTTCTTACTGTACAAAAGCTTTGGATCTTTATTTTTTCTCTCCTAATTTCTTCAAGTTATAGCTTTTTGAGAACTCTTCACGGTGAGGATGGCATATAAGATGACATTTCCTTATTCTCTAGTTTTCACATGGTGTGATTTTTTAAAAATGTTTAAATCACTGAAACATTTGGAATTTACTTTGGCCTGGGGAATAATATGCTTGTCTCTTACCATTTCTTTTTTTTTTTTTAACAAAACTGCTATCTATCTTTTCAACAAGTTCTCTTGATAATAAAGATTTTCTCCTGTGTCTTATGATCCTAGTTTTATTGAGAAATATATCTGTTGATATATTTTTTTCCGTTTTTTATCCAGTGTGAAACAATTTGACAATTATCAATTCATATTATGAACAGAGATCTAGGAATACATGTTTCCTTTACTTTTTATTTCTTCCCACAATTGCCCTAACCTTAATTCTATCCTTGAGCTTTTCTTCTTCCTTATGAATTATATAATTACTTTGTCTAATTCTATAAAGTATGCTGTTGCCATTTTGACCTGTAGTTTTCAATGCTCCCTTTTATGTATTAGCTCAACCTAGCCATGAACACTACCTGCCTAATTATTTTTTATTTGATTTCTGTAAATGTTGTTTTATAGTTGAATTTAAATGTCCTGTGTGTGGTGTGCTAATTAGCTAATGCACTTCATTATTTTTTAAATAGTATTTCTCTTTTTATCTCTTTTTCTGATTTTGATTGATGAGCTAGATCATTTTATGAGCTTATCTTTTATCCTGCCCTTTTTCTGAAATTGTTCGTTAGCTCAATATTTTTGTTGATCTCCATTTTTCTAAATAACTCATCTCAATCTTCAAACAAAGACATTTTGACCTCTTCCTTACCGGTCTTTATTTCTTATATCTCTTTTTCTTGTCTTACTGTAACAGCTAATACTTCTAGCACCAGATGAATAACAATGATAGATTCTTAGGATCATAGATTTAGAAATGAAAGAAAGAGACGGGAAAAGTCCATCAGGTCCCATCCCTTTATTTTACAGGTGAGGACTCGTAGCCCAAAGAGGTTGAGTAACTTGTCCAGAGTCACCTTGGTCACAACTAACAGAACTGAAGTTCAAACCAAGTTTCTCCATTTTTCCACTGTAGAATATGCTTCTCTTTTCCCAAGAGTGAACAGCCTTACTTAATGCCCTGATCTATGCACACAAAGTCCCAAAGTTTCCCTATTATTTGTGTCAAAGTTCTAAGGGCTGAGATGCAGGGTAAGTGCTTGGTGACACTTGTCCATGCCTCCTTGGCATTTTCCCAGGGTCTGGACACATCCTCCCCAAACCTCAAAAGATTCAACAATTCCCTTTTAATGACCATGTGATTTTTTACACACTCAAAAACAGCACAAGAAAGTCAAATAAACAATGAAAACAATGTTTCAAACAGCAGGATACACGCATGATACAATAATATTGTGGCCTGAGTTGATCTTGCCTCCCCACCCACTCACCCACCCCTTCAACCAACATTGGGTACAAAAGACAAAAGGAGACAAAAGGAAGAGAGATTGAATATATGTTTAAAGTTAGCGGAAGTTTCCCCAGCCCAGTTCTCTAAGGGAAGAAGGAAGGAAGGAAGAAAGAAGATGGGGGTGGCGGGTGAGGAGGCAGGGAGATGGAATTCTGCTGAATCTCTCTTAAAATTATTTTTAAATTTTTGAATTTACACACCCAAAAACGAGCATTTCTGAATACACAAATAGTATCCTATGTGAAACCATGAATCTCCATTTCAAGTTTCTTTGCTTTTTTTTTTTTAAAGGCTTATGTAGTCAGTTCTACATGTTACTTTCAAAGCTCTCCTGCTTGTCTGTTCTTCCTTCTCATTGCCTTCTTCTGTTCATTTTTAGAAAGGTTTTGATACAATTCTGCTCAGTCTCCTTAATGTTGTCATTAGCTTAGCCCTGAGTTACTTACTAGTCCACATTCTCTGTCCCCTCCTGCTGTCCCCAATCTCATATAGTCTGTTCCTCTGCCATCTCTGTAAACAGCTCAGTTCCCATGGTCATCCATCCCATGTTGCAGTCACAGAGAGTGGGCAAAAGAAAGTGAAGATCTCAAACTCTGGGAAATATCCACAGTGGTTCTTCCCAGATGTCAGTCTCTAGGACCCCTTTCCCTCATTCTTCCAGGTTATATTTGTTAGGCTCAATGTTTCCCAGAGACTGGGAAACAAAAACCAGGGGTCACCTCCTCACCCCAAGGAGGGATGGTGCATCAGAATGGCATAAGTGTTGGTATGCTGGCCCCAACAGAAGAATCATGGGGAAGGATCAAAGCAATGTCATCTTTGCCTCAGTTAGCAAATGCTGCCCGTCTCTTAAGCCTCAGGTAACGTTGCATGGAATCTCTGTCCCAAATCTTATCCTGCTCCTCCCCTCCTTGGGACCCTCTCAAATCCCTGTGAGAGTTTTTCTTGCCTTGAGTAACATTTCAATAAATACCTTTTCCAGTTTTATTCCTTACCCCTTGAATCAATTTCCTCTCTCCCCCAACACCATATAATTCCAGGTCACAACATCCCTTCAGCCAACTGTTGATTTGCATATCAAATGTTCCCTGCTAGCCTCTCCTCTCCTGTACCAGAAGACAGACTTCCTTGACAAGAAAAGGTCTTCAGCCAATTTCTTTTCCATATCTTCCTGCATAAGGGTGTGGAAACATGAAAAAAATCAAAGACAGATCTTTCATCTTCAAATATTATCCCTCATTTCCCTGGCCAAAAGATTCTAGAATGTGGCTTGATATCCTTTCATTTTATATAAATTAAGTTCCATTTTTCTCTCTTTTTTTTTTTCACGATGGGTGAATAATCCCACATGATTTGAAGTGGGATCCTTGATAAATCAGTGATATTCTTCCTCAGAGCTGCTTATAAAAATCTTCCCTTTATCCAAATCTACAGGGGAGCTGAAGCTGATGTTTCTCATTAAAGAGTCCTGGTAAATTTTGTTGATCTCAATGCCATCCCTCAATCTTAACAGTCTTGGGAAATTTTTTTGAGTTCCTAAATGCATTGCTTAGAAGATATCCTATTTTACCTTTTGGGGGAAATCTGGAGACTTGTAAATTGTCCTTCTGAACTGTCCTGTAAAATGTCAGACCTTTTACCAGTGAAGTTGTCTTTTGATCTTATCTTGTGGCATGTTCCCACATTTCTATCTTTTTGTCCTCTATCCTGGGAATCGAGTTTCGCCTTCACTGGGTGCTATTATGCAAACTTTCTAGGGCTTTCTCCATGTTATTATTTTCTTGTGAGCCATTAGCATTGTTCCATTTACTGATGGGCTCTTACAGACAGCAGACATTTCTCTACTTAGGCCAAATCCTCCTTTATTTCTTTTAAAGGGTTTTACCCCAAGTTCATGGGTCTTGTACGAGAGCCTGATTCATCTTTAGATCCATTGTTGAAGGAAGCATACTATTTTCTCTTTCTGGGACTTGTCTTTAGGGTCTTTTCATCTATGTTCTTTTATTGAACCGGAGTTTTTCTCTGCTTATTCATTCCTTTGTCCTTTCTTTTTCTTCTTTTTTTTAATCCTAGAGTTATCCAGTTAGGTGGTGCAGTAGACAGAGCATCAGGCCTGAATTCAAATGCAGCCTCAGACCCTTACTGTGTGACCCTGGGCAAATCACTTAAACCCATTTGCCTCAGTTTCCTCATCTATAAAGTGAGCTGGAGAAGGAAATGGCAAACCACTTCAGTATCTCTGCAGAGAAAAAGCCATTGGGGTCAAGGAGAGTTGGACATGACAACAGAGATGATTTTGCTTTGAGAAACAGTTCTCAAACTCTTTGGTTTCATAACCTCATGCCTTACTGAGGTTCTCAAAAAACTTTGTTCTATCAATAGCTATGTTAAAAATTAAAATGTCTTTGTACTGTTAAGAAAGTAAATTTGACCTTAGGGACTCCTTGAAAGATTTTCCAGGACCCTGAAGAATCCCTATACCCCACCCTGAGGTGTGGCTTTGGGGTCCCTAAACAACTCTCCCTTCTTTGCTTTCTTTCCAGTATTTATTTATTTGGATTTAGGAATACTTTCTTTTTATTAATGTGTCTGTTGAGAAGTTGACCTTGTTTGTCACCTCTCACTCCATCATCTTGTCAGAACTCCCATTTCTCTTTGTCTTTCTGTCCATTTGCATAGAGCACAACCTTGCATGCCATAGAGGTGTGATAAATCTCTTGTTCTGGGACTGAATGTTCCTCAGGCACCCATAATGCAAGCTAGCTTTCTTAAAAACCTCAGTCTCAGGAGCATTTTATCTCTCTTGAGTCCAAGAGAGAAACAACATGAGCTACACAAGGAAAATTATTGTTCTCATTTCACAAATGAGAAAGTTGGGCAAAGTAAAAGCGGTTGTAACCTTCTAGGCAGAAGCTGAGCTGTCTGATGACTTTTCCCTATGAAGCAATTTTTAAAACTTCCAACCCATTGTCTGGAAAATTTGGCTGGGACATTAAAAAAAAAAAAGGCTGAGCTCCAGTCTCCCTTCATATGGAACTTTGATACACTGAGTTAATCCCACTTGGTTATCAAATTTGCATAATAATAAATTAATATCTTAATACGGTATTTTAAAGTTTATGAATAACTTAAGATGCTTTATCTCCCTGTGATCATGGGCAGAACACTTCTATCTGTCTGTCCCTCAGTTTCCTCATCTTATCAATTAAAGGAGTTGTCTCAATGGCCTCTAAGGCCTCCTTCCTCCTGTAGATCTATGATCCTAGTTCCAAAGAAACCTATGAAGACTTGTATGAACTGATGGAGAGTGAGCTGAGTAGAATCAGGGGCTCAAAAATAATAGCTAATATGTGTCAGAAGTGGAATTCAGACGCAGGTCTTTATGTTTTGGGGTGGACTTGAGTACAGAATTAGACAAGAGTTAGATTTGTTATTTTGAACATGTCTAATGGAGGAATTTGTTTCACTTGACTATACAAATTTGTAATAAGGTATTTATTTTTCTTACTTTATCATTTGGTGGGTTGGTGAGGAAAGAGAAAGAAAAAGTGAATCTTCATGAAGATAAAATAAAATTTAATTTTAAAAAGTCTGTCTTCTTGACTCCATGTTCCATATTCCATCCACTAAGCCATGCTTCCTCTTTCAAAAAGTACTAGAATAGAGGGGCAGAGCAAAGATGGCAGAGTAAAAGCTGAGATTGTTATAGCTCTCCCCCCAAACCCAAGCCAAATACTGTAAAAAAAAAAAAATTGATTCTAAACAAATTCTGGAGCTGCAGAACCCACAGAATGACAGTGAAGCAAATCTCCAGCCCAAGACAGCCTAGAAGGCCAATGGGAAGCATCTATCACAGCTCAGGTTATGCTGGCACAGACAGGGCCAGAGTAGGACTGGGGGGACTGAATCTCTGGCACCTGTGGCTGCTTCCACACTTGTCAACCTCAAAACACCAAGGAACAAATTGGAAGGTCAGGGAAAAAAACCTGTTGGACCTGGGTGAGAGAGTGGAGTGGTCCAGCCCTAGCCCTAAGGTGGTGGAGGAGGTGGAGCAACCTGTGGCAGCTGCTGTTTCTGGAGCTCCAGGTCCACAGATTGTGGGGGGAGCAAGTGACTGACAGTACATTCCTCCACCCCTACTCTCCCACTGGAAGCAGAGAACTACTTTGACAAAAAACTCAAAAGACAAGTCAATGGCTGGGGAAATGGGCAAACACTGGAAAAAGAATAAGACTATAGAATCTTCTTTTGGTGACAAGGAAGACCAAAGTATACAAATAGAAGACAACAAAGTCAAAGCTTCTCCATCCAAAATCTCCAAGAAAAATGTGAATTGTTCTCAGGCCATGGAAGATCTAAACAAGGGATTTTGAAAATTAAGTAAGAGAAGTAGAGGAAAAATTGGGAAGAGAAATGAGAGTGATGCAAGAAAATCATGAAAAATGAATCAACTGCTCGCTAAAGGGGACCAAAAAAAATACTGAAGAAAATAACACCTTGAAAAATAGACTAACTCAAATGGCAAAAGAGAATCAAAAAGCCAATGAGGAGAAGAATGCTTTAAAAAGCAAAACTGGCCAAATGGAAGAGTAGATTCAAAAGCTCACTGAAGAAAAATAGTTCTTTAAAAATGAGAATGGAGCAGATGGTATTAATGACTCTATGAGAAACCAAGAAATTACAAAACAAAATCAAAAGAATGAAAAAATTGAAGACAATGTGAAATATCTCATTGGAAAAACAACTGACCTGGAAAATAGATCCAGGAGAGACAATTTAAAAATTATGGGACTACCTGAAAGCCATGATCAAAAGAAGAGCCTAGACATCATCTTTCATGAAATTATCAAGGAAAATTGCCCTGATATTCTAGAACCAGAGGGTAAAATAAATATTGAAAGAATCCACTGATCACCTCCTGAAAGAGATCCAAAAAGAAAAACTCCTAGGAATATTGTAGCCCAATTTCAGAGTTCCCAGGTCAAGCAGAAAATATTGCAAGCATCTAAGAAGAAACGATTCGAGTACTGAGGAAATACAAACTGCATAACACAAGATCTAGCAGCTTCTACATTAAGGGATTGAAGGGCTTGGAATATTATATTCCAGAAATCAAAGGAATTAGGATTAAAACCAAGAATCACCTACCTGGCAAAACTGAGTATAATACTTCAGGGGAAAAAATGGTCATTCGACTAAATAAAGAACTTTCAAACATTCTTGATGAAAAGACCAGAGCTGAATAGAAAATCTGACTTTCAAAGACAAGAGTCAAGGGAAGCATGAACAGGTAAATAGGAAAGAGAAATCCTAAGGGACTTACTAAAGTCTACATTCTTACGTGGAAAGTTTACATTCCTACTTGGAAAGATCATATTTTTAACTCTTGAAACTTTTCTCAGTACTTGAGTAGTTGAAGGGATTATACACATATATATATAGACAGAGGGCACAGGGCAAGTTGAATAGGAAGGGATGACATCTAAAAGAATAAAATTAAGGGATGAAAGAGAAACATATTGGGATGAGAAAGGGAGAAATTGAATGGTGCAAACTATCTCTCATAAAAGAGGCAAGAAAAAGCTTTTTCAATGGAGGGGAAAGAGAGGAGGTAAGAGGGAAAAACTGAAGCTGACTCTTATCACATTTGGCTTAAGGAGGGAATAACATACACTCAATTTAGAAGAAAATCTATCTTACACTACAGGAAAGTAGGGGAGAAGGGGAAAAGTGGGGTGGGGGGATGATGGAAGGGAGGGCAAATAGGAGGAGGGAGTAATTAGAAGTAAATACTTTTGGGGAGGGACAAGGTCAAAAGAGAGAATAGAATAAATGGGGGGGCAGTATAGGATGGAGAGAAATATAGTTATTATTACAAACATGACTATTGTGGAAATCTTTTGCATAACTACACATATATAGCCCACATTGAATTACTTGCCTTTTCAACAGGGGTAGGTGAGGAGGGAGGAAGGGGGAGAAGTTGGAACTCAAAATTTTACAAACAAATGTTAAAAAAAATTTACATGCAACTGGGAAATAAGGCATATAGGGAATGGGGTATAGAAATCTATCTTGCCCTATAAGAAAATAGAGGGGATGAAGATAAGAGAAGGGAGGATGGTAGAAGGGAGGGCAGATTGGGGGAAGAGGTAATTGAAATGTATGCTGTCTTGGGGTGGGGGAGGGGAGAGATGGGGGTAAAATTTGGAAATCAAAATCTTGTGGAAGTGTCTGTTGAAAACTAAAAACTAATTAATTAATTTCTAAAAGGTGCTAGAATAATCTGAATAGAAGTCCTCTGAAGTTTTGAAACTAATGGATTGAATTCAGTATCTACTTTTCAAAAAACAAAAGGTGTGTGCAAGAGAGATTTGTGGTTTCAGATTCAGCTCTCTCCTGATCTTCACATATGGAAGTACTCATGTTTATTGATATTGGCCAAGTTGGTTGGTGGGTTCTTGTCCTTCATTCTCGAAGAGGACCACAATGACATCACTATGCTAGAGTCAAGTTACTGTATGTCCAACTGTGTTGCTGATCAGATCAATATGAGATAGGAATGTTCTACCACAGGTTGGACACTAAGAGTGCATGTGAACATTTGGGGTGGATTCTCTTAGTCAAGTATAGAATTAAAAAAAATTAAAAGCACCTGAACTTTCTGGGCCTCAGTATCCTCATCTGTAAAATCAGGGGATGGAATTCTTCATTCCTCTTCATGGCCTCTTATCTCTATATGTATGATTCTGGAATCATGGAACTCAGGTTCTTTGGCTTTAAATCTAGGATTCTCTCCTTGCCCTTATGGGGCCTCTCATAGACCAATAGGATAAGTCATATATGCAGATACTCAATATTTTATGCAATTAAAAACAGCTCACAATTATATAGCATTTTAAAGATCACCACACAATAACCCTATAACAACTCTGTGATGTAGGCAGCATAATTATTATCTCTATTTTTAAAATAAGGTAACTAACTAGGACGAAGAGAGGACATCTGACTAGCTTAGAGTGACAATGAATATTTATACACACACTCACACATACCTAGCTATCTCTAATTATCTATTATACATATATATACATACATATATATAGAACCTGCTTAGAATGTCAATATACATATATATTCAATCTGTTATTCTAAGTAAGTATATATACATGTATGTATATGTGTGTGTATGTTTGTGTTAAAATAGATAGTTTTAGATAGTTAAGATTCAAACTCAGATCTTCCAGTTCTAAGCCTGGTGCTCTTCTGATTGGTCCATAGAAGTTTCTTCAGTCGTCCTGATCCATACCTGGCCATTAGACCCAGATGGCTCCAGAGGAGACAGTGAGGCTGGTGACCTAGCACCTCCCTCCCTCCCTCCAATCCGATTCACTTGCACATCATGGCATCATCTTCCTGATGTCAGGGTCTTCTTCAAAGAAGGACAAACTACAACAAAAGTCTCTCCACAATAGTCATGGGGGCAATCTGCTGAGCTCCTCTCACAGCATTCTCTGGTTAAGTGAGTGTGCTTCAGGCTGAGCTGAAGTCTCCTGGCCACTGCAGGGGACACACATACTTCAGGGCTAAAGGATTTGCACTGAGACGATGAAGCAGCCCTTTATTGGCCACTGAGTGGGAAGAGTGGTCATTCAGGATGCTTTAATTCCTGCTGGTACAGTCTTCTCTGCTTTGCCCCTGCTCTCTGGAGACCATGGGGCCTTTTCATCTGACTTGCACCTGAAATCTTCCCCAGGGGCTCTCTCCCACACTGGAATGTAAGCTTCTGCCTTGCTTTTTGATTTGTATCTTCCAAAGCTCAGTATGCCTCCTAAATGCTACATTCATTCATTCTCCCGAATGTGTGACTTAGAATTCTCCCTAGGCCTATCCACAACTTCTTCTTTGCCTTCCTACCCTAGGAGACTAAGCAGTGTGTCTGGATCTCAAGTCCTTGGCTGCCTCTTCTACTCTGTGTTCCTTTTCCTGAGAGTAGGTGAGTGACCAGCAGCCCTAAGACAGATATTCCTGTTGTGTTAGAGGGTCTCTCTGTCAGCACCAACTTCAGTGTGGACAGTGCTTTCTGCAGCCACTAAGACATTTCTCAGAAGAGAAGCTGACCAGAGGCAGGAGGCTGAGTCTAAGCCCTCAGCTAGCTTGTCAGAAGGCATGGACTTGGAGGGAATTATCTGAACAGTGCAGAGTCAAGGTGAAGGCAAAATACATGTTCAACAATCCTACTAAAAGTTCCTGTTTTTACTGTTTTTAAATGTTAACTTCCCAGAATAGTATAAAAGGGATAACTGCTTCATGTGTTAAGCATTTATCAACATGCAGTTAGGTGTCTTTTATGTTTCCAGCATTTCTTTTGTAATTGACCAAATAAATAGATCTATACCTGATCGACCTTGTACATGGAGCACTTCTTCTAGGGAGTCCTTAGGCATGAGCCAAACCCAAGTTTTAAGTGATTTTCCCAGGGCTTTTAGGGTTTAGGGGTAAAGAGACAAAGCATTTGACTCCTCTTTTGAGCTCCAGCTGTCCTAGGGCTGAATCTGGTTTGCATGAGTCCACAGCGAGGGGCCCTTTAGTGAGATAAGGTGGGTGTCCAACTCCAATGGGCCCAGAAGGGATCCCTTATTACAAAACGAAGTGCTACAGGGAAGGTCCTTACCAACAGGAGGGAATCAGGGAAATCTGACCTATGTGATGATGGTCCAGGAACATCTTGTTCTTCCTAGGACTAGCTTTTCTTGTCAGAGGCTGTCTTTGCTCTAGACAGGGTCTTTTCTGCCCCGCTTCTTTCCTGGAATCTCCCCTCTTATTCTCCCCTTCTCCCCCAAGAATCTGGCTGGACACTCCCATGCTCCATGCAAGTTTCCTAAATGTCATCTCCCAAACTGAGAGTTTAGAGATGCAGAATCAATCAGACTCAGCCGAGGAAGTCACCTCCCCAGACAACCCACACCAAACCAGGAGGCGTCCTTATCTGCTTCCTCTGTTCATACTTGGTCATTATTCACATCCGGGTTGATCCCATTGGTAGAGCAGAAGCTCCTGGAGGGCAGAGATTATGTCATGTTTGTCTTGTGTCTAATAAACGTTTGACAGTTAATGAACTGAATTGGCAAGAGCCTGCAGACACTCAGGTCCAGGTTGGGTCTCACAGATTTCTGGGTCCTCCTCCACCCTTGCCATGGCTTAGAGACTGTCTCACCCAGGGCCTGGATTCCTCCTCAGGTTTAGTTGTGAATGTCTTACCTTCTCCCCCCCCCCCCCCCCATGGCCCACTCACTCTTCCCAATCCTTCCCCTCCTCCTCCTCCTGAGCATCTCAAGTGTAGGACCTTCCATCTTGTAAGTAAAAATAAACCCAGCAAAAGCCTACTGCTTGGAGCATATTGGCCAGCTTGCTTTCACTGTGGAAATCTTGAATTCCCCAAACAGCAATGGACTGGTACAAACTGGCATTGGAGCTGGGTTTTAAGAGACAGTTAGGAATTCAAATGGTAAACGGAGGAGGGAGGATATTTCTGGCCTGGATGGCACAGTAAACATGAGCAGAGAAGCAGGAGACTGCCATATACACCAGCTAAAGCACAGGCTGCATAGAGAGGAGTCAGAGAAGATAAGCCTCTCTCTTTCCCTCCCTCCTTCTCTCTTTCTCTCTCTCTCTCTCTCTCTCTCTCTCTCTCTCTCTCTCTCTTATATATATATATATATATATATATATGTATGTATGTATGTATATGTGTGTGTGTATACATATATATACACATATATACCCTATAAAAATACAAGATAAAACTGATGGGTCTTTTACCAGACCAATCAGGCGTTCAGACTATCTAATTCCAGAGTGAGCAGAATTCCTCCACATACATGGAGCAAAGCTTCCCACACCACTCTGTGGAGAAAGGACACCCCGAAGTGTGAGCATGAACAAAGAAATGGTCATTCCTGGGGCCACACCCCACTTGGGTTCCCTCGGCCCCTCTGACACAGCTGCTGTTTCTCCCTACAGAGCTGCGGGTGGCAGCAGCTGGCCAGGCAATGCCCATCCAAACGCAGGCTGCAGGACCATCCTCCTGAGCTCTTTCTGGTGGCTCTCTGCTGCCATCTTCTGGTCTCAGCTACCCCTCTTCTTGTGGCCATTGTCCACACTCTCCAACTCCCTCCTCCCCCCAAACTCCACTGAGATCGTTTCCAGGGAAACCTGGATTCCACTCCTGGCTCTCCTGTCAGGCCAGGTAAGGGTTTTGCCTCCTCTGTCAGGGAGTTATGTATCCAGACCACTACCCCCTGCAGGCTCCCCTCTCTCCCCTTTCCATCACCTCCATTAGAATGAAAGGTCTTTGAGGGATTGTCATACTGGCTTTTATTTATACCCGCAGCCCTTTAATACAGGGCCTAAATTAAATATCTTTTGTCTGACTGGTCTGGTAATAGACTGTTCTTTGTGAACTGTAGTTTTGTATAAATGCAGACCAAAGAACACAGTAAGAGCTTAATAAATGTACACTCTCTTTCTCCATCCATCTTCTATCTATACTCATCTCTCTCCATTTCTATTCATCTTTCCCTCTCTCTCCATCCATTAACGTCCCTCTTTTCTCTGTCTATCCACTCATCTCTTTCCATTTCTGTCTATTCATCATTCTATACATCTCTGCCTACTTATCTATCTATTCATATCTCCCTCTCTGTCTCTGTCTGTCTCTGTCTCTGTCTGTCTCTCCCCATCTAGCTAGCTGTCATCTGTCTATACTGCCCCCCCTCTCAAAGTGGAGGGTTTATCTGTTCTTTCACTCAGAGCCCCAGGGGCCACCTCAGCCCTTTCTGGTTCAACGTCAGGTTGAAAAGTGGCCATCCAAAGAAGCCTTTAGACATCATCTGTCCTTTTGAACCCTTTACTTGTCTTTCTATGACCATAGTCCACTCTCTAACTTGGGGTTAGAAAATTCCTTTCAGACAACTAACACAATAGTTTATGAGTTCTTAGAGCTTTAAGATAGTTAACCTAATGATTAGTCTAGGGTCTGTTTAGGTGGGGAAGAGGCTTTCCATCTCATCACTTTGTCCATCTCAGTTGCTTTCGTGTATTGAGTGCTGTCCCATGTCCGTATCTGTGAATATGTGTGAACAGAGCTAAAAAACCAACAGGACCTAAGGACAAAGGTTTAAAGGGTGCTTGCAGGAGGTGGCCAGTCTGCACCTCTCAGCATGTGCAGAGGATTCTATGTATTACAAACAATTCCCTATAGAATTATAGCCTTTTCATGGTATATTTTTTTTAAAAATCCCTTTCAGATTCTTTCCATTCTCCATTTTACCAATGGTGGTCAATGCAAATGACACACTGGGAGCAAAGCAGGAAGGACCCGCTGGTGCTGATGATTTGTGGGCTACTTCCTTGAAAGCCACTAAGTTGCTGCTGTCCCTATGTTAACTCTAAGTGGCACTTGGGCTAGGCTATTCCCCCTTTCCCCAGAATTTTCCTATCCTCACAATTGTGTTGGCGGTAGTCAACAGAAAACCAATGGTGAAGAGAAAATAGAGCACATCAACGAGGTGTCCACTGAGTCCAGGGGGGTGGGGGGGTGGGATGGGCAGGAGGAGGGGGGGATAAAAAGAGACCTAAGTCATACTCCTCTGCCCTTTGAAGCATCTAAAGAAGCCCCTGAACATTCCTGAGCATGGTGGTGATTTCTTTAAAATAACGTGGAAGGATCATTCTACAGGCTGCTGGGATGGATAAAGCAAGGACCTGGCCAGAGGAAGATGCCTTCAATGCATCTAGGCAAGTCATTTCACCTCAGTGCCCCAAAGGGCTCCCCAAGACTATGTGTTCCGGAACAGATGACCAATTCCAATGGAAAGAGCTTTGTCCCGTAGAATCCCTGGGCCAATCTTTTTTCTTGAATGAGTGACTGTGAATAGCAAGGATTGGGGAGTGGGGTTGAGATCAGAGGGAAGGGAACTGATGAAGTTGCCTGGGGAGATGCCTTAAAGGATAAGGGTCCCGGACTGTGGAAATAGCAAGAAAAGACTATTCTGAGTCACGTCTGGTCTGCCGCATGGCTGCCCCATCTCGCTTTGGATGGTGGATGTGCCCCAGAACCATGCTTCAGAGGTGTCTGCTTTTACCAGACTTCACATTATTTCAGGGAAAGCCACCACTGTTGGATTTCTAAGTTTCCCTCCCATATAAAATGGCTCATCAGCTAAAATCTGTACATACCCCGTGCCCATCTCATTATGCTTTCATATTTCCAGTTCCCGTCCTTCCATTGTAGTATTTCAGGGAAATTAAGTCTAAATGAACTGTAATTTCTGAGTATGATAATGAGACTGAAGCAATTGTAGGTCTCTGATTCAATATCAGGAGGACACCGTGGAGCACAGGGATGGATGGCTCCTGGCCAGGTGTTATTTCAACCATGAGAAATCAGAAGATTTTAATCAGTCAGCACATCCATATAATGACAAATCTCTAGTAGAAGCTACGAGAGAAGAGTGCAAGTGAGGCTGTCATTTGAGAAGCGGCGGAGACGGGAGGACGGACGGACGTGCTTTCTGGACAAAAGCGACGTCTCTTCCTCTGCTGGGAGGAGGCCAAGTCTTCTCGCTCGAAAGACCTGGCTTTGCAAAGCTGGCTCAGCATGCAGCCCACAAAGCTGGTCATTTACTTGTGTGAAAAGTGTCGCTTGTTCGACCCCAGTTCAGGGGCTGCCCCACATTCCCTGTAATTGCAAAAATAGGATCGATTCATGGCAAACGATTTTTTAGTGTGTGCTCAATTCAGCAAAGAGCTGTCTGCACAAGATGCTGGGGGAAATCCAAGGCTTAGATGAGACAGGGTCTGTGCTGAGAGACAGACAGACGGGGAATGGGTGTGGGGGGAGCCAGAGGAAAGAGGGAAAGGGAAAGACAGACAGATGGGGGGAGGCTCAGGAAGGAAGCCAGAGGAGGGAGGGGGAGAGAAAGAGACAGACAGACAGACAGAGGCAGACAGAAGAAGAGGGAGGAACTCAGAGAAGGGAGAGAGATAGAAACAGAGACAGAAATAGAGACAGACTGACAGAGTGAACATGATACAGTGGAAGGACGTTCGTTTTGACATTGGTTCAAATTCCAGTTTCTACCTGTGTGATCTTGGACAAGTCACTCGCCTTACTCCATGGGTTTCAGTTACTTCATCTGACAAATGGAGGGGCTGGACTAGATGGTCTCTCAGGTCTCTTCCAATTCTGGATCTATGATTGGTTGCAGAGCTGTGATTTCTTTAACATAGGAGGTCTAGCAACCCTTCTGCAACGTATATGGTCTCCGAGAGTTGCCTCAGGCACTAAGAGGGAATAAGGTCTTGCCCACGGTCACACAGCCCTGTGCCAATGGCAGGACTTGGACTCAGCTCTTTCTCATTCTGAGGAAGCTTTCCATACACTGCACCCCTCTTCTGCTCCACAACATGACACAGACATAGCCAACTGCATTACACAATATCACACAGTAATTGCACTGTGCTGGTACAAAGGGCTGCATGGAATCTGAAGAGAGCTCAGGATCTATGGACTTGGGAGAAGTCACATGCACAGAGATGCTGATTCAACCCTTCAAGGCTGGTCTGATTCTGAGGAGGTGAGAGGAGGGTCCAGAATGGAGGAGATGCCCCAAGCTCCGGGGGCAAAAGATGGATGCAGACCCAGCACAGGAGACAAAGGGGGAGCACTCAGATGAGTGGGAGAAGAGTCAGGAAAGAGGATGTCATAGGGGAGAAAGTTCTGAGGGAAGGGTCTGGCAAGGGGGTTCAAAGGCACCAAGTGGAGGGACTGGATGCGGGCTGATCCAAAGCGCCTGGCCTTGGCAGGTCAGAGATGGACCAGCATGCCAAGGAGGTCAGTGATCCTGGAGCCCAGAGCAGAGGAATAGGAGTGAGTGAAGTGTAAGAAGACTGGTAAGGGAGGATGCATCCAGCTTTGAAAGGGCTTTGACTACCAAGGAGAGGATTTTCTATTTCATTGAGGCTAGAAGCATCCCAGTCCTAACAATGCCCAGAATCGTTTCTCAGGCCCTTGGGGACAAACCCAACGTGATAGGGCAGAAGTTGGTTCTCTAACACTGTGGCCTTCTCTTTGCCTGTCCCTATACCAAGGATAATTCCACCGTTGGCTTCCTTTGACACATCAGAGGCTCCTTCCTGCGGCCTCTCCAGCACATCCAGAGAGTTCAGAACTAAGTTTTAAAAGGAACCAATGTGATCAATATGAACAATGGGAAAGTACCACCCTTGCCACACTGAGGCTGAAGAAGCAATGGTGATCAGTCACCAATAATCTGAACACTGATTACGCTCCAGGTGCCTCAGCTACAAGGAGCTTATCTTTCATTGAGAAAGAAAATGTGTACCCATATAGCCAAATGCAAAATCAGAACAAGGTACCTGGGGGGCAGCAGGAGAGGCAAGCGTTGCGGAAGCCTGAGTACACTGGGCATCAAGCAGATGTGTGACATCCCCAATGCAGGCATTCCCTCCCACGAGCCAGATTGCAGCCCACCCTGGGGGATTCCTGTCCATAATCTCCTATACATAAGTAAACAAGAGTAACCATTGAATATGATGAGTGCTCATGGGGCATCATGGGGTGGTGAACAGAGAGCCAGCCTTGGAGTCAGAAGGGCACGTCCCTGTTCAGTGCCCGGGGAAGCAGAGTGGGTGCCGATCTCCATCGGTGGAGGGAGTCTCCTCAGTTGGAGCTCCCTGTATCAGTGACAGCTTTGGCCTCAGCTATCCCATGAGGATGGCCAGAGAGAGACATGACCTTAGCTCTGGAAGAATTGGCTGTTTTCAAACAGGGGGACCAGAGAAGAGGGGAAATCTGGAAAGAATCTGGAAGGGTGCACAGCAGACAGAGTTGGTTTGGAGGCAGAGAGAGGGAATCTACATACAGGGAATGTCATGAGCAAAGAGGTGGAGGTGGAGAAGTAAGAGATTTGTTCATCTAATAGTCACTAATCTGGTTTGACTGGAACTCAGATTTGAGAAGGGGCTATTTTAGGAGATGGGCGCTAGGTGGTGCTAGGTGGTGCTGGGCCCAAAGCAGGAAAGACATGAGTTCATGATGCTGTATAACCCTGGGCAAGTCACTTCACCCTGTGTGCCTCAGTTTCCTCTTCTGTAAAATGAGCCAGAGAAGGAAATGGCAAATCACTCCAGTAACTGCCAAGAAACCCCCGATGGGGTCACGGAGAGTCAGAACCGGCTGAAACACTGAACAAGAATATCTTATGAGATAAAGCCAGAAGGAAAGCTCAGAGGAAAGCAAGAGGATGGAAGCATCTGGATCCTGGGCCCTGAGGAGTTTGACTTCTATCCAGAATACAGAGCCAGGAGAGCTGGGGAAGGTGATACTGGGTGGAAGGGTCAGATGTGGTCCCTTCATGAGCCAGATCTGTGGGGCATTAATGGGGGGGAGGGAGTGGGGCGAGACAGGAAGCTCTTAGAGCATGCAGGGGAGAGGATGGATGCCAGTTATAGGACATCCTTCTTAGTGACAGACAGCGTGGTGACCACCGGACCTGGAGGCAGGGAGATGGGGTGACAGTTCCTCCTCAGACACTTTCTAGCTGGGTGACCCTGGGCAAGTCTTTTGGCCGCTCTGTGCCTTGGTTTCCACATCTGTAAAAGAAGGGAGTTGCATTTAACAGCCTCTAAATCCTTTTGAGATCTAAAATCTATGATCCTATGATCCTTGGTCTGCCTCTGTTTCTTCATCTGTAAAATGGGGATAAAAAAAGTGCCTACCTCGTAAGGTTGTTGTGAGGATGAAATCAGATGTCTGTTAAAGCCTGTTAAAGTCACCCCCATTTTAAAGATAGAAAACTGATGCTCAGACCTGAGGTCATATAATCAGTAAGGACCTGAGACAGGATTTGAACTCAGATCTCCCTGCCTTCAAGTCCTGTGCTCTGCTCACTGTTGCCTCTCAAAAGTGCCTGAAATCCTATGGTCCTACCTGCTTTGTTTCCAGGGACTCATCAAAACTGCTTTGCCAGAAGTCTATCGATTTTTTTCTGTTCTGCTCCCCAGAATAACCCTTCACTTTCCCCAACCTCTGACCATTTTCTTCAGTTTTCAGAAGGAAAAGGGGGAAGTGAGCACACACATGCCCCTCCTGTGGCCACTGTAGATGGCTGGGCCCAACCTGCTTTCCGGAAAGAACGGGGCTTCAACCTAGAGAGACCCCACCCCACAAAACTGAATGTTTGCACGCTGAATCGCTCCCTGGATTCCTGCGTTAGCCCAGGACAGATGCGGGGAAAGTTTGCCCTGTTCAGATTCAACAGCCAGTCCTGAATTCATGGTGTTTGAAAATGAGCTGCGGTTACTTGGAGACTTTGTTTTCCAGAGGAGAGGAACCCAGGGTTCTGAACTGCTCCAGTGCTGAACTGAGGAAATGTCTATTCATGGTGTGTCTGCCTCCCCTGGCACCCTCCTCTGCAGCAACTGCTTTAACCACAGCCAAGGCTGAGGCATGGATCCTCAGAGTGGGTTGGCCGGTCTGACCCCATAACCCTGGGCAGGCTCGTGTAGAGGAGGATGTTCAGTGAGCTAGGCTGGGGAATGGCTGCCATCCCCAAAGAGGCTATGTGGCCAGAACCGTGCTGTCCTCAGACTGAGTTCCCGTCTCCCCTGGGTATCTGTGGGCAGATCTCTTCCCCTATCTATCAGCTCGCTGGGACACTGAGTAATCACATAGGTAGAGGACAGGGAGAGATGGAGCTACAGGTGAGAAGGAGCTGAAAGTGCCCTGGATGTCATTAATGTGTGAGAGCTCAGGACGTGTTCTGGGCAAAGGGTCAGGGCTGTTGTGCCTCTCTGGGCTTTCCTTCCTTCCACCTTGGAGGCAGGAGTACGCTCGTTCAGCTGTCCCCGAGAGGGGTAGAGTGCAGAGAGCTGGCCTCGAGGCCCAGAAGACCTGAGTTCAAGTCCCTTCTCTGACTGTGTGACCCTGGACAAGTCCCAACCTCTCAGGAGGTTTAGGTAACTAAGGTAAGCAGTGTGCTGACTTGCACCGGTGGAGGGAAAAAGTTTCACCTGAGAGTTTCCTAAACCAGTGAAATCACAGGTCCTATGGCCATCCTAATCCCCTTTTACTCGCAATCCCTACCACAGACTAGGCCTATAATACAGACTCTCAATTAAAAATCACCACCATAATCATCTCACTTTTATATACTACCTTAGTCACAAGGCATGGGGCAGCTAGGTGCAGCAGTGGAGCACTGACCCTGGAGCTGGGAGGATCTGAGTTCAAATCCCGCCTCAAACACATGACACTTACTAGCTGTGTGAGCCTGGGCAAGTCAGTTAACCCCTATTGCCTCACCACTCTCCCCTGCAAAAAAAGTTACAAGGCATGTTTCTCCCAGGAACAGGTCTAGAACACATGCCCAGAAATTGAATTAAGGACAGGGGACCAAGGGAGAATACCAAACTTTGAGTTAGTTCTGCTGGAAAGTATTAGACCTGCCAAAGCTCAAAATGAGATGGTGCTGGTGAGGAAAACTACAGGAATAAAGGGGTAAAATGAGGAAGGGAGAAATTCCAAATGAAATCGGAGCCAAGAAGAGCCAAGGAAAGGATGAGATTTGTGTTTGAAGTGAATGATAATGGGAGACAAAGCCGAGTGCTGCTCAATTATCACTGCCTTTTTCTTTTCTACTACCAAGAATCAATCAACAAGCATTTTTTAAGTGCCTATTAAGAACAAAACAATCTCTGCTCACTATGAAGAAGGCGATACTTAGCAAGTGCTTTGTACAGGGAAGGGCACCAGCTCCAAACAGACAAGGGAGGAGAGGGTGAGAAGGCACACCTCGCTGTCCTCCCTGCGTGCCAACTGATCCCTAAGTTGGCTGGTGACCACACAGCACTGCTGAGGGGAGTGATGGGTTGGATTCCTGGGTGGCCACAGGTTTTCTTGGAAGGACCATGGGACAGACATAGCAGAACTAAGAAGGTGAGGTCTTTGTTATTGATTCCTAGCAAAATTCTAGAATGTATGACTAACAGTGTCTTGAGCTTTGAGAAGAGAAGGGATGCTCACTAAGAGCCATTGGCTAACTAACTCCATAGCCTTTTCTGATAGGTTTATTACTCTGGTTTATCAAGGACAAAAGGGTTCTAGATCTAAGATCCTAGACCCAGAGGCCACCTGGGGGAACCTTGTTAACCTCGCATGACTAAATGAGATGCCTATGTACAAGGTGCTTTGTAAGCCTTGAAAATACTGAAGGAAAGTTCATTGTTTTCTGCCTACTTGAATTTTTAGCAAAGCACTGACAGTCTTTCTCGCTGTATATGAAATGT
Organism: Notamacropus eugenii; assembly: GCF_028372415.1. Classification (NCBI taxonomy): domain Eukaryota; kingdom Metazoa; phylum Chordata; class Mammalia; order Diprotodontia; family Macropodidae; genus Notamacropus; species Notamacropus eugenii. The sequence continues at coordinate 302,814,959 of NC_092874.1, read as the reverse complement.
GCAGAGATGGATTAGTGCAATTAGATGAGCTCAGAAAAGGCAGAATGCCCAAACCTAAAGAACAACCATTAATGTGAGAATGTTAGCCTGGAAGGCGGGCAGCAAAGTACTGTACTTTTGTTTTTGGGCATTTTTTAATTAATTGATTTTGGTGAAGGTCTGGTAGCTGATTTATGGGAGGGAGAGCTAAGTGGATAAATGACAGTCAGGATAGCAGACATCACTTTCCTGTATTAGAATGCTGATGGTTCCACGCACCTCATAAATGGAAAATGTGTCTTCTAAAACACTACGTACAAATCACAAGCTACCAGGATTGTGCCAGGTGCTTGGGATACATCAACCAACAAGCACTCATGAAATGACTAGTGTCTGGAGCACTATATTAGGCACTAGTGAAACAAAGTGGAATAGCCCCTGCCCTGAGGAGCTAACATTCCATCTTCTCCAAGAGGTCTTTTCTCCTGATAGCCCTAATTGCTGCTGCCTTCTCTCTCTATAAAGTATACTGTGTAGGCGATTTTACTTATCAGATACATTGCTTCCTCTCAGTAAAAGATATGCTCACTATAGGCAGGTAGTTTCATTTTTGTCTCTCTGTCCCCAGCACCGGGCCGTGTCTTGCACATAGTAGGTGTTTGATAGATACTGGTCGAGTTGAATCTCAACAGGTTTGAATGATGGGATAAAACTTAGAAGATTAAAATAGGATGACATGGCCACCGAGAAAAGCTAACGTGATCTTAGCCTATATGAAGTAAGGGATAATGTCCACAATGGAACTGGTGGCAGCGGGGTCCGACAGCCTAGTCAGGGATGCCATGTTTGAACGACGTGGACAAACTGGAGTGAGTCCAGAGAGAGGGATGAGGATGGAGGGGACTGGAATTCAGGTATCTAAGATCAGCTGAAGAAAAGACTTCGGGGGAATACAACGGCTGTTTTTAAGAATCCAAAGGATTGCTATGTAGAAGAACAGATGTGTTCTGCTTGGACCCAAAAGATAAAATTAGAAGAAATGGAGGGAGCTGCAAAATGGCAGATTTTAGCTCACTGTATGAAAAACCTTCTTATAATAAGAGCTTTCTCCAAACGGAATGGGACACCTTGGGAAAGGAGTTCCTCCTCACACACAGCAGGTCTTGGAGCAGAGCCTGGAGCGCCCTTTGTCAAGGACATTAGAGAAAGCATTCCTGCCCTTTCATCCAACTCAGCTGGGTGACCTCAGAGGTGCCTTTTAATTCTGAGCATCTGTGACTCGCTCAAGGCTGTAAAGTAAGCAGCTGAACAGAAACCCAAATCCACTTTTCCTGCCTCCAAGACCAGGGTACTTTCTGCTGTCCCTCAAAAACTAAGAAATGGTAATCCAGAAATAAAAGTAACTGGAAAATAGCACACTGTCCAGTCTGCGTGGGCACACGAGGGTCTATCATCACACAAGGTCTCCTCTTAAGTACTTCAAACAATAGGGCACCGCTTTTAATACCCCTTAAAACCTGCGAATTCTGTCTCCCTCCCCTGGTAAAAAGTGCAGCCTCCATGCATCTCAGTGCCTTTTCCTGTGGCCCTCTCTTCAAGGTGAGCATTCTGGAGAGAAACCTTTCTGGACTTATCTAAGCTGTCCCAGAGGAGCCCCCCACCAAGTCCATCCCTCCTCTGCCTCAGGAGGACCTACCTAACTGCTACCCCAGTGAGGTACAGTGGCTACTATTTTAAGGAAATCACAGCAAAAGTATAACTGTAGGAGGATTATTTTTTAAAATTTATTAATGTAATTTCCTGTAAAGTTTGCAGTTAAATAATCACACAAAGATTTAGGCTGTAAGAAAAGAGTGGATAGCATTGGGTGATTCATTCCAAAGCTTTTGTGGGTGGCTGTAACAGGATCAGGTTTTTCTTCAAAATTACAGAAATCTTATCCCAGCTCCAAACTGAACACCATCACATATCCTGAAATGAAAAACACATGTCAGACATGAGGTGTCAGCACAAAAGGGCTACAATCAGCATTCCTAACCATGAACCTCTGCTCAGAAAACATGCCAATGAGAAGCCTAGGAGACAATAGAAGTCTACAGATCTTGAAATTGTTTTTAACAGTAACAGAAGTGGCTTCCAATAGAATCTGTAGCTTAAATGTGATCTCCAAACCATTTGTACTTTACAAAGCTCAGCATCCAGTGCAGAGAGTACCTCCATTATTTGAGGACGATGTCCATCAGAAGTTATTCTAGGAAAAAGACAGCAGGGGCAGTCAGTGAGATCTGGATTCTGGCCTCAGCAAGAGTGCCAAGGTGACCAGCTGTGCTCTGACGATACTCTCTCCTGAGAATCTTGCCTCATACATAGGTCACTGAAAAAGCTGAGGCCATCTGCCAAGAGCTCTTTCTTCTCCCCTCTTCCTTATCTCCCATGGGTCAGATGCAATCCACAACTATCTCCTCCTCTGCCCCTCTATCACACAAAGAGGCCTTTCCCCTGCCAAGGATAAGTTCCTCTATCTGTTCTGGCAATCTCATTCCACCTCATCTCCTCCAACAGACCATCCCCTCTCCTCACTCACTGGCTGCTTCCTATTGCTGACAAATAATCATCCCAGTTCTCGCCCATCTCCAGCTACCATCCTGCCTCTCTCTTCCCTTTGTGACTGGTCTCCTTGAGAAGGCCTTCCAGTCTGGCTTCTGATTTCCTCATTCCACTGAACCTGCTCTCTCCAAAGAAACATGTGCTCTCTTCATGGGCAGATCCAACGGTCTTTCCTTCCTCCGCCCCCTTGACCTCTCTGCAACCTCTGATGCTGTGTACGACCCTCCTCTCCAGGTTCCCATGACTGCTCACTCCTGGTGCTCCTCCTACCCGGCTGACTACTTCTCAGTCTCTCGACCCAAGTCATGGAGCATTCCCCAAGGCTTCACTCTCTTATCTTCTTCCTCTGCACTCATGTTACTGTTGATTTCTTTAGCTCTGCAGATGTTTCTCAAATCTATTTGTCCAGCCCCAACCTCTTTCCTGACTTTAGGTCTTGTGTCTCCAACCATCTTTCAGACATCTCCCTCTGGATAGCCTACAGACACCTTAAGCTCAATGAGTCCAGAACTGACCTCAGGATCTTTCCCCCAAACCCTCCCACACTCCTTATCATTGTAAAGTGCGACACCATTTCCCAGGACCCCAGTCAACCAACCCAGGAGTCACCCTGGCCTCCTCTCTCTCACCTCCAGATCCCATATGGTGCCAAGGTCTGTCAATTTTACCTCTGCAACATCTCTTGAACACACTCCCTCCTCTTCTCTGACTGCCCCCATCACCTCACACCTGGGTTACTGCAATAGCTGTAGGGGAGTCTGCTGCCTCAAGACTCTCGCTGCTCCAGTCCCTAAAGTGACTGTGGAGGTCTGACTAGGTGAGGCCCCTCCAATACAATATTTACATAGTGCCCACTATGTGGAGTCACTTTGCTGAGCATTCTACAAAGATAACATGTTTGAGCCTCACAACAAACCTGGAGGTAGCTGTTCCTGTTATTCCCACTTGACAGTTGAGGAAACTAAGGCAGACAGAAGTCAAAGTGACTTGCCCAAGGGCATGCAGTTAATAAGCATCTGAAGCTGGATTTGAACTCAGGTCTTCTTGGCTGCCCCAAGTCAACTCCCACGGCTCCTAATCACCTCCAGGATCAAACATCAAACCCTCTGTTTGGCACAGTCCTACATGACCTGGCCCCCGCTGCAGTTCCGTCTTCCAACATGTTACACACCCTCTGCCACGTCCTCTGTGACCCAGTGACACTGCTCCCCTTGTTTTCCCTCAAACAGGATGTGCCATCTCCCAGTTCAGGGCATTTTTAAGAGCTATCCTCCAGGCCTAGAATTCTCTCACTCATCTCCACCCCCTGGCTTCCCTCAAGCCCCAGAGAAGGTTCCATCTTCTGCAAAAAGGCCTTCCTCATCCCCCATTATGCTGGTACCTTCCCTCTGAGATAAGCCCCAATCTGTCCTGGCTCTAGCTTGTCTGTACCCTGCTTGTCTCCCACTTTGGACGGGAAGCTCCCGGAGAGCCCGATTGTCTTTCACCTTTCTTCATAGCCTCAGAACTTAGCACAGGGCCTGGCACACAGCAGGAGGTTAATAAATACTGGCAGACTCGACCTGATGAACCCTAAGCTCCTTGGTTTCTCAGATTTGCTTCTTCATCATCTATGCAGGCAATGAAGTTTCTCTCTCGCTCCCAGGGCTTGTCAGGAAATCCAAAAGTAAGTCACCGCTTACGAGGGGGTTGCAAGGACCTCCCTCAGGTTCCACCACCTCCTGGTGCAGACAGCTTCCTTACCAGCACTTGAAAATGGCAAAAAACTCCACCAATATGGCAGTAGAGAAATCTCCCTGCCCTGGCCCTTCAGACCTTAGATATAAATATAAAGACTTGGATGTAGGTTTTTGCCTCCAGGTTTACAAGTCTTTCAGAAGTACAAACAATAGACTTGGAAGGAGAGGTGAATTTTCTCTGGCCCCCAATCCTTTTGGATCCTTTCCTCCACACCCTCCCCAGCTCAGGGCAGATGTACTGGCAGCCAGCGCCTGGTGAAGGACAGAGGGGCAGCCCACGTGTACTAGGGCAGGTTCTGAAAAGTCAAAGACAAATAGTCTGGTTTCCCTTCAAAGATCAACCACTTTGTGATCAACACACTCTCTAGGACATGCCTTTAATTTCGCTGGTGACAGACGGCAAGATGTAAAGCAATTTAAAGAGCAATTTGGCACCAACATTATCTGATGAAAAGGAGATCCAGGCCAGTTCAGCATAGCAGCTCAAGTCAGGTTACAGAATTCAGAAAAGACTGGCCCCAAGTGGCCTCGAAGAAAACTACAGAGAGAAGCCACTCAACAAGAAAATAGAGATGTCCATCAGCTAATCAGCTACAAGATTGTAGGGATGGAGAGAACAGATCAAATCAATCCTAGTCTCATAGACCAGGACACTGAATCACAGCCAAAAGACCTGCCCAAGGGTACGCAAGGTCTCAGTCTCCCAAGAGCTGGATGATCTAATTATGCTTCCTCAAAATCCAGAATGGCCTCCATGCTACTTCCTCAAGGTTTGCTGAATGTTTGTTGACTGTGAATCTACCTGAAGTTAACATGGGAGCCCTCATTCAGGGACCATACCTGCCACCTTAACATGAATCTCGCAGACAAATCAGGAGGAGGGAAGTGAATGGCTCTCTACAGCCACAAGTGAGACCAGCAACCCCCATGGTCCTCATCTGGGCTCTAGAGTCTTTATGAGCCAACAGCGCAAACCTCTTCATCTTAAAGTGGAAGTTGCCCCAGAACCATGGCAGTCCAGTCCCTTCTCAGAGCTATGGGGCCATGTGTGCACAGGGTTTGGTAGGAAAACCTGGAAGACCAAGCTGAGTCCATTGGTATGTGCTGGGAGAGGAGAATAAACAGCACATCTCAAACCAAGAAGGTCACACGTGTATCTGCTTAGAATCATTTGTGTTGAAAATGCATTTACGCAGACAAGCAGAATGAGCCAATTATAGCAAAATTATTTGAAGTACCCCAGCACCAGTTTAGGGGCCTGGCCCTGCTGGCTGACTTTCCTAGCGGGAGCAGTGCTCATCGCTCACTGGTCCCAGAGCCGGCTCCCAAAGGCGACACTGAGATGATTCACGCTGTGTGTACCACCATGCAGGCCCTCCTGGGGAGGACACAGCTCCCAGCCAGCCTACCTGTCACCCCTCTGCACTCCCATGGGGATGCAGTAATTCAGCTCCAGTCGAGCAATGTTGCCCAGTCTGAGGACGATTCCAGCACCATATGACCAACGGATACATTCAGCCAGCTTACGAAGATGAGCTCTGGGACCTTCCCCTGAAAAAGGGAAAGAATTTGTTACTCAGGGCAGACAGGAGAGCAGGGAGGAAGGCCTACTGCAGAGCTGACGTCAAGCTTGGCCTTACACACTTAGATGCTGTGAGACCCAATCTGCCTCGGTTTCCTCATCTGTAAAATGGGAATAACCATGGCTTCTCTCCCCCAGGGTTGTTGACAATTACATGGAATATTTGTAAAGGACTTGGCACAGTGTTTGGCATGTAGGAAGCCCTCTGTAAATGCTAGTTATTATTCTAGTCATTATTTACAGAAATAATACTCAACCAGCTGCCAACCAAATGCCACCATTCCTGCTTCCAGCCTAACCCCCACAGCCATCAGTGAAGGGAGAAACCACAGAGAAGGGGCCCACCTCCTCACGACTCCCAGTAACAAGTGCCAACCAATTGCCATACCGGGGCAGGCAGAGCTGCCTAGGTCGAGCAGCCAGGCCCCTGAGAGACAGATGGGGCTGCCTGAGCCAGGCACATCACGCCCCCAGCTGCCCTCAGCCCTGGGCGCTTTGATGCTGACTCTAAGGGCCCCCCTCCTCTGCAATGTCTCCTCACTCACCATGGGAACCCTCAAGAGCAAGGGCTGCCTTGTCTGACTTTTCTACTGTATCTTCAGCACTTGGCACAGGACTCTGCACATAGTCAGTGCCTCATAAATGTTCCCTCTATCTTTCTTCTCTCCCTCCCTCTCTCTCCCTCCTTCCTTCCTTGTCTACAGGGACCTTACCACTTAATAGGGGAGAAAAGGAAAGTACAGAAATGACCTCATAACGTGTGGCACATTCTCCCAGAAAGTTTGACTTTACCATAGTTTAGGTTGCAAAGGTTTCCCGCATTGAGGAAGAAATGGGTCCTGAAGAGATCTCCAAAGCCGCCCTGACCCGGTCGGAAGGGCAGTGGCGTGTAGAGGTGCAGGCCGGTTGCCCAGTAGGATTCCCCTCCCAGGTAGTCACCTAGATGGGGGCACACACACAGGACACATGTAGGGGGGCAGGAGGGGAACAGGACGAGCAGACCCTGAGCTAGGGTCCCACTCTCACCCCTGAGAAGTGGAGACTCCTGAGGTCACAACCCAAAGCTGGATTGCAGGTCACCTCATTGTCCTCCCTTGCAGTCTGGAGTCAGCTGGCCACCCCCTGACCACTTCCATGTCTCCCACTGTCCGGAGGACTGATTTCAAAGGAAGAGCCCTCTCTCCCTGTAACCTCCACCTATCACTTCCTGTCCCGTCTCTGGACACCATGGGATTTCAAGTCCATGGGGGAGCATAATGGATTCTTATCAAAGAGGTCAGCCAGGGACCCCTCTCCCAGATGGGAGCCCTGACTGTGGGAGCCTCTGCACTGAGGTCCTGGGCTACCTGAGATACTCTTTCCTCGTGGGAGTCAAGACAGCAAATGCCAGTGAGAAAATGCACATGGTCTGGATTGAGAGGAGGGCCAAGGGAGAGAAAGAAAGAGAGGGAGAGGTGGAGGAGAGGGAGGGAAGGAGAGAAGAGCAAAGGAGGGGGAAGGGAGAGAGAAAAAATGAAAGAGGAAGAGAGAGGGAGGGAGGGAAGGAAAGAGTGTGTGTATATTTGGGAGTGCATTTTGGCCTGACCCATGTCTCCTGATGAAATCCCCTGTCCTGAGGCAGACAGCGGCTATTCAGCTACTTGGAGCCTGGGGCTGCCTCACTTGCTCAGGGTCATGCAGGCTGTATGTCTCCGGGAGGGACACAGACTATATCCAGGGCTCATCACTGACCACTCAGTGGACCCTATCAACCATCCCACGGTGCTGGTGGTCACCATCATGGACCATCACCATCACCATCACCAGGAACCCAAAAAGACCCAGGGTTGGTGTGAGGAGGTGGCCACGGGTCATGTGTCACCAACAATGGTGTGCATGTAAGAAGAGGCTGAAAAGAGGCATTGCTTTATCCCAAAGATGCCAACCTCATGAAAAGGAGGCCCAAGAGCTGGACAGGTGGGCCAATCAGGGTGCCCTTGGGGCAAGTAGGCCCTCATGGACCCCCAAAGGCTGGATGAGAACACTAGACCTGAGAAGGAGAGGGGGCCACTGACAGGGGAGTCTAGGCCAAGGGGAGACAAGGAAGGCAAAAGCGGAAGTCAGGGAAACAGAGACAAAGAGTCAGATCCAGAACCACGGTCACTCTCCTCATCGATGTGAGTGCTGAAGAAAAGTGGGGGTGCCTTCCAGTCACTTTCCGAAAAAAAATCCAGTCTGGACCTGACACTGATCTATCAAACGTGGAACAGACAAGGAGAGAGGCTGTGAAGGCCCCAACAGGGCAAGAAGGGCCCAGACTCACCTTCGCTCTGGGGTCCAATGCTGTACATGCTGAAGCCCCGAACACTTGTGGGACCACCGAGATAGAACCTGAAATGACAATGACCCCGCCCCTCAGTGAAACACAGGAGCCCCATGACCCCCAGTCAGCCAGTGGACACAAGAGCAGCCTGGCTTTGAGTGGCTTGGAAGTAGAAGTCCTGGGTTCAGATCCTGCCTCTGACCTCAATGCCTATATGGCTCCAGACTAGTCACTAGGAACAATAAAGAAGGGGTGCCCTAGACTGGGGCACTGGCACAGGGAATCCCAATGACATAATAGGGTCTATCCCCACCCCTGAGGGTCTACAACTGAACCATCACATACATTCCCAGCACAGCTGGCCTTGGGTGGAATGGGAGGGGTTAACTCTCAGCCTGTTATATTCTGGGTATGGGAGGACATGCGGTAAGTGTGGGGAGCACAGACATTGGGCCTGCTCTGCCCCCACGTCCCCTCTTCGGCCTCTCCCTGAAGCCAATCCCGGCTCTTCCTGCCCCGTGTTCAAAAGGCTACAAATGTGGAACATGCCCTAGGGTGCACAGGGAACAGAGGTGCTTTCTCAGAACTTTGTGACCAGATGGAAACTCTCCCCACTCACCTTCCAAGATGGTTAAAAGCTGCCAGGAATAGAACCCTCCACCAAGAGCCAAGGCTGAGCCGCCACCCCTCTGCCTCACAGAGGAGACAGCAGGGGTGCAGAGAGGGGCCGCAGTCACATGACCAGGCCCCCAGGCTTCTGGCAGCTCCCTCAGTCATAAGTCTGCCCTAAGGTTCTACGTCAATCAAGCATGTGGCCCGAGTCAGCTCAGCCGTTTACATGGACATGGGGCTTAGCTGGATAGGGTGGGGAGGCAGCGTGTAGACTGGCCAGACCAATGAGGGCTCAGCTCCTAGTGAGGCTCTGGAGAGAAACCCCTGCTTTCCTTCCTCTGTTGGAGTTGAGGTCTGGGTGGTTGTGAGGAACGTATCTCAGAGCCAGTGGTGAACAGCTTTGCCAAAGTTCCTCACCCTGACAACAGTGAGCACAGCCCCAAATTCGGGGCCATGTGAGACGCTGCCACGGTCTGACACCTAACAGACTCAAAGTGAGGCTACACAGGACATTTGTCTCCATCCTTAAAGAGCCCCAAATTTTCTAAATAAGAGCTTTTGAAAACCACCATCAAACTGTCATTACAATAACCAGGCATGGCCTGGAGGAGAAAGGATGGCAGGAGCCAAAAGGAACCCTTTCAATCAACAGATGAGGAAACCAAGGCACAGAGAAGGAAACGACTCGTGCAAGGTCAGCCAGACAGCAAGGGTCCGAGCAGGGGGAGAGCCTGGCTTCTCAGACAACCCTGCTTCCCCAACTGTGGAGCTTGGCTCCCCATAAAGGGACAGTGATGCAAATACTGAGATGATGGTGGCAGACTCACCTATCAGCAATGCTTGATGGCTTCTCCCCAATTGGCACCAACATCCCACCCCAGAGGGAGGCCGACAAAACCTAGAGAGAGAGAGAGAGAAGAAGGGAGGGAGAGAGAGAGAGGGAGGGAGAGAGGGAGGGGGGAGGGGGGAGAGGGAGAGAGGGAGAGAAAGGTGTAAGGGCAGCTCCATCAAGCCCCTCTGTGTCAGCCTGAGCACCATGGGAGTGTACAGGAGACATGCTGTGAAAGGGTTGTGATGGGCAGCCCAATGGAGAGTCCTGACCCCGGCCTCCTTCAGAACAAGAACTTGGACAAAGAAGGAAATCTCTGCTCCTGCCCACATCCCATACCCTGCAGAGTGCAGCCCATCCAAAGGCATTCCCATGGGGCAGTCCATGCTGGGACAGGCTCAGGGGCTGCCTAGTTTCCTCATCCATAAGATGGGGAGAAGATACATAAGTACAAGCCATCTGTACACAACCACTTGATTACTAGAGCATGGTTTAGAAATCCCACAAACGCAAATGGTCACTGGTGCCCTGAGGATTCAACAGCCTCTTCAGAGCCATATCTCCCTGGGGTTTTCAGACCCCATCTCCTCCATGGCCCCGAATGCCCTGGGCTGATGTCTTCCTGCCCATTCCACCTGGCCAGCTCAGCATCCTGATGGCACTTTTCACAGTAAGCTCTGGAGCACCCCAAGGAGGTAGAGACAGGGCACAGACCTCAACTCCAACACAGGAAGGAAATTCATGAACTGGGCTGAGGGCCTGGGCTGCGATATTTAGAAGTATTGGTATTTAAAAGCCAAACAAGGGTCCTATAAGCCTTTAGAGTAAGTTGTGCCTCACACAGCCAGAGCATTTTGGGACACACTGATGCCTCAACACACACAGAGGGTAGTCAAGATGATGGATATTTAACAAAAGAGAATCACTAGACCCTAAGCTTTAGTCAAAGGGCCTCAATTATAACACTGCTTGGGGGTCAGGAGAGGGCTCCAGGAAGGCTGGACAACTCCAGCTGCAGCCCTGGGCACTCACCCAAACCGTGATCCTCAGCATCCTCCTCCCTCAAGGAGGATAAATGATACATGCTGTATCAAGGACGTCCAAGGACATCTGCAGAGGTCACAACCACACTTTAGAGCCCACATTTTCCTAAAGGTGGGGTCTGCAATGCCTCAGAGAGAGACATGTAAAGCTAGGCTGGACTGTGGGGCCTGGCCTTGGAAGCCTGGGGGCTGAGTGCAGGGTCACTTCCACACCGTGCTTAGGCACCAGAACACAGGGGGTGGTAACTGCACTTTCATATACATATGCACACACGCGCACACACACACACACACACACACATCTGGGCTGCAGCCTTAGGGCACGCCCTCACTTTCTGTGAGGGGGAAGGCTAACAACAGAAGGTGCATCTGGGGCTCAGGCACACTGAGCAAGAGAAGCGAATCTAACCAAGAGGAGTCCAGAGGCATCTTCAGCCTTGGTTAAAATGAACTGAAATGACCCAACACCTGGGTTTTCACATAAGGATCTGCTGACCCTTGGGAGGTTCTGGACATGGCCCTTCTGCTGGGGACCAATGCTGACTCACTGTATCCATGAGGAGCTGTTGATTCAGCTGAAGTTCAACATCTTCTTTGAGGAAGCTCACGTCCCCGCCCGTGTAGCCAGCCAGCTCCTATTTCACAAAGGAGAGCAGAGCAGAGCCCGTGCTGGTCAGGCAGGTGGGTTGGCCATGGGGTCCGAATCTCGGGGTCTTGGGCTCCCTAAGTAAGAGAAGCCTAGAACCCATAGATGGAATGGTGCACCGGGGGAGTGAATCACCTTATGGGAGTACCTAAGAAATGTGCTTGTGACCATGCAGACTGTCTGCTAGACCTCCGTCACAGCTGGCATCACCGAGCTGAATGCTCCCCTCTCCCATGGTAGACAGGACCCCCTGTTCTAGAGTCATATCAAGAGCAGGCCCCAAGTCTAGGATGGTTTCAAAACACAAAATTAAATGAAATGTGGCATTTTAGAAATGCTTTCATTGGGCTCACTCTCCTGTCAAACCCCTGGGAGATTCCCCCAAGTCATGAAGCACTAGTGAAGTGGACACTACCTGGTTCACTTTCAACAGAGCGCCTTTCTTTGGCAAGATGGAGGAGTTCCGAGAATCAATGATCATTGCGTGCTGAAAGAAATGAGAATGAGGTCTATAGGGACTACCCAGGAGCCTCCTTAGTGGGGCCCCCAACTGGCTTCCTGGTTCCAGCAGGAAACACCATCAAGTAGGGGTAGGGAACCAGTGGTCATCCTCCCTGCCCTTCTCAAACCCCCTCCTCCCCCCAGGCCTTCCAACCCCATCCTATCCCTCCTTGCCCTGTGTGGGTGACACCAGGTTCAGTGCCCAGGGGTCCCCGAGCCCAAGCACATCCTGTGCCTTCTCTGGGGATGATTCTAAGGTTGGGCAATCAGTGCCCCTAATCCATTTTCTTCTCCCCAAAAAATGACTCAAGACTCAGGGTATGTCATCTTCCTGTGCTCCTGGAGAAGATCCACGCAAAAAGGTAAAGGAAGAGGAGCCTCAAAGGCACATGGCTGCTGCCAGGAGTCTCCCTCCCCCCAGAAAAGTCCGTACCGAGAGAGATGATTTGAGAGAGTGTCCACTTTCCTTGCGAACGGCAAACGATGCTGTTCTTGCAAGGCAGCCCAGCTCTCGCCACACCGCCTCCCACTTCAGGGTGTGGCTCGTCTTCCATATGGGGAACTACAAAGAAGAAAAGGCCCCACTGGAGCTTGCGCTTTGCGTTCTCTCACAGATGGAGGGCAGGTGGCTCAGCGAGCATGCAGACAAGGGCAGCAATGGTCACTCTCAGGCTGGAGGGCCTTGGAGACAATCACTGTGAGGGATCAACTCCCTGCTTTACAGGTGAGGAAACTGAGGCCCAGACACTTGGACAAAGTCACACAGTACCAGAACTGAGAATCAAGGATGGCCGAGTTCACCTGTCACACCTTTATCTGCCCTGTGGGTGGGACAGCACTCCCCACGAGTTGTGCCTGCCTCTCTCATACATATACACACACAATCATATAACCACACACTCTCACTTTCACTATACACACATACATGTTTAGACACACACTAACATATACACTGATACAATTACACCTTAACCACACTCACACAGACATGCACACTCATATACATACGCACACTCTCACCACAGATCCTCACCCATACAAACACATACACACACACACATACACACTCTCTCTCTCTCTCTCTCTCTCTCTCTCTCTCTCTCTCTCTCACCTGCGGGAAACACACTGCAGGCTAAGCTTGCTGTGGGACTCTGCACGAATCTCTGCACCTCCTTTTATAAACCTCAATTTTCTCACAAGCAGCTCAGAGGTGCAGTGGATAGAACACGGCCTATGGTGAGGAAGATTCCTCTTCTTGAGTTCAAATTGAGTTTCAGACACTTACTGCCTGTGTGACCATGGGCAAGTCACTTGACCACTGCCTGCCTCAGTCTCCCCAACTGCAAAATGGGAAAGATAACAGCCCCTCCCTCCCAGGATGGTCTGAGAACATAATGACCAAGTGCTTAGTGTGGTGCCTGGCACACAACAGGCATTCTCTAACTGCCTGCTCCCTTCTCTTTTTCTCTCTGTCTATAAAACGAGAGGCTCACTAAAGCTAAGACATCTGCAAACAGGACTGAGGCTTGCACAAAGCAGCCTCCTGATCTAACGCACCTGTCAGTGAGCCCAGTACTCAGTGGGCCCGTGTGTTCTGCACAAGCCTGTCTAGAAAGCCTGGACTTCATTCCTAAGCTGAGACTATGCAGGTTTCCCCAGAAGCTGTGCTCCAGAGGCTGGGGTCAGAGGGGCTGAACTGTGGAGGAGAGGCCAGGACAGGGAAGGCTGAGCTCAATGAATCCTCAATTAAATAAGCTCAATAAATCTGACCTGGCAGCTCCTCTGTCAGGAGCTCTGAATTCTAAGGGGTCTCAGAAGTCAACTGGTTCTCCTTCCTCCCTTTCTACACTTGAGGAAACTGAGTCCCAGGGAAGCCAAGTGAGCCCCTGAAGGTCACCAGGACCAGCAGCAGAGCAGGACTTGGACCAGACTGGAGGGAGGGCCTGCCCCACACAACTCCCCACTCTGCCCCTCGAGTCTTTTCTAGCAAAGGAGAGAAGAGGGGTACCAGAAGGTTTTCCAAGGACAGAACTAGTTGGATTCTGCCTGTGGGCCAGGGAAAGAAGAGCAGGCAGACAGCGGGACTCAAGGTAAAGGCATGGGGAAGGTGCTTAGAGAGACCCCAGGCCCCAGGGGCAGCAGCATTGTTCCTGAGCCACCTCCATGACAGCCTGAAGTTGCAAGAACCTAACATGCAGGGCAAGAGTAAGAGGAGGAGAGAGCCCAGGCTTCAGAGCCACAGACATTATTGATTAGTGTGGCCTGCTCACCGCCCTCAGGTGCCCAGCCACAGGCACAGAGCATCAGCTGGGCACCATGCTCTTCCCCCACTGCCCACCCTGGCACCTCTTCACAAAGCTGTCCCCAAGGTGCTACTCACGCTGTACTCGGCGGACACACCTCGGTCTGTCTCACGAAGGGAGCTCCATGGGAACTGGCCAGTGACTTTATACAGGTTCAGAGAGAAGCTAGAAGAGGAAGGGGTGGTGGGCAGAGCTGGTGAGCCTTGCAATCAAGTCCAACTCTCACCCCCACCTCCGGCCCAACAGGGCAGTGAGACTTACTTCCTGTCGAAGTTTCCAGGCTGTGGCTTGAAGAAGGAGAGGCCATAAGAAGTTTCCTTTGTTCCATAGGAGAACTGAAAAGTCACCTTCTCTGCACGGCCAAAAATATTGGGAAGCTTGAGACCAAGAACCTAGGGCAGAGAGAGAAGCTTGAGGTTCAGACCGGCCCAAGGGACCCTAGGAGTTGCTTGAGAGGGTCCTGCCTGGGAGGTCCCGCACCCCAGCCCTGTAAAACACAAGGAGCAGACCCCAGGCCCTGAAACACTTTGGGTGACCCTGGCACTCAAATGCTCTCCTGACTTCACTCAGGCCAAGCTCAGCAAAAGGGGATTCACTGTGAACTGGTCAAAACTGGTACGGCCACCAAGCAGAGACACCGGAATCCCTGGCAGAGGCCAAGACAGTTTATGGGATCCATGCTAGGCAGAGCCTCGATCAACTCCTTGGGAAAGTCTGAGCCACAACTACTCCCAGAACAATAAATTAACTCACTGCCAGGGAGGGGAGGACTGCATGGCCCTGCTAGTTTCAGCCTGAGGGAGTGAGGCCCCTGCCTCTCTGGTGGAGCAAGAGGGCCAGACTAGACCCCTCTAAGGGGTCTTTCCCACATTCCAAAGCTTTTTCTGCAGGATGAATCCCAAGATCGGCCCCCACACCTCCAGCGGCCACCTGAAGCCCCTCAACTGCATGTCTATATTGTGGCTTTATTATTTGCCTTCAAAGATTAAGAAGTCACAAACTAGTGAAAAAAATCACATTTCAAAGCCAAAAAGTTCTATCACTTTTTGGCTAAGTGGCTTTGGGGATTATTTGTCCCTTTAAATAAAGCAGAAAATCCATAGTACGTTGGATCAGTCTTCTGAAATGTCAGACCATGCCCAAAAGGGGTCAATCTATCATTCAGAAGTGTAGAGCAGAACAATCCTTTTCTGTCCTTAAAACCCAAGTTCACACACACTCTTCCACATGCATCCATTCAAAAGTCCCAAGAACAGAGGAATGGAACAACATGCACATCCTTAGACTCAGTCAGCATGTGGATATAGTTGGCTGGACTGGGAATGCTGCTGATGGCGACATCCGTAGAGAAGGGAAAAAGGCAAAACTGCTAAAACACACGCATGCCTAGAGAACAAATCCCCAAGGCAGATACAGACACAGAACAATGAGGGAGCTAATGGGCTGAATTTGTTATCGATTGAGGGACCAGAAGAGATGTGCTCTAAATACTAACGAGCTACAGTCTCCCAGCCGATCCTCTATATCAGAATACCAAGAGGAAATCCCTAATAAAATAACTCCACTTTGGGTGAGTGTTGGGGCAGGCCCAGAGGATGAAGGACAAAGGGGGCTCTTGCCCCTGCTTCTCCGAGAGAAGGGACCACAGGAGCCACAAGCTGCGTGCCTGTGGGCCATCATTGTGGACAGTTTGTTACAGGGGAGGGCTGCATTTGGGAAAGGGCAGTGATGTGACAGGCTGAAGGCTTTGTAAAGAGCAGGCAAATCTAACTCTAGGGGCAGGAACTCCCAGTACCAGGAGGCTCTTAACAAGCACAACAGCTGGGGGTGGGAGCAGGCAAAGAATTCTTGAAGTCACAGAGGGTGACTCTGGGTGGGGCAGAAGACAAGCAGGGGGTCCTAGGATCCCAGATCTTGGAGCTGCTAGACCTTGGCTGGTGCCCCATTCCCTCATTTTCCAAGGAGAGAACCTGAGCCAGAAAAAGGGCAGTGCCCAGCCGGGTGGCAGAGACACTGGGCCCCAGTTGATCTCTGCTGCCGCCCTCGTACCCTCCCTCACCTGGACCAGGAGGGGACAGACGAGGCCTCTCTCTCAGGCCTCTCTATGCCCCGACATTCTATGATCTCATTCTGTTCAGCAGGACAAGGGGAAAGCCCATGAAATGAGGAAAACAGAATTCCTTGCACGATGTTTTTGGAAATGAGAAGAGAAGTGAGCGTACCATGCTGCCTTCGTTGTTGCCCACCATAGTGTTGTAGCTGCCTGTCAATCGCCTCAGTTCAGTGACCTCAAAGGTGATGTCCAAGCCATTGGGGAGGGCATCGTCGCCTATTCAAGGCAGAAACGAGCACATGAAGACCAGGAAGGACAAGCAAGGACAGCTCTATGGCCACACAAGGAAAAGCAAAAGGAGATGGGAGCGAAAATGGCTCATCTAGAAAAACCTAGTAAATGTCCAGAGATGCACATGCCCACTCAGAGCATGCCCCTCCACATGGAGGAAAACCACTTGTTTTCTGAGTATTGCCACCTAAAAGACTGTTCTAACCATTTTAGCAGGTTGGCATCATCCCCATTTCACAGACAAGGAAATGGAAGCCCAGAATGGCTGAGGGACTTGCCCAGGATCCCTGAAGGAATTAAGAGCAAAGCTGAACAAGGACCTGGGTCTTCCCACTCTGGGGCCAGGGCTCTCTGCATCACAGCCCAGCCTCCCATGGCTCAAGGTTCCCCTCAAATTGATCAGATCCGGGGAGGAAGGCAGGGGCAGAGCACTGGAGAAGGGGCACTACTTAGTGAGCTCAGAGCAATCACACAGTCTGTGATGACCTCTCCCCAATCATCTAGGGTCTCAAGAGCCTGGCATCTTCTCCTTCTTCATCTGAATGGGTGTGGTGTTCAAGAATGCAAGTGTGTGCAGAGACCTGACTAGCTGAAAGGCTGAGGCTCACATACCTTGGCACGTGTCAATGAGAACATCGACCTGCCTAAAGATGCCGAGGCGCAGCAGCTTCTCACGGGCTTCGTGAGACTTCCTCATCACCTGCCAAAGTAAGAAAGGTAACCTTAGAATTCACTGCGGAGGAGACGATGCCTAAAATGCAAGAGCTAATTGTTTTTAAAGTAACAACAGAAAATGCCTATTTCCAAGACCCTGCTACAATCAAGCGTTTGTGACACAGAGAGGGTTTCACATATAACATCTCAGCAGGAGAGACATGGCAGTCGCCCACGTGGCGGTGTCTAAGAGCGCTCACGTCAATGAGGTTCTTAGCCCTGAAGACATCTCCGATTTCATAAATGATGATGTCATCTTTGGTCCTTCCCAGGCCATCAAAATGGATGTGCTGGACCACCACCTGAGCAGAGAGAGGGGAGCGGTCAGTTGGTCAGTCAGCAAACCTTTGGTAAACGCCTCTGGAGATGTCACCAAGAGCCAGAGCACAGCCCCAGGGGTTCGGTGTATCTCCCCTGAACTCTAATCTCATGTGTGTCACATGCCAAATTGGAGACACTCTTCAAAACCAGCCAACCCCCAGCTCAGAGCTCTCCAGGATGACCTGCGAAAACTCCAAAGCAGCAGCTCTGATCTTGAAGCTCAAAGGCCACCAGCCCCATTCTCTTCCCTCTCTGCCCATCACCCTCCTTAATGTAACTCTGTGCATGTCACAAAAGATTCCACTGATCGTTCTCTTTCCCCAAATAACATTTTTTTCATGTGAGATTCTCAGCTTTTCTCCTTTACAAATCATTTCCCACTGACCTCAACCCCAACAACAAACCTTTTCTCATAACAAAGAAAAGCGGGGTGTGGTCTTGGGTGCCTCCCTTCCCCGTTCTGGGCCTCGGTTTCCCTACTATGCTCACATCTCAGAAGGACTGAAGAGAGCCCTTTGGGACAGGCAGCACTAAACACAAGGGTACTGGATGCTCCCAAGTCTGTTCTTGGGGAGGGATCTGCGGAGGGGGCTCCAGGAAAACACTTACATCTTTGTTTTCCAGGACCTCCTGCTTGATTTCAGGTTCGACCTCCACAAATTCAGCCTCCTCTCCCAAACCTCCAAAGTCAGGTCCACTGACCGGAAGAGGCTCCAAGCTCTGAAGGGGAAAAAAAAAAAAAATCACAGCTGGTCACATGACCAAAAACAGCCAACAAGGACGCACCTCCACTGCCCAAGGCCCCAGTGTTGGCCCAACACCAGCAGTCAGGGTTGGGTCTATTATATGGGAACCACAGCCTGGGGGTCCTGCTGGAGGTTCAGGGGAAGGATCCCAGATGGTCCCCATCCCAATCTAAGCTGGCCCCCCAGCTATGACACAGAGGTGGGGCCTTTGATAACATGGGCAGAGATTCTTTTTTTATTTCAAAACCAAATTAGTTTTATTAGCCCTTATTACCAAAAATCAGAATAAATTATAAATAAATAGCACAGTGGTATCCTTGGAAAACTTTGATTTCAAAAAGTTTGTGAAATACCAGCCTAGGTAAATAAAGGTAAAGATATATATACAGAACTCTCTAAAATCAAGAAATCATGTAAATTACACAAGGCTAGACTGGTTTTCTATACACTTATATCCCAAATTATCACACAATTATATTCGGGTTGGATGCCATTTTGGCTCTCTGGATCTCATGGTCATAGGTCAGTAATGGGTAATAAGCCAAATGGTACAGGCAGGTAAAAATGTAAAGAGAGGAGGCGATGTCTTATTCTTGTTTAAAATCCTCCATGTTTTCACTTCTTTGTGTTTAGAAATTATGACTGAGATAAGATGGGCCAGAATTTTCCTTCCCTCTGTGTTTACTCATTTTCTGCATAAGGAGGAGCAGAGAAAAACAAGAGGAGGAGGAGGAATGGGGAGGAGTGAGGATGCCTAGTGGAGACCTTGGGCCCAGGCTGTCTGGAGCAGCCTGTCCCATCTCCTCATCCCCAACATCAAGATCCTGTCTGTTCCAATCCAATCAGTCAGCTCTGGTAAAACCTGCCCCAATCACCACCCTGGTCAGGCCGTGCCACATGCCAGGCACTGGGCTAAGTACCAGGGGCACATGGAAAGGCAAACACAAACCCAACACTGGCCCAGCTCTCTGGGAGTTTCCAGTCTGCCAGAAGAGACACATGCCAACAGCGACATGCAAACCAGACAGATCCCAGGACAACCTGGGGCATCTCAGGGGAAGGGACTGTGGTATTGAGAAAGGCTTCTTATAGAAGGTGGGATTTCAGCCAAGCACATTGGGGAGCAGCCAGGGAAAAGGTCAGGAGCCAATGTGGTGGGTGCAGCACAGCCAGGAGGCCTGGGTCAGTGGCCACCAGAGTACTTGGGGTCAGCATGGCATAAGAAAAATGGAAAGGCAGGAAAGGGTAGGCTGATGATGTTCCTCTCCCTCCAGTGTGTCTGCCATACCTCTCCCTCCATCCCTGCTGTGTCTGTGACTACCCCTCCTATCCTCCTAGCTCTAGGGGGACAGATACAGTGGTTGCCTCCAACTGGCACATGCCCTGGGCCTCAGTTTCTTCTCCCAGTCCTAGACCTAGGACCACATGCATAAATGGTCCTGCTTCCATCATACATTTCAAGTCCCCTCATTTGTCAAATGGAGAGGGGACTGTAGTGCCTGTCTGAGAGAGCTGCACATGAGAATCAAAAGGATGAATGAAAAAGCGTGCGAGGAGAGTTTTAGGAAGACATGGAACGGTCATCAGGGTGAAAACTCCCTGTGTGGAAATTTTTTTTATGAATGTAGACTGCCAAATCTTGTGCAATTTATAAAATATAATCTTCAATTCCTCCTTAATAGCTGACTGCTTCCCTTTTGGCTAGAAACATATCCATAAGAACTGGGGAACAAATTTTAAACCTAGTTTCTCTGATAAAGGCTCACTTCTCAATTATATAAGGAGTTTGGCCAAATTTATAAAAAGGCCACTTCCCCAATAAATGATCAAAGGTTATGAGCAGGCAGGTTTCAGATGAAGAAATCAAAGCTATCAATGGTTACAGGAAAAAAAGGCTCTAAATCACTCTTGGTCAAAGAAATGCAAACTAAAACAATTCTGAGTTACCACCTCCCACCGATCAGATTGGCTAACAGGACAGAAAAGGAAAGGCAAAAGTCGGAGAGGATGCAGAAAAGCAGGGACACTAAAGCCCTGTTGGTGGTATTGTGAAACTGGTCTAACAATTCTGGAAAATAATTTGGAACTCTGCCCAAAGGGCTATAAAACTGCATACCCTTTGACCCAGCAATACCATGGCTAGATTTGTACCCCAAAGAGAAGACTTTCTGCTCCATAAAGCTACAATTTCCCATGTCAATCACCTTCCCAAGACATCTTCCTATCAGCCCTAGACAAACCCTTTAATGCCAGCCCTAGGCTCCAGCCAGGCTTCTCAATGGCCACCAGAAAACCCTCTTCCTCCCTTTTCTGTTCCGGACCTAGAAGCCATAAGCTGTCACTGCTCCTGGACAGGGTGTGTCAACCTGCTCTTAGGAAAAGGCAAACCCTCCCATCAGTCACCACTTGGTCATCAGGTGGGTAGAAAGTAAATTTCTTAAGGCACGCCGGCCTTCCCTTCACAATGTTTGGCACACACTGGTAGGTGGTAAACAGAGGCTTTCCACACGTTCTTTCCCCTCCTCTCGCTGGACCCCTCCCTTGTGCAGACAGGATAAAACATGAGCACCTGTGGTCACCAGGGAGGGCACAGCAAACCTGCGGTTTTCTGGGCACCTCGGCCGCTCCTGCCACGGGGGAGGGGGCCTGTGCTGTTAGGCCCCCCCCCCACATTCCTGGGGCAGGACCAGGGGGTCACGTCTGCTCCCGTCCTGTATTCTGCGGCCCCCAGGCCTGGGGCTCGGTCTCGGGATCCCTCGGCAGAAGGGCTGCAGAGACCACGTGAGCCAACAGCACCATGGCACGTCCGAGGGGACCGAGGTGCCAAATAAGCCGGGCTGGCCCTCTCCGGGCCGCTCGCTCCTTCAGGGATCACCGGGTGCAGGGCCTCTGGACGGCTGCCCTCCGGGCCAGCGGTGACCCGGGCTGGCCCTCTCCGGGCCCTGGCTCGCTCCTTCAGGGATCACCGGGTGCAGGGCCTCTGGACGGCTGCCCTCCGGGCCAGCGGTGACCCGGGCAGGCCCTCCCTGTATTGCCGCAGCAGGAACGAGGGTGTGACCGCACGGCTGGAAAGCTCCTCCTCCGCGGCCACATCCGGGCACCAGTCGGTGCCGTGGCCGGGGATGACCTCCGGCCCCCCTCCAAGGACGGGTGCAGGGGACCGGGCTCCAGGACCTCGCACGCGCAGAGGCAGCCGGCCGGCCGCGGACACCCGCTAGCTGGGTGAGCCTGGGCCCGTCACTGCCCCCGGCCGCACCGTAATTCGCTGGGGAAGGAAGGGGCAAAGGCCTCCGGGTGTCCGGCCCCCCGGGGCAGCAGTTCGGTCCGAGGGGGTCACAAAGAGCTCGGACCGATCGCTCTGTCCGTCCGACGGATTGATCGAGCCCAGAGGCGGGCCTCAGTTTCCCGGACGGGACCAGTCCCCTCCCCCTCCGGTTTACATAAATAGGAGCATAAATCGTGTCTCCAACTTAAACACGCCCACGTGGTGCGCGCAAATACACACAAGACCCTGAAATTAAGGGGTTCGGCGGGTAGAGGGGAGCCCTCGCAAACCTCAGTTTCCCCCTGTGAAACCAGGTCCCGTCCCCAACTTTAATGCTCATCGTGGGAACGGTGACACGTTAACAAGAACCAGAGATTCTCCGCCTCGCAGGGCCTCGGTTTCCCCTCCGGTAAAGCCGAACTCTGAGGGTCCCGCCCTCCCCCTCCCCCCGGGCGGCCCCGCCTTACCCGCGCGTGCACGGTGCCCATGGCGCCTCCCGAGGAAGGGGCGCAGGTGGCCCCGCGGCGCACGGAGGAGACCCGGAGGGCGGCGGCCTCTACTTAGAGCGGCGCGCGCAGCCCCGACCAGGAACGCTGGTGGCGGCCATGACACTCATCCTAGCCCCGCCTCCGACGCCAGCGCCGCTGGCGCCCATTGGCCCGCGCCTCCGTGCCCCGGAAGTCCTCGGGGAAGCCGGAGCTACACGCATGCGCAAGGCCCCGGAAGTGATCGGGGCTGACGAGAGGAGGCCGAAGGGCGACTGGCAAGGCCGAGGTCGAGGTCCAGCTAGAGCGGGGCGGGCCTAGAGGGTGGGAGCCGAACAGCCTCGGCCTTGAGGTTTCTGTTTTTGTGTGTGCACTGGCGAGAAAACTGAGGCGAGGAACCCCTCGGTTTACAGAGGGGGAGACTGAGGAACCGCGAGGGCACGTGACTTAGGATCCGACATCTAGCCCGCCCCCCTTTTAAAAAGTCACGTGGTTTCGGAAGTGCGCCCATTCTCGGGGGAGGGGGAGCGGGAGCGGCAGCGAGGGCGGCCCCGGTGGGTGGGATTTGAACTCAGCTCCTCGGACCCCCGGACTGAGAGCTTTGGAGCTGAGCAGGCCCTGGGCTCTAGTGGTGAATAATAATATCCAGCACTTTGGAGAGCCTGGCCCCACTTAAGGGCTGGATTTGCACCCAAGCCCAGCGCTCCCCAGACAAAGGGGGTTAAGTCACACAGCTGCTGAGTGTCCCAGTCCGGATTTGCACCCCGCGCCCCCCCCTCCGCCCTTCCTTGGCTGGTTCACACTGTCACGGGACTCCTCCGGACCCTAGCAGAGAACGTGGGACCCCCTGCTCCTGGCCGCCCTTCTGGTGGCTTAGGTACTTAAGTGAGAAAGCAGGAAAGAAGCTCCCTCCTGCCCCGGGCAGCCCCAGGCGGGCCGAGGTGGAGGCAGGAAGGCGGTGCTGCTGCTCCTGGGCTTGACCCCGCCTCCCGGGCTCCGCCTCCTCTTAGGAAGCAGGAGTGTCCTCCATCTTGAATCCAAGACCAGACCCGCACCCGGGCATGCGTTAGAATTCCAAGAATAATGACCAAAGTGGCGGTTATGAAGTTATTCTAGTAATAATCATTAGTAATGCTCCTTACGCACTGAAATTCAGCCTTACTTTAGAGACAAGGTAGACCTCGGGATCCTTGTTGGGTCCCACTTCTCATGGTTCCTTTTGAGATTTTCCTGGCAAAGAGACTGGTTTCTCCAGGTCATTTTATAGCTGAGGGAATGGAGGCAGACAGGGTGAGGTGACCTGCTCAGGGTGGCACAGCTGGGTTTGAATTCAGGTCCTCCTGATGCCAGGCCCAGGGTTCTGTTCACTGCACCGCTCAGCTGCCCTCTTTTAAAACAAATACTCCTTTACTCTGTCTCAGGCAGTGGAAGTGAGCGATCAACTTTATTAGCCCCCCAAAGGGCGTAGCAAGGTATTCAACACCTTAGAGAACATCCAGATGTGTTCTGCCCGCTGCACCCAGGGCCATCTCCAGTCGTCCTGTGCTGTATCTGGGCTCCAGAGGAGGAAGTGAGGCTGGTGACTTGGACAGCCCTGCCTCACTCAGAGCCAGTCCACTTGCATGTCATAACATCACCTCCCTGATGTCAGGATCCTCTTTGAGAACAAAGGGAAACAACAGCTCTCGAGGACGTATCGGTCTAATCCACAGACGTCGTTCATCTATGAGACAGCAAGGCACTGTGCTTGTGCAGGCTGAGGCCCGGGGCTCAGATCCTGCCGCTTGTCCTTACCATCTGTATAACCTAAGCCAAGCAACCTCCCTGTGTCTCTTTTCTCCAAAGGGAAGAGGACTCCGTGTGTATCCAGGAGCCTTTGACTTTTCCAGGGTTCATCTCCATCTGGAAGATGAAGGTGGTGGCATTAGAGGCTCTCTGCAGCCTGGAGAGGATCAGTCTGAAATCTTAGTCATGCTTATTTCTGAAGTGAAACATCTGGATTCACAGTACGCCTGTTCTTAACCCCTCTCTAACTCCCGTTCACCCTTCTGTAGTTTAGCTCCCACTGTTTGCCTCTTCTCCTCTCTCCTCAGATTCTAAGCTCCATGGGGCCAGGCCCTGTGTCTCAGTTGCTTCATCAGGGATTATTAGAGTGAAAATAAGATGTAATGTTGAAGTGGGTATCACAATAATGCAACCACAGAGGCAGAGGAATCTGACCTACAAGGTGCCAGGAAAATAAAACTGGGACAGCCTGCAGATGGCCTGGGGCTCAGGGCGGCTGAGCAGAGTTGGCACCAGAGCTGACGTGTTAAGAAGAAAGATTGTTAAGGTGTGGGAAAACAGGGCTCATGCCACCAGGATTCAGTGCCAGGTTATTAAAGACTCTGCTTAGACTTACCAATATTGATGCAAATAAAACTATTGGACTTAAAAAATTTTTTTAAAAAAACTTACAGACATTTATACACATAAATACAGACCGCATAAACATTAAAAGACCTTATATCTTTCTGAATCTCTTTCCTTTTATCAAGCATTTTATTGAAGTGGTCAAAGTTCCTCCAAAAGAGAGATGAAAATATTCTTGGTGCCCGATGATATCACATCAGCCAGTGAGATGGTTGTCTGCTAGGTCCATGACCTTTTCCTTTTCTGAAGCATCATTCCCTACCCTATTTACTCAACCAGCTCCAACACTTGACTTAGGAAAGGAAGAGCAGTAATATTTTGTTTCCTTTAAAATTGACTGAAATTTTTAAAGTCTGTTTTACATTATTTTTAAAAGTAAATTGGAAGATTCAGTACAGAGGCCACAATTCGGTACAGTTATTGTGTCTATTTGGGCCATTATAAACCAAGTTTGAAAAGTAACTCTCAAATTTTATAAAGGATTTTATGTCCTTAGAAAAATGTTTCTAAATTTCTCTTCTGAAGTGACTTATAAACACTTTTCTATTGGAGGAGAGGTTAGAACTTTTTTCTGCCACTGTCATGTTATCATTTGAGAAAAACGTGAGGTTGGGTCTACTTAAAAGTAGAGTGTCTTTCATTGCTGGCTTCAGCCTCCTGAGTGAGGCCAGGCTGCTAGAGACAGGTGAGTTTGCTCTTTCTTCATAAACACAGGCGTTGGTTCCTGAAAAGCAAAAACAACTCCTTTTCTTCTTAGATTGTGATGGAAAGGAATATCTGGGGTAAAATCACTTGGATTTGAATTCTGGAAGCATAGGTTCATTTCCAGACTTCACAATGACTTGAGGAGCTTTGGGAAAGGCCTTCATTTCCTCACCTGTCAAATGAAAGAAAGGTGTAGATAAATCAGAGAGTCAACTTTTTTGGTGTCATGGACCCCTTTGGTGTCCAGCAGTTGCTGGAACCTGTGGACCTCCCTCTCGGAACTTTGTTTGTAAGTGCATAAAATAAAATGCATGGGATTACCAAGGAAACCAATGACAGAAATAGTTATCAAAATATTTAAAAATAAAATCATGGACCCCAGGTTGATCTCTAAGTCCCTTGATCCTTCCTCACTCCAAATCCCATGTACCTACTATATTACCCTGTATACACTGAACATCCAATAAATGTTGACTGAAAGAGTAATGGGTCCCCTGTCTTGAATGCAGCTAAATAATCTACTTACTTGGATACCAGAAGAAGACACTCTCATTCTAGACCAAACATTTTATAGGCAGCACACTGCAGCCATTCATCAGGCATATCTGGAAACCATTTCACTAGCCTGAAAAAAAAGAAAGAAACAAGCACACCTACCACTTCAGCGTAATGACAAACACACCTAAGTATCAGGGCTGGGCCCAGGGAAAGCTTAGCATCAGATGCTCCCATTTTACAAAACTGCTCTCCTTGGCATGCCAGTTTGCCTTGACTTGGATACGTCATCATGAGGGCTTCAGGCCTCTGAACACATCCCATATGTCTCACGATGGTACCCTAGTGCCTTGTCCAGAGTCTGGGTGTCAACAGGACCGACATTGGTGGGTCTGGATCAAGTTTCCCTGGTGTTTTTAATGGAGGACTGTAGCCAAATTTGAGACCATGGAAGGTGAATTTGTGATTTGATAACAAAAAGGCTTAGGCAAGATTGGGGGAAAAATTCATTCTGTAAAGATGAGCATTTCAATGGAACTTTTAAAAAAAGTTTGATTGTTTTCATGCTGTCATGAAAAAGGATGCAACTCAGAAAGATTGTGTCCTATGTAAATTCTGATATAAATGGAAAGACATTACAAACACATGCTTGATCAGCTTAACTAAGATTAACTTACGTTAATTATTAATTATTTTATTAATTAATGTAAGATTAACTTACGGTTAACAATAAATGTGAGGAAGGGTAGGTGGTGGTTTTTTTGGATTTTTTTTTTTTTGGTTAAGGAATATGTGACCATGAAACATTGTATTTTAGTCACATACTAAAAGGCTTTCTCCATAGAAAACCAAGCTGTCATGCTCTGAAGCTGTTTAGAAAAATCAAAGACTTCAATCATCAATCGATCAACAAGCATTAATTCAGTTTGTACTATATTAGCCAACATCTGGGCTTGTTGTCCTGCAATATGCTGTTCACTTTGTGACCCTGACTTAATTTCTCTGATTCTCACTTCTGTGGTTTTGCTTCTTAAAGAAAGTTATGTTGATGTTCTCTCTTTACTCACAACATCATTCTTACTTCCCAACAATTCTCCCCCCTCAGTAGTAAGAAATGTGAAGCCAAGGAACACGTTGGTCATGTTTGAATGGCTTGCTCCCCACAACCATCTCCCGCTTTTTACCTGTGGGCAGAAGGAACATTTCACCATCATGTTCTGGCAAGAACTCACCTCTTGACTTTCATCTTACGATACCTGCCCTACTTAGCTCACAGCACTGAAGAAAATGCTTTGGAAACTTCACAGAACTTGCAAAAGTTAAATAGCATCATTAATAATACTTCATATCTTGCAGTTGGGAAACCATCAGGAAGACAATTTATACAATAACACCATAAAAACGAACAACACAGACGTTCTTAAGAACCTTGATCAACATGATGACCAACGATGATTCTAGAGAACAGGTGGCTGGCTACATCCCAACAGAAGGCATGGATTCAGGGTGCAGAAGATTGGCAAAGATGACAAAAGACAGGAATAGTCAGTGTTGGAGAAAGGAAATCTTATGGAAAGAGACACTCGAATGCACTTGTGAAATGGCACAACCATTTTGGAACACAATTTGGAATTGTGCAAATCAAGTCTATACCCTTTGACCCAGAGATTCTGTTACTAGACATGTACCCCAAAGCAGTCACTGATGAAGAGAAAAGCCCTCTATTTATTGCAGCAGTTTTTGTGGTAGTAAAGAACTGGAAACAAAGTAGATGCCCATCAATTAAGGAATGGTTAAAAAAATTGACACAAGAATATAAGTAAAATATTACTGTCCTGTAAGAAGTAATGAGGCATTCAGAGAAACACAGGAAAACTTAAGTGAACAGATAGTGAAATAAAGTCAGCAGAACCAAGAAAACCATGCCTATAACAATGGAAATGGAATGATGAGAATGAAGGCTGCAAAATAACAAGCAAGCTTGACCCCAAAGAATGGGACATAAGACGGTATGTCCTCCCGTTCTGTTATGATGCAATATACGTTGCATTTGCAGTCAGATGTTTTCAGCGCATTTATCCATTTTGCTGATTCTCCTTTTTTTTTTTTAAAAAAAAATTCTCTGTTCCATAGGATAGCTCTTGGAAAGATGAAGAAGAGATAGGGAGGGGAATTTGAGCCATACAAAAGCAATCAATAAAGAAATTTAAAGAGAGGTTAATAACTTTAGGGAGCTTCACTTATTTTGGAAGTCAGATTGTAAAGGGCTGAGGACAGAGTAGGAGGAGAAGAAGGGAAAGCAACAAGTTTG
This sequence comes from Notamacropus eugenii, assembly GCF_028372415.1. Lineage (NCBI taxonomy): Eukaryota > Metazoa > Chordata > Mammalia > Diprotodontia > Macropodidae > Notamacropus > Notamacropus eugenii. The sequence continues at coordinate 302,787,018 of NC_092874.1, read as the reverse complement.
GGCAGTTCTATTTTCTTTAGGAGTTAGCCAAGGAAACAATGAGAGATATAAGATGCTAGCTTGAGGGAATGGTGATGTCAGGTAAATTGTTTGGGTTTTTTGTTTTGTTTTGATTTTTTCACATAGGACAGATTTGAGCATGTTTGAACTAGGGAAGGACCCAGTTGCTCAGAAGATGGAATATTTGGGAGAGAGAAGATCCCTGAGGATGCAATCTGCTAGAAAAGATGGGGAGGGAGAGACGGGCTCAAGGGCACAGACAGGGGCTGGCCAGCTAAGGGAGAGAGAACAAAGGAAGGTATGAAAGGCTGAGACCAGAAGGCCCAGAATAGCTCTGAGAGAATGAATCCATTAGGGAGGAATAAAAAGATTGTCTTGTGGTCCTGAGAGTCTTGTTGAAATGACATAAGATGTTTATATCATACCCAGTGATCATAGTTCTTTGGCTTCCTTTCACAAACCTTGCCCGAGGAGCAGATGGTGAGAGTCATCCATGGCTGGGGTTTGGCAAGAGATAAGATACAGAGATAGGGATTTGAGAAATGAGGCCAAATGGAGGCAAACTGGTTAACTACAGGGTGGAGAAAGTGAAACCAGAACAGAGTGGTAGCTTGAGAAAGGACTGAGGGATGAGGGGGGAGAGTAACATTAGGAAAGGTGAGCCAAAGTGATAGGAAGTAATGACCAAGTAGAAGAATGTCAGAGTTTTTGATTAAGGAACTAAGAAGCATCACCATCCCCAGATGTGGGAGTTTGGAGAAGACTGAGGAATGGGGGTTCAGGGAACATCCGTGTGAATGCTGAACTCCACTAGCATAAGGGCAGGTGTTGGTGAGGAGAGAAGACAGTGGGCAGAGTGCTGAGCTCCTCAAGGAAACAGGGGGATTGAGTTGGGACACAACAACTGCAGTGCTGGCAAATGATGATAGTGCATCAGGAGAGGTTGCTGAGAGACGAGGCAGAGGGGCAGTCTGTGAACCTCCTAGATTCTGGTGCCCCCCATCCCCACCCAAGTTCAGTGTGTGGTTTTGTTTTATTTAGTTAGGGGTACTGGCAGGGAAGGAAAGAAGAGAAGTTGCCTACCACCAGGATATTGGAGAGGATGCCCAGAATGCCATATGGTTGGGGGAGGCCAGGGCTTAGTGAAAGTAATCAGTTTGGGGATTTGTTGTCTTTGTATCTCAGTCTTGGTACCTAGTGGTGCTTAATCAGTGTTTATTGGATTGAATTGATTTCAGGATTGTATATTGACAAAGCCCACTGGCCCAGAATCTGGCACTAGCTAGGCCTTAAAGAGGCCTCACTTTCCTTATCAGCAAAATGGAATTACAATATCTTTTTTCCCTGTTTTTTATATATTTTTTCCATTAAAAATCTATTTTATCTCTGTCCCACCTCTCCCCCAGATACCCACTGGAATAAAAGAAACAAAAAGGGAATTCTTGTAACAAATATGAATAGTCAAACTAAACAGATTCTTGCATTGGCCAAAGTCCAAAGAAACATATCTCATTCTGTACCTCACGTCTATCAGCTCTCTGCTGGGAGAATTGTATCATATCTGTTGTCCCTCCCAACCCTGAAAATTTCTAGGATCACACAAAAAGAGACAACACTACTAAAGATGAAGTGAATAAAAGTGAATTCCATTAAATAAGTTTCTGAAGGGATAATATTTTTAAGAAAGAATCATCTCGCTCTACTAAATTACCTTAAGGTAATTGAAAGCATTATTCATTGTGCAGCTTTGGAACTACATGTGACTGGGACATAATTTTAAGGATAGGAAAGCAGCTTTAATGGATACTCCTCTAAATAAAGATAATAAAGATACTCCTCTATTAAATAAAGATATTCCTCTAAATAAAAAGTCTTTGGAAGTAAAATAAAGGAAAACTTCATTGTCATTTTAATTCCTGGAAGAAGACTCACCTGTGTACAATGGAAATGACAGATTCCACAGGCAGTGTACATGGAAGCATCATGAAGGACATTATCCGAACAGGTAAGCAGTTGAGGATCTTGGCCAAGTGTCCACCCTGTTCTTTCGTTGAGTTTTGCAGAGCTGAAAAATAAAAATATTTTTGTCTGACACTATCTCACCGTGTGGCCCTGGGTGAATCATATTACTCCACCTGTTTGCTTTTCTCTATGCAAAATTAGGGAGGTTGGACCAGATTCAGTGCTTGGGGCTGGGAAAGGAACAAAGTTTATATAAATGTGGGTCCTTCCCTTAAGACTCTGGCAGGGTATGTGCCACATACATAGATAACTATAATACAATGATATTATGATAGCATGGGCTGGGTGCAAAACAGAAGGCTTTGGGGAGATTAAGGCATGTGTCCTGAAGTAGATGGTACCCAACTTGCATTTTAACGGATGGGTAAGTGAAGAGAGGAGGAGGACATTCCAAGTATTGTGTGCCCAATTGGGAGCGGTCCTTAGCTCAGTGATGGGAATATAGAAGGTGCTTAATAAGTGCTTGTTCTGAGACAAGGCTGGAACAAAGACCCTGAATGTCACCCAAAGGGGGTTGAACCCCAGACTCTCAAGAAGAACACAACATGGGACAGAAACTGGTGATCTGAGTATCAGTGGGACAAGGGATCAACATGGTCTCTGAAAATTGCTCCAAGTACTGATTCTCCAAGAGTGTAAGAGCCAAGGTACTCTAGGGTGCCACGTTTTCTGTTTTAGGATCTGTTTACTCCAGCCCCTACTGTCTTAATATGACCTGTGTATAAATGGGCACCGAGAAGTTCTTTTGCCATCTGTTCTTAACACCTTCCCAGGCAGTTCTTGAAGGACCTTCAAGCTGGATGTTTCCAATGCCGGTATTTTCAGAGCCAGGCCTCTTCACAAGGATCCCCTCTTTTAATGAAGCCCTTTCTGCCCCCTTAGCAGTGAACTTGCACTGGACCCTGTATGTGAAAAAGGAAACTTTTCTGCTTTGTATGATGGTGGTGATGCATGTGCTGTCTTCCTCTCTTCCCCTATTGCCTACCCCACAGTAATGCCCCACATTGGTGAGCTCTGGCTGCATGCTGCTCAAATCAGATGCTCAGGAAGTATCATCAGTCTAGTCTGCTGTCCAATCTTGTAAGCAATCCTATGAGCCACATCAGCACAAAGCCCATGGTCATTCTCCAAGAAGTAACACCACTGGATTTCATCCTTTTGAAGCAAGCACTGTATGAACAAGCTAAATGAATATATTTGGTCAAGAGATGTCTAAGTAGTTTAAAGATTAAAGGTGGAGGAAAGGACACTGTGAGATTCCTGAACATCTTGAAAATGGCAAGATGGCAAGGAGAGCCGAGGACCAAGCCAGCTGGAAACATGGAGAACAGGAAGAAGGCGTTTTGCACAGAAACATCGGCAAACCAAAGAGTGCTGGTGGTCACCATTACCCAAGACTACAAGACTCAGGACAAAGAGGGATAGACTGCAGGGATAAATTCTGAATAAGCCATTCCCCCATCTTGTCCTTCCCTTTACTCTTGCATGCCCCACAACCTGAACAAAGTCACAACATGGAGGTTCTGTGTGGTGATGAGCCTTTCAGCTCTTGGCTGGCTCAGAGGGGCATGAATGGCACATAGAATGCCCCCCTGGGCTTGGCTTCAGGAATTCAGGATCACCTCCACCTCACAAAGAGGTTCCAAACTTTAAAAGAAGAAACTGGCCTTTCTGCAGCACTCTATGGTGTGCAAAGTACTTTGTGGGTATTACCTCATTTGATCATTAAAGGACCCTATAGGCAGCACCTTGGGGATTATTATAATCTCCATTTAACCTGCTGCCCTTCTCCCTTTGGGGTCATTGTGAGGAAATTGGGCAACCTTAAAGAGACACACAATCTGAGTTATTGTGTTCATTTGCCACTCTGGAAAGAGCCAAGAACTGGAGTTGAAGTCAGGAGATCTACATTTGAAATCTAGTTCTGTGACTTGCTACTTGTGGGACCTTTGAAAAGGCCTCCGTTTTCTCATCTATGTAATGGAAGCATAATCCTTGACCACCTGAGCCTCTACTGCAGGAAAGAAATGCTTATTGCCCAGAAGGCTCATCTAAGCAGACTGTCACAACAGAGAGAATGAAGGCCCTTTGAGCACCTTCTCTACTAACATGTCAGTACCTAAATAAAATTCAGGTGAGACAATTTTCAAAATTTCCTCATCCCATGGAATTATGCTGAGTCGTAGATGGTCAATAAGCTCACTGCCCTCTGGTGTGATCTCATTATTACTCTTCCTCAAACGAGGTTTGGGGGGATTCTCATTGTCACAGCAGTATGAAGTGATCTCTGGTTCTTCCTCTTCCAAAGGCACATTCAGACAAGGAGGCGATGGGTCACAGATTCCTAGGGTGAGTAAGAGGACAGGAGAAAGAAAGGTCACATCTAATTTTGGACATAGCAGTCAGTCCATAATTGGCTCAAGGGGATCATGGTGTACACACAGTGAATGACAGACACTGAGCGCACTACCAGCAGCATAATCCCATTAGGTAGAAGGAAGCGCCAAGTTAGATATTCAAGAGCTGCCTGCCCCTGAGCGGAAAGTCCTCAACAAGAACCTGTTCCAGCTGCTGCTGACCTTGGAGAGGTAGCTGTTCTGGGAGTCAGGCTTCCTGCTCTGATACTTCCTGACCAGCTGAATGACTGATTCCTTTCATTGTTCTGAGTCTTGGTTTTCTCTGAGGACCATAACACCTCATACAGCCCAGGGCAGAGAGGGAAGGTGTGTGGGGCCATACTGGGCCAGCACAGTGTGGGAGGGTCGAAGGACGTTGGAATTAGTCCTAGTTTCGCCACTAACTGGTTGTGTGTGAAATCAAATAAGCTTTTTAATTCTTTGCTCCAGTTTCCTTTTCTATAAAATGAAGATGGTGGACAAACCTTTTCTCAAGTTTTTTGGTCTCAGGGCCCTCTTAAAAACTGAGGACTCAGAAGAGAGCTTTTGTTTATATGACCTATAGCTATTAATATTTACCACATTAGAAATTATAATGTCTTAGTATCATTATGAAGATAGCTTTGACCTCAAGGTCCTCCTGAAAGGCTCTCAGGGACTCCCAGAGGTAACAGGACCACTTTGAAAAATACTGGACCAGAACAACTCTAATTAGTTCTGTCATTCTATGACTCTAAATGAGATCAAGAAAAGTCAAGGAGCTAGTGTTACTCTCTTTTACTAGAAGGCAAAAAGTAAATTTGTCCTTGTTTCTGCCTTCAAGCAAATGCCTTGGCTCTTTCTGGCCTGCTGCTGAGAATAGCTTGCGATAGGAGATCTGTATTCCAATTCTGAGTGCCCTGAGAGAGGCACAGGGTAAGTTGATAGCCCTACCGACCTCTTCCTTGATCAGTCTTTAGTGTTATCCTTAGTTCTAGATACCACAATGTGGGAAGGACACAAAACTATAGTAGAACCAATGGAAGATAAACAAGCCTGGAGAACTGTGCCTTCCAATGATCAACAGAAGGAACTAGGAATGCTTCATCTGGAGAGGAGAATGCTTGGGGGAATGCAGGACAGCAGCTGTCAAGTATCTGAAAGGCTGTGATACAGAAGAGAGGAATTAGGCTTGTTCTGCTGGGCCCACAGGACAGAATTCTGAACATCAGAAGGGCAAATGTTCCTTCACAAAAGGATAAACTTGGCAAAAATTAGAGCCTTTGGAAGGCAGATGAATGGGCTGCCTCAGGAGGCAGGAAGTTCTCCATCTCCAGAGAATTTCACACAGTATCTAGGTCCTTCCACTGAGGTTAGACCCGTCAGCCCTGGAGTCTTCTTCCAATTCTGATTCTGGGAAAGTCTTTCACCTTGACCTAAGATGATTTAAGAGAATCAATAATGTCATCAAAACATGCAGGTGTTTACCTGACAACCCAACTACAACTTGGCTCTATGTCAACAGTGTTTAAATTCAACTCTACCAACCCAGCATAAGAAGAATAACAAGAGGAGGCACAATTCAGACACCTGGCATGGGAAGGGATGGACAGAAGGGGCCGAACAACTAGGACTAAAGTTGGGTCTTCAGAAGCAGCAAGTCAAATGGCCTGTCCCATGAAGATGCCCATCTCTTAGACCTTCATAATAAATGGCACAAGCTACAGAGCAAACTACTACCTGTTTAAGGCCCATGTGCCAGAGTTAATGTTACTAATACTAAAGTCATATGAGCAATTCAGAGTCCGCTGTTCTGAAATGATTATGTGCTTCCTTCACTTTTTAAATACTAGTCAGGGGCGGAGCCAAGATGGCGGAGTAGACAGATGCACATACACATAGCTCTGAACCCACAGCCCATAGAACATCTGTAAAAAGAACAGCGAATTCTGGAGCAGCAGAGGCCACAGAACAGTGGAGCGAAGGAGATTTCTGTTCCAGAGAGCCCTGCAAACATCTTGCAAAAGGTCCGTGGCGCTGCAGATGTGGAGCAAGCACAGCCCTGCTTCGGCCATGCGGCGCCGAGAGGAACAGATCCAAGCGGGCTTCAGGGACGGAATCTCCAGTGGCTGCGCAGGTCCCTCCACCCACAGGTGACGGGGATCAGTGAGAGGGTCTCTTTGGCGGGTTGAGAGGGGAGTGAGGTGCCCCCATAACTCAGGCCCCCTCAGGAGGCAGCAGTGGAGGCGGGAGCAGACCAGGGCTCCCAGAGCAGGCAGGAGCTGGGATCCATTGTTGAAGGTCTCTGCATAAACCCCCTGAGGGAACTGAGCCCGGGAGGCAGCCCTGCCCCTACCTGAGCAGCTGAACTTAATCTCACACTGAATAGCAGCCCCACCCCTGCCCAAAGCCCTGAGGCTGGGAAGCAGCATTTGAATCTCAGACCCCAAGCTCTGGCTGGGAGGATCTGGAGGCAAAGTGGGTGTGAAGAGAATATTCAGAAGGCAAGTCACTGGTTGGGAAAATGCCCAGAAAAGGGAAAAGAAATAAGACTATAGAAGGTTACTTTCTTGGTGAACAGGCATTTCCTCCCTTCCTTTCTGATGAGAAAGAACAATGCTTACCATCAGGGAAAGACACAGAAGTCAAGGCTTCTGTATCCCAGCCCACTCAATGGACTCAGGCCATGGAAGAGCTCAAAAAGAATTTTGAAAATCAAGTTAGAGAGGTGGAGGAAAAGCTGGGAAGAGAAATGAGAGACATGCAGTCAAAGCATGAACAGCAGGTCAGCACCCTGCTAAAGGAGACCCCAAAAAATGCTGAAGAAAATAACACCCTGAAAAATAGGCTAACTCAATTGGCAAAAGAGGTTCAAAAAGCCAATGAGGAGAAGAATGCTTTCAAAAGCAGAATTAGCCAAATGGAAAAGGAGATTCAAAAGCTCACTGAAGAAAATAGTTCTTTCAAAATTAGAATGGAACAGATGGAGGCTAATGACTTTATGAGAAACCAAGAAATCACAAAACAAAACCAAAAGAATGGAAAAATGGAAGATAATGTGAAATATCTCATTGGAAAAACAACTGACCTGGAAAATAGATCCAGGAGAGACAATTTAAAAATTATGGGACTACCTGAAAGCCATGATCAAAAAAAGAGCCTAGACATCATCTTTCATGAAATTATCAAGGAAAACTGCCCTGAGATTCTAGAACCAGAGGGCAAAATAAATATTCAAGGAATCCACAGAACACCGCTTGAAAGAGATCCAAAAAGAGAAACTCCTAGGAACATTGTGGCCAAATTCCAGAGTTCCCAGGTCAAGGAGAAAATATTGCAAGCAGCTAGAAAGAAACAATTCAAGTATTGTGGAAATACAATCAGGATAACACAAGATCTAGCAGCTTCTACATTAAGGGATCAAAGGGCGTGGAATAGGATATTCCAGAAGTCAAAGGAACTAGGACTAAAACCAAGAATCACCTACCCAGAAAAACTGAGTATAATACTTCAGGGGAAAAATTGGTCTTTCAATGAAATAGAAGACTTTCAAGCATTCTTGATGAAAAGACCAGAGCTGAAAAGAAAATTTGACTTTCAAACACAAGAATGAAGAGAAGCATGAAAAGGTGAACAGCAAAGAGAAGTCATAAGGGACTTACCAAAGTTGAACTGTTTATATTCCTACATGGAAAGACAATATTTGTAACTCTTGAAACTTTTCAGTATCTGGGTACTGGGTGGGATTTCACACACACACATGCACACGCACATGCATACACGCATAGAGACAGAATGCACAGAGTGAATTGAAGAGGATGAGATCATATCTTTAAAAAATGAAATCAAGCAGTAAGAGAGAAATAAATTGGGAGGAGAAAGGGAGAAATGGAATGGGGCAAAGTATCTCTCATAAAAGAGGCAAGCAAAAGACTTATTAGTGGAGGGATAAAGAGGGGAGGTGTGAGAAAAACATGAAGTTTACTCTCATCACATTCCACTAAAGGAAAGAATAAAATGCACACTCATTTTGGTATGAAAACCTATCTTACAATACAGGAAAGTGGGGGATAAGGGGATAAGCAGGGTGGGGGGGATGATGGAAGGGAGGGCATGGGGAGGATGGAGCAATTTGAGGTCAACACTCATGGGGAGGGACAGGATCAAAAGAGAGAATAGAAGTAATGGGGGACAAGATAGGATGGAGGGAAATATAGTTAGTCTTACACAACACAACTATTATGGAAGTCATTTGCAAAACTACACAGATATGGCCTATATTGAATTGCTCACCTTCCAAAGGGAAGGGGTGGGGAGGGAGGGAGGTAAAGAAGTTGGAACTCAAAGTGTTAGGATCAACTGTCGAGTAATGTTCTTGCCACTAGGAAATAAGAAATACAGGTAAAGGGTATAGAAAGCTATCTGGCCCTACAGGACAAAAGAGAAGATGGAAACAAGGACAGAGAGGGATGATAGAAGAGAGAGCAGATTGGTGATAGGGGCAATTAGAATGCTCAGTGTTTTGGGGGGGAGGGGTCAAAAGGGGAGAAAATTTGGAACCCAAAATTTTGTGAAAATGAATGTTAAAAGTTAAATAAATAAATAAATTATCAATCAATCAATCAATACTAATCAATGCAGTCACAAAAATGTCAGATTCTCAGGGTCTTTTGCAATGGTTCTTCACCTTGATTATATCATGGCCCCCTTCTCAGAAGAATGCTTTTTTAAACATATAATTGGAGGAAATGCTAAAGTTCAGTTTGAGGTTAGTGAAAGCAAAGATGCATTTTTCCCACTCAAGGTAAAGGACCCCTTCTAATCTATTCATGGATCCTCTGAGCGTGGATCCCCAGTTAAAATTTCCCTTAGAAACCATCTCATTTAGTCTAACCCAATTCTGAATTGGAGTCCCCTCTACAACATGCTCAACAGACAGCCATCCGGCCTAGAAGTATTCTATTGAAGGGAGACCTCAAAGTCATCCATTCTCCAAGGACAACCCCAATTATTATCAGTTTTCTTTTTCTCATACCAAGCCCGAACCTGCCACTTCCACTCAGTGCTCCTACTTCTGCTCTACTTAGGTCATCTCAGAGACTATATGGATACTACCAAATTACTGACATACCCTTTTCTTCCAAGAATCTAAGCGCGTCCAAATACCCCCGAAGAGAGATCTCTCCAAGTACCTATAAACAAGACAGATGAGTAAGCCACAGGAAGGAAAATGGTAACACCAGGACAGATGGAACCCTGTTCCCAGAAGGCTTTAGCAGGGCTCTATAGTCTGGAGCATTACCCCCAAGATACTCTCAGGTACTCAACTAGCCTAACTGAACAAAGCAACCCAAGCCAGGCTCCCACACATTTCAGTGTACACCGAAGTGAGAACCCAAGAGTTTTGTAGAATGTTTTCCTGTGGATTTTGTGGTTATTTGACAAAGATTTATTTCATAAATGGGGACATACAGTTGGCTTTCTATAACGTTAGCCCCATGAAAAGACTGTCAAGTCACCTAGAGGATCGCAAAGGCTTACATGTTTACTGATTTCTATTGGGTGATTTGTTATCACTGTTACTGGTGTTTGAAGGAGAGGAAGAGGCATTCTGTGCTGGTCTGGTGCTATGATTTCAATGGCATGGAAAGCTCTCTCCACTGATACATATGAATAATTAGTTTGCCACTTCTAGCCTCCAAGAGCTGCCTTAGTCTCACTGACTTGCCCAGGGTCACACAGCCAGGAAGTATTAGAGGCAAGACTTGATTCATAGCATTGCACACCTTCAGCTCTGGAGGAAAAAGTGCTCTGGCTAAGAGGTAGAGGTTGCCTGAGCAGAGACGGAAGCTGAGGTTGCTGATGTTCACATGCAGGAAGTTGGTCGACTTGACTTTGGGGCAGATGTCATGCTCCCCGTAGAAAGGAGAAACGGTAATGGTGGTGCTGGCGTCGATGAAAGGCACATTGTTACTGGCTCCTCCATCCATGTATCGCTGTGGGAAGGAACATCATAAGAGGCATTTACATGATTCTTCCCAGTTTGTGAAGCACATTCCCTAGGGTGATCTCTGCAAACACACTGTCACACACTGGGACAGACCCCTGGCTTGATGCTTGTCTTATGTCAATAGGCTCCACTGAAGCAGAAGTCAGTGTGACGTTTGATCATCTGCACATAAGCCAGTCCCAAGGTGGATCTATGTGAAAGAAGCCACTTGTGAGAATGACCAGTAGTAGCCAGCCATGCACCCCCTCCCATCCCCCTTCCCCAGGAAGAAAGACTTTCCATTTTTACTTGCTTTTCACTTCATTTTTAAGATTCAGCATCTTATCATTCTAAACCACCCAATGACATGGGTCATGGGCATTGCTACAGCACACATTTTGGTGATAATTTCTTCACCATCAGACTCCTGCTGAACACATCTGCCAGAACTTGAGCTCCAGCAGCTGCACGTTCTGGAATCCAGGGTCACTTCCATTTCACCAGGAGTCAGCCCATGAGTTAGGAAAACCTGACTTGAAGACCCAGCTCTGACCCATACAGGCTCAGTGAGCCTGGACACATCCTTTAACCTCTTGGGGTCTGCCCCAGGCCACTCTCAGGACAAGTGACAGAGCAGGCATCAACTGGCTTTGATAGATCCCATAGAGGAGGGTAGCCAGGGCTTCTCTCCACTACCCTGGTGAAACTCCATGGCCAGTCCGTGGGGACCAAGGAAAGACAGGCAGTTTTTTCTCAAAATCTGGACATAGTTTTCACTTGGGAAAACTTTTTTTTTCTCCTTCTTTACCTATACTTTTCCTGACTTTTTCCAAGTAAGAGTATACACTTCCAAAGTAATTTGGCCACTATTGTGCTTAAAGCCTCCATGTGGACTCTGATTATGGTCTCGTCTCACATTTCTCTCTCCCCCTCCCTCATGTCTCTCTGGCTCTGTCTCTTCTCTCTGTGTGTATTTATAAACAAATGGGTGGAAATTCAATATTGAATATACATACTGGTTTCAGTAATCAGAATCTCCTGATCTTGAGTCTAAAACCCAAAGATATGAGGTTTCTGAAGATCAGTTTGTAGAAAAAAAAAGAAAAAAAACATAAGGGAGGAGAGAGGGAAGGGGGGAGAAAGAGAGGGAAAGAGGGACAGGAAGACAGAGAGAGGGAGGAGAAGGAGAGAGAGGGGAAGAGAGAGAGAGACAGAGAGAGGAGGGAGGGAGAGAAGAGAGAGAGAGATCCCAGAAATCAGAGCTTTCCTGCCATCTGGAGACCCAGCAAGAGGTCCATGGAAGCATGAATAACTCCAATGCCCTCCATGCCCTCTCCCCATGTGCCGACAGTCATCTCCCTATTCTTGGAAGGACCCTGTTGTGTGCCCACCTTGGCATTAGATTATGTTCTATCTAGTATTTCTTGCTAATTGTTTCACACATATTGTTATCATTAGCTCAACAAGTCTGGTGGTTGCTCAGTCCATCTTATCTTTCAATTATATCTGACCCTTCATGACCCCATTTGGCATTTTCTTGGCCAAGACACTAGAGTGGTTGGCCTTTTTCTTCTCCAACTCAATACATCTATACTTCTCCTGCATTCCCCATAAAACTCAGCTTAGGACTGAGTACACAGGAGGTGTTCAGCATAGAAATAGGTCATGTGGTAGAGTAGACTCAGCGAAAGTCACCTAGTCAGATAGACTGAGGCCTCAGAGAGGGCCTCAGTTTCTCAGTCTGTAAAATGGGGATAAAATATCTCATACTGTCTACCTCACCAGGTTGCTGTGTGGAAAGTGCTTCAGAGTATAAAGGCATGATATAAACGAATATTATCTCCTTGTTGAACATCAGGAACATTAGAAACTACTGGATCCTTTGTACCCATACCTTTCATGGAATATTTGTTGATTTCTGTACTGTGTGTCCACTTTTGTCTTTACATCCTGACTCCCAGCACAGTGCCTTTGCATGCATTAAGAGCTTAACGAATGCTTTCTAAATGTCCATGTTTGGGGCTTATCCCCCTTCCAAACTGAAGCTTCTTGATGGCCTACAATTTTGTATCTCTCCTACCACCTTGCACAGTGCTCTGTATGGAGTAGGTTAAAAAATGTATCTCATATGGTATTATTAGACTGTGGTTGTAAGCTCTGGATGCCGAAAGAACAGAGTTCAAATCCAACCCCAGACACTTACTAGCAGGGCGATCCTAGGCAAGTCAGTTAAGGTCTGCCTCTGCCACCTTGGCTGAAAAATGGACATAAACAATAGCACCTACCTCTCAGGTAGCAGTGAGGATCAAATGAGATATTTGTAAAGTACTTTGCAAACCTTGAACCATGCTACAGCAACAATCTTGTTACATCAAACATCTTGTTCTCAAAGCCAGTGGTTGGAAGAAGGGTTACCAGGGTAACCAAGACAATGAGGGCTGCAGTCACCCACAAGGGACAACCAGGTGTGTATGCTGGGGAAGTGGGGGTGGGCAGCTGTCCAACCCGTGTGCTCCACTCACTTCAGCTCAACTCACACTAAGGCTGTAACACAGGCAGGAATGATTGTCTCTCACTCACAGCCCTGGGGACCCAACTGTGACCCCCCCAGCTTCCTTGGCACATGCTGCCTCTCCTCATACAATGTCAGCTCCCTGGGGATAGTGCCTCGATTTCCTCACCTTGGTGGTTGTTGTTACCATCTGTCCTCTGTTTTCAAAGGGCACCATGATGATGCCATGACTTGTAGGTGAATTGGATTTAAGTGAGGAAGGGCTGTACAGAGTCACCAGCCTCACTTTCTCCTCCAGAGCCATCTGGGTCCAGTGGCCAGATATAGATCAGGGAGACTGGAGATGTCCATCTCCAGGGTCAACAGGTAGTAAAATAGAGCTGGGATTCAAAGCCAGGTCCTCAGATCCCAAATTGGCTTCTCTTCCTACTATATCCCTCTGCCACCTGTGTTGTACCATGGAGGTGGGAATCTATCTACTTTGCCTACACATAAGCAAGGCTCCGGATAGAGGACAGAAGTTCTTAATGTTTTCCCTTGGTGTGGGAAACAAGGAAATTCTGTTTTCCACAGTTCTAGGTGATAAGGGTTGGACAGGTTAGAGGTAAGAAACTAATGTACAGCCTCAAGGAACTGTGTGAGGAAAAGGTTGTCAGAGAGGAGAACATGGAGTCACATGGCCAGGGGATGGTATCATGGGAGATTCAAAGTTCAGAAAACAGTATAAGAAGCCCCATATCTCTGAACCTGTTGTAGTCATCCTGTAACCTTACTGGGGAGGATACCCGGCTATTCAGGGAGAATGGACGTAAAGATTAATAAAAGCTTTTCTGATTTCACAACAGGTAGTGTTCTTTGCTTAAGGTGAGCATGCTTCTTATTTTGGGGGGCTTGTTAGACGGGCTCACTGAAAGGTCCTTAAACACAGTCTGAAGCTTCTCTCTCCAGGCCCCAGCTCATTCAGCGCACAGATTTTTGGGGGGACCTGGGAAGGAGGGGCTGCCTGTTTGGAATGTTTTTTGGGGGGAAGAAGACGTCACCCTTTTCTGGGCTGAGAGGCACCTAGCATAAAAAATTATTCAGAGCTGATGAGATTTCCCCTGAAAATGCTTAGCTCTTTCTTATTCTGTAAAGGATTCTTAGTATTCAGCCCCCAAGCCAGGACTTACCACACCTCTGAAAGTTGGGGGAATTAAGCCACCGTAGAATGGAATGAAAGAGGAACAAACCAAGGCCTGTAGAGAACAGGAGAAAATGAAATCACAGGTAAGGGGCAGCATCCAGTCTTAAGAGCCACAAGCCATTTTTGTAGCACCATTCCTAGGGACTGGGACAACTAAGGCTAAGTCTACACAAGCAACCACTTCCAAAAGGTTTACTCCAGGGTATCAAGCTTCCACCTTCCTTGCACATAGAAAGCCTTCAGTAGCAGCCTCAGATTGCTAAAATCACTGGCCTCCCTCACCCTCTCCTTCTCAGCATGGTACAGGCCAAGGCCTTAGTGGAGCCGAGGCATATCTGATTGATTGGCTGGCTGAGGCACGGATGATTGATTTGATAAGATGCTAAAGACAAGGAGAGGGGAACAGGCTATTTCATTGAGTCAGCTGCTTTAATTACCAAATAGTGATTTGCCAATTTCCTCTGGGAAATGTTTTGTTTTGTTTTTAAGAGAGAAAAGAAACCAAAATGGTTTGACTGTTAAAATAGAGCTTCCCATCCTATTAACACGCACCTATCTGCTAACTCATTTGGCCATGTATTGAGCAGAGTTTATGAAAAATTAGCCAGAATTAAAATGGCAATGAATGGAAAAGAAAAAAAACTAGCTTAGCATCTTCTGAAACAAGCATCCAATATGGTACCTTGTGTGTCATAGAAGCCTAATGAATGTTAAATGACTTAGATGGAAGCCATTGATGAAGATATTCCTCTTCCCTCACTGGAGATCTGGGGGACCATGGGTGGGGAACACTGTGTATGGAACTAAGATCAGACTTAGCTAATGTGTGGTTAGGTAAGAAAGATCCAGGATAGGCAATGCACTCTATCTCCCCATTATAATAGTTAAAAAGCCTTGTGGACCAAGGGGATCTTTCTCTTAATCACTTAATCTCCTAATGAGTCCTAGGCAGACTGAAAATCAGGATCAGGTGATTTCTTGCTTCTCCTTCTTCAGGTGTGACACAAGGTATATTTAAGAGAAAGAGCACACGGACCCCCCACGGGCGGACGACTATTTGACAAAAACCAGCTACACATACACATGCAAACAAAACACTTACGTCAACAATCTCTTCCTTGGAATCAAAATCTGACACCAACACATTTTTCCGATCAGACACTCTGGTGAGTGAGATGACTAGTTTGCCAGACAGCAGCTTGTGAGCATTTGACGGGAGGGCCTTGTTTAGACCATTCCGGATATAGTCAGACAAATTAAAGGAAGGATGAAGAACACCAAAGTTGTGCTTTCTGGTACTTCTGACAAGGTCCATGAGAAGTTGCATCCGATGTTCTGGGGGGTGATGGGGGGTAGAAGGAATTCTATTTTTACAAATTAGAGGATTTGGTTGAGGCTATCTTGTTAGGTAATGAGCTCCCCATCAGTAGGGGAATACCAAGTAAAGGCTTGCTGACATAACGTTAGCAGTATTGCAGAGGGTTTTGTATTTCAGGTCAGGGTTAGCCAAGGTGACCTTCAAGGTCCCTTCTGACTCATGAGATAGTAGGATTTGAAGACATGTCCTAGTTGTGATTATGGAATCTGCAGCTTGTAGACCCTCTAGGAGGTCCCTAGTATATCTAGAAGGAAATATAAACTTGTGTGTTCTGCATTTAAAGTCCTTTCCAGCCAGGACCCAACTTGTTTCTAGCCTTATTACCCATTCCTCTTATCCATAAACTCTTGGATTCTTCTCCCTTTTCCTCCCACATGACAATCTTTCCTTCTCAGGGCATTGGCACTGTCTGTACCCTGTGTCTGGAATACCTCCCTCCTCATTTCTGCCTCTGATTCCCTATAATTCTTCAAGCAATTCCTACCTTGAAGGATGACTTCCTGTGTGACCTTGGGCAACAAAGGGACAAGGCTCTTCCTTGGGCCTCAGTTTCCTCATTTGTAAAGTGAGGGGGTCTCTGAAGTCTCCTCCAGCTCTCTATCTGTGACCAGAGTACTGAACTAGACCCAGGTTCTAATCCTAGTATCCTCACTTTGTGGCCTAAAAAATACTACTTTTTAAAAGAAGATCTTAGACTATGTGATCTCTAAAGGTCCTTCCAGCACCAGAATTATTTCCCCCCCATTTAATAATATTTTATTTCTTTTCAATTACATGTAAAGATTGTTTTCAATATTCACTTTTATAAGATTTTGAGTCCCAAATTTTTGTCTCCTTCCCTCTCTCCCATCCCCTCTCCCCAAGACAGCAAGCAATCTAATATAGGCTATCAATAATAACTGTTGCTGTTTCTCTCCCAGCTTGATTTAATTACTTTTCTTTGCCTCATTAAAGGGGCCATCCTCTGACTACTTCTTAAACAGGCCTGTTCACTGAATGGGTGTTACCTCACCCTAAGTGAGTACCGAATAGGCCTTGGCCTAAAGGGGCCAAAGTCTCCCATTGCATCCTTGGCCATCTCCAGTCATCCTGATGAATATCTGATCACTGAATCCAGAGGAGAAGTGAGGCTGGTGACCTGCACAGCCCTCCCTCACTCAAAACACAGTCAAGTGCAAGACCATGATGGCATGGTCTTCTTCGGCAATGAAGGATGAACACAACAACATGTACAATCATATTAAACATATTTCCACATTAGTCATGTTGTGAAAGAAGAATCAGAATAAAAGGGAAAAATCACAAGAAAGGAAAAATGGATCTGCATTCAGACTCCCGGGTTCTTTCTCTGAATGTGGACAGCATTGTCTTAGATGACAGCATTTCTGAGAGGAGCTAAATCTATCAAAGTTGGTCATTGAACAATGTCAGCGCCAGAATTCTAAGGGAGTGTCCGAATTGGTCTACTGACGACCTGCTGCAGAAAAGCAGAAGCCAGCTAGGAGGGTCTTTTAGATAGAAATTCCTGTCTCTTTAGGGTAGGTAGAAACTAAGTCTGTTGTCTTGTCTCATGTAATCTCTCATTCTACATAAACTTTGAAAATGTTGGCAAGGTCTGTCCACCCAGCCTGTATTTGCATTAACCATTATTTGAAATCCAGATTAGCCTCAACCCAAAGATGATGTTGCTCCCCAGAACAGAAGGAGGCCAATTTCCTGAGACTGAGAGGGGCCCCAAGACTTGTGAGAGGATGAATTCGATGGGGAAAAACTGGTTGGGTAACTAACTCTGGGGCACTTTGGCCAACTGGAGCCTTAAAACTAGGCCATACTCCAATGCCCTTTGCTCCTCTTCTGCCACTGGGGAAGGCAGCTGGGCAAACAGCCAGGGTAACCCTATTTGCCTATTCTCCACCTCCTGGTCAGCTCAGGGCTTCTGCCCAATTGCAAGCCTGTCAGGAGAGCTGCTCTGCAAGGCCCCCTTCCACCTCATGCCCTCCTGGAAGTCATCCCTAGAGCAAAGTGTAACTCTCTGAGCCAGATAATGAAGGGCAAAGGCACTGATAAAAGGGCATTATCTAATATGCTGGAGGACCTTTGGGAGGCCCAGCTCCATGTAAAGGAGAGATTCTCAGACTCCCTGCATGACCTTCTAAACCAGACAGGCCCTAGTTGGTGCTCCCACAATAGTCTGGCCCTGGGTAGGATGAAGAAAAGGAACCTCAAAGGACAAGGAATTTAAATATCTCTGCTAGTCCCAATGATGACTCCAAGCTTTGTTCTATGATCTCATCTGACTCCGTGTTCCCACTCTCCAATGGCTTCTCCAAGAGACCTTCAACAAGCATTATTAAGTGCCTACTGTTTGCCAAAGTAATATTCTTAAAGCACGGGTAGGATATGCCCCTTTGTGCTCCAAAAGCTTCTGACTCTAGGATAAAGTGCAGTTTGCCATTTAAAGTCATTCACAAAGAGCTCTACATATCCATCCAAGCTGTCTCATTCCTGCCCCTCCTTGCACCGGATTCCAGCCAAAATGAACAATGTGTCTCCAGACACAGAACTGATGAGCTCAGAGTGCAAGCATGCTTTTTCTCTATTTTTCTTGGTTTTTTTCTTTTGCAGAACATGCCTAATGGAGAAATGTTTTGCATGACTTCACATGTATAATGGATATTGTATTTCTTGCTTTCTCAACGGATGGGGTGGCAGAGAATTTAGAATTGAAAATTTTTTAAAATTGAAATAAAAAAATTTAATGGAAAATATTCTATCTCCAATCAGCAGGCCTTTATCCAAAGTGTCTGGAATGCACTCTTTCCTCATTTCCGCCTCTTAGAATTCCTAGCTATATTCAAAGCTCAGATCAATGACAAAATTAAAAAATATTTATCATGTATTAAATGCCTCCTATACACCAGGCACTATGTTAAGTCTTTACAAACATTGTCCCATTTGATCCTCACAGCAACCCTGGAAGATTGGAGTGATTACTATCCCCATTTTACAGACAAAGCAACTGAAGAAGACATTGGTCAAGTGACTTGCCCTGGGTCACACAACTAATAAATGTCTGAGGCTACATCTGAACTCAGGTCTTCTTGACCCCAGGCCCAGGGCTCTCCCTACTCTGCCAACTATCTGCCTCTAGAAATGAAGGGAACATTTTATTTAAAATTTGAATTCTAGTTTTATTTGGAATCTAAAGTAAAGGAAAATGATTCCCAGCTTACTTTTTAAATATATGAATATGATGTACTGGAAAGAACATATTGAAAGTCAGGAGACCCGGGTTTTGAACTTAGTTTCTATCATTCTGTGAACTTGGGCAGTCACATCCAACTCTGAGCCTCAGTTTCCTTCTTGTGAAATGAGGAAATTGATCTAGATGGTCCCGGAGGGGACATTTCAAAGAAAACTGAGAAGACTTATATGTGACCTGACATAGAGGGGAGGCAGCAGAAGCAGGAGAACAATTTATACAGTGACCACAATCTCATAAGGGCAATTCTGAAAAACTTAGGAGCAGTGATCAGTGTAATGACCAGTGGTCATCATGAAGTGTCACGATGGAACCTGCTGCCCACCTGCTGCCTGAGAAGTGAGGGATTCTGGGAGCAGATTGAGAATGAGGCCAATGACGGAATTTGTTCTGCTTGACCTTGTATTGACCTTGCTCTTTCTAGTTCAGTGAGGGTGGGAGTGGGAAGGAGACAAGATAAATTGCTGTGAATTGAATTAAAATATAATTGTACAAAACTCAGCTCCAATGCCACCTCCAAGACCTCAGGCCTTTCCTGGTACCACTCCCCTTAATACTTTCTCTATTCAAGGTGACCCAAGATTTTGGGGAAATCCTATATCTTTTACTTATCCATCTGGGTAGAGTAGAAGCTTCGTGAGGATAGGCATTATTTCACTTTTGTCTCTGTATCCTGACATAGTACCTGGCACCAAACAGGTAATTAGAACATTTAAACTATCCCTAAAGCTCTTTATAAACAGTAAAGTGCTATAGAAAGTCAGCTATTAACCAAACTTGTCAGGAAGACAAGGAGGAACCCAAGTGGTCAGCTGAAGTCTCCCCTCCCCACAGCAGCAGACCCCAATCCCCAGAACCAGCATGGTCTCCTCAGAATGGTCACAACTGTCAAAACACTCTGAAGGGAAGGCTTTAACAGAACCTGGCTTCTGGGCTGCAGGATCTGAGAGCTGTTCACAGACTTATTTCCCTGCTCTCTCCACCACCTCATTCAACCTCCTTGCCACCAGACCTCAGTGTAGGGATGGCACATTCACCCATGAGGCTTGATGGACGCCTGTACCTCCCTTCCTTGGTGACCCAGACCTTGTGACCTCATTATAGGCAATCCTCTGCCTACCCTTTACAAAGCATTTTCCTACCAAAAAGCCAGTCAGTGTCCAGCCCAGTGTTGTTCCCCATTTTACAGATGCAGAATCACCAGCCTCAGAGGCCCCATGCCAGGTCTAGCCTCTGCTAGAGCTGGAGCCCTCTTCACAACTTATCAGCCCTGGGCTCGACCATCCAGCCTGTGCCTTAAGACCTCTGGGCAGGGAACCTCCCACTATCGGGAGCCCCCCCCTAGTCTCACATGGAGCCATTCATAGCCCTCCATTTGTTGAGTTTTTCCTAAATTTGCTTCTTGACTCACATCTGTGGTTTCTGCCCACCAGAGCAAGCCTGATCCCACTTCCATATGATAACCTCGAGAGTACTTCAAAGACAACTAGCATGCTGCCTCCAGTCTGCCTTCCCTGTTCCAGGCTGAGCCTCCCTGAACCATTCAGCCTGTCCTTAGGCTGGAACTCAAAGTTCTCAACCACTTCAGGTACTCCCTGGCTTATCCAAGCCCTTCCTAACCTGTGCAGCCCAGGGCTGAACAGACACTCCTGGTGTGGTCTGAGGGCAGGATAGAGGATCCCCTCTTCCCTCCTTAGGACAGCTTTATGTTGCATTATCTCTAGCCCCCCTCATTTTATGGTGGTGAAAACTGAGGCTGAGGGGTTGAGTGACTTACCCAAAGTTGCCGGGTCTGTTTTATGACCTAAGACTTTTTCCAGCTGCTCCATCACACTCTAGACTCACAAGGAATTGCGGTTTATCAAAACCTCAGTCTTTTTCAAACACCTACCTGACCATACCACCTCACTTGCTAGGAGGGATCTTGAATTTTTGGAAAGCAAACAACTTTGCATTGCACTCTAGGACATCCCGCACTGTTTAATGGACCCCATAAAGAGCTGCTAGAAGGTACCATAGTGCACAGAACACTAGAAAGACTCATCTTCCTGAGTTCAAATCTGGTCTCAGACATTTACTAAGCTGTGGGGTCACTTCACCCTGTTTGTCTCAGTTTCCTCATCTGTAAAATGAGCAGGAGATGGAAATGGCAAGCCATGCCAGTATCTTTGCAAGAAAACCCCAAATGGGATCATGCAGAGTTGGACACAACTGTCAAGCTTTTCTGGATCCCCTTTATTCCATCCATGTGGTTCTCCCTCCAGCATCCTCCTTCCCAGGTTTAAAACAGATTTAGGAGGAGGCAAGAAGGATTCACCCAGCCAGAGTTCGCCAGCAAAGGGCTGCTCTCAGACAAGGACCTGCCAGGAAAACAACTGGAAGGTGGAACCTGGTCCCCATCATTTACATTTAAGTCTTCGCTGAACTCCCCCCTGCACCCCACCCCACCCCCAACAAATAAATAAATAAAAGGCTTGCCTTTAAGACCCAAGATTAAGCATCTCAGCAGGCAAAGGATTCTAAGGCATCTGAAGGACCCAGACAATCTCCAATTAGGAAATGCTCATCACAGAATTCCAGAGCAAGGAGTGCCCACAGAAATGATTTAGTCCAAACCTGTCACTTTAGAGAGGGTGGTAAACAAACTTGGAAAGGGGAACGATCTCTCTGTTTCCCAGGTTGTCCACACTCCGAAGTGCCCCTTACATTGTAAAGTCCTAGAGGGCAGGGGCTGTCTTTGGCCTTTCTTTGTGGCACTGTGCCTGGCACATAGAAAGCGTTTAATCAATGTTTACGGCCTGCCTGCCTCGGCTGCCGCGCCCGTCCCCCCAAGATTACCTTGGTGCCTAGGGTGAGCCAGTAAGACCCGGGCTCAGTTCTGCTCCTAACACTGGCTGGCTGGTTGACCTCGGCAAGTTCCTTAACTCTGTGCTCTGGACAAACACTCTAAGAACCCATGGGGCATTCAGTGAGTCACCTGTAGAGGTAGAGGTAGGGCTAGCCTACTCAGCTGGAAGATGCCTCTCCAAATAGTTCAGTCCCACTGCCCTAGTGTGTCTGCCAGCCCTGCATCAAGCCTGGCAACTCTCCTTCCTTTTCAGAAAGGGGTAGGTGAGAGGGGAGAGCCAGAGCCAGAAACGGAGAGGAAACGGAGAACGAAAAAGAAAGGGGGGAAAAGGGAGCGAGAAGCAAGTAACTGGCCAGCCAGCTGTTCCAGAGGTTTTGGGCAGAAAAGCCCGGGCTCCTATCTGTTTCTGTCTCCCCCTCCTGGTTCCGGGGACGTGGGTGGGTGGGCCCTGCCCGTGCCTGGATTCAGAGGCTGGTATTGGGGAATCCTCAGGCCAAGAGGGCTAGCCTGTTCTCGTCCCAGGGCAGTGCCTGCGGACCCCAAGCTCCAGCCCCAGGACTGCTGGCCCTCGGAGAGCGGGCGGGGGAGACGGCGGGGGGGGGGGGGGGTGTCCTCACGCACCGAGTGAGAGCCCACATAAGAAGGTGACACAGTGCAGAGCCCCGGCCGAGGAGCCCAGCATCTTGGGGGCGTCGCGTAGCAATTGCGGGGCGCGCTCACTCAGGCACTGGGTCACCCCAATGTAGTAAAAGCCCATGAAGCCGCAGCCAGAGAAGGACAGGCTCCAGCCTCGCATCTGCTCTGCCATGTCTGTCGATCTTACTGCAAAGTACCAGACGGCTGCACCAGCGTACTTAGCAGCGCGGAGAATAGAAAGAAGTAGGTTCTGAAGTCAGCTTCAAGTGCAGCACCCGGCTCGGGACTAGCCTAGGTCTGTAGGAGTCGCTCGTGACGTCGGCCTTCCAAGCAGCCAATCGGCACCCCCCGGGCATCTCCTCCAGCTCCCAGGAGCGGACGAATAAGTAAATGAGGTTTGACAGCTGCCCAATGAGGGGGCTGGGAGCTTCCGGTGTTCGGGCTAGGTGTCCCACCGAAGGATGTCGGCCGGGGTGGGGTCGGGGCAGACCCAGAGAAACTCTGCCCAGCACCAAGAGAGGGATTCACGCTGTGGCTGCCGCCGCCTCGGGCAACAGAGCAAACCACAACCATTTAGGGATAAGCTTGGAGCACTTAAGGACCTTGAGGTTCAGAAAGATCAGGGGGGAAGGGGGGACGGTAATCTGCCGAGATCCTCCAGGGGAGCCGCCTTCCTCCTAGGCATTTGGTTTTGCGGGACCTTGGTGGAGCTGGGGCGGGGAGTGGCGGGGTGGGTCGTTAGAACAGGGGATGTAGGAGCTGGGAGAGGTTTTAGAACCTGGAAGGTCAGAGTTGGGAGGGATGTTGGAAATCATTTGTTCAGCTGTCTGTTTTTCAGTTCAGCTCAGTTCAATTCAAAAAACCCTTCTCAAGTGACCCAGAAATAGACGGGAACTTACCCAGAGCCATGTTAGTGGTCAGGGGAGACGAATTCTGGACCCTAGACTCCAGGGCAGCTGGATCTTCTCAGCTTCGCTTCAGCCATTTCCAGTCATTCACTCAAGTCTTATTTAAGGTCCCCCACTGTGCTGGTGCTAGAATCCAAAGACAAAACCAAGAAAATGCTCCCTACACAAGGGGCTTGTAGCCTATCCAGGAAAGACAATACGCTTGCGGAAAGCATGCAAAACCAAGGCGGGTTTTGGAGGAAGACCCTGCGGCAGGGGAGTGGAGCGGGAAAAGTCTCTTGTAGAAAGTGCTACATCAGCTAAGCATGATGCGAACTAGGGGTTTCGAGAGCTTGGAGGTGAGCAGGTGAAGCCTTCCAGGAGTGAGGATCGTCGAGGCAAAGGCAGAGCAGGGGATGCCGAGTCCTATGCACGAAAAACAACCAGAAGACACTCTAGTCTAGACCACAGTATTGGTGGAAGGGATGTGCTAAAATACTAGAAAAGTCGTTTAGGACCAAGTTACAGAGGATCTTAGATGCTGAACAGAGGAATTTATATTTGATCATCTAGGTCGTAGGGAGCCATTGGGGTTGACAGGTCAGAGAGAAGGGAGACGCATTAAGAGGTGACAGCAATGGTGGAGGGGAAAAGAGCCGAAAGAGGGAGGTGACTGAGTGGAGAAAAGGGGATAGGCAGGCATGAAAGGGGCTAAAAATGACCAGAGTTGGCAACTGAGTGAAGAGAAGGGGGAGGGAATGGAAACAATCAGGGATGGCCTGAGGACCCTAGAGGAGCTGCAGAAGGGATAGGGGGGAGGGGGAAAGATAAGGAATTCTTCTACTGCTCTGCTCTCTCTTCTGTCATTCCCTTCCTCTTCCCCGCTTTGCTTAATCTCCTCTCCTACTTCCTTGTCAGGTGGAGGGAAATACACAGTTAATGTGTTCGTCTTTCTTGCCGAAGAAGACCATGCCATCAGAGAAATGATGACATGACTTGCATTTGACTTTGTTTTGAGTGAGGGAAGGCTGTGCTGGTCACCAGCCTCACTTCTCCTCCAGAGCCATCTGAATACAGTGACCAGATATTCATCAGGATGACTGGAGATGATCCAGGATGAGGCAATTGGGGATAAATGACTTGCCCAAGGTCACACAGCTAGTGTGTCAAGTGTCTGAGGTGAGATTTGAACTCAGGTCCTCCTGACTCCTGCACTGGGGCTCTATCCACTGCACTACCTAGCTGCCCCAACACAGTTAATAATCATAACTATAAATGTGAATGAGATGAATAAAGCGTAAGTGGATAGCAGAGTGAATCAAAAACCAGAGTACTATAAGAAGTTGTTTACAAGAAACACACTTGAAGCAGAGGGGTACACGCAGAGTAAAGGTAAGCGGCTGGAGCAGAATCTAATATGCTTTAGCTGAAGTAAAAAAAAAAAAAAAGCAGGGGTAACGATTCTGATCTCAGATGAAACAAAAGCAAAAAGAGACCTAATTAAAAGAGATAAGGAAAGAAACTACAATCTTGCTAAAAGGTTCCATAGACAAAGCAGTAACATCAGTACTAACCATATATGCACCAAGTGATTTTTAAAGGAGAAGTTAGGTGAATTGATCAAACAAGAGAGAGAGCATTATGAAATATAAAATAGATAATTTTGATTACATTAAATTAAATTGCACAAACAAAACCAATGCAACCAAGATTAGAAGGAAAGCAGAAAGCTGGGAAACAATCTTTACTCAAGGCCTCATTTCTCAGATATTTAGAGAACTGCGTCAAATTTGTAAGAATTGGGGATGAGAATTCCCCAATAAGAAATGGGGAGTATAAGCCATTCCCCAAAGGAGAAATGGCCAAAGGAGATGAACAGATAGTCTTTAGATGAAGAAATCAAATCTCATATAGGCATAGGAGGAAGTGCTTTAAATCACTTTTGACTAGAGAAATGTAAACTAAAACAACTCTGGGATACCACTTCACACTTATCAGATTGGCTAATATGACAAAAAAGGAAAATGACAAATGTTGGAGAGGATATGGGAAAAGTGGGTTGCTAATGCACTGTTGGTGTAGTTATAAACTGATCCAACCATTCTGGAGAGCAATTTGGAACTATACCCAAAAGGCAACAAAACTGTACATACTCTTTGATCCAGCAATACCACTTCTAAGTCTGTATCCCAAAGAGATCATAAAAAAGGGAAAAGCACTCACATGTGCAAAAGTATTTATAGCAGCCCTTGTTGTGGTGGCAAAATATTGAAAATTGAGAGGATGCCCATTCATTGGGGAGTGGCTGAACAAACTGTGGCAAACAGTCATACTATTGTGCAATATGAAAAGATATGCAGGCAGATTTCAGAAAAACCTGGAAACATTTGAATGAACTGATACAAAGTGAAATGATCAGAACCAGGAAAACATTGTATATGGTGTCAGCAACATTGTGTGATCATCAGCTATGAATGATTCAGCTCTTCTCAGCTACACAATGATCTAAGACAAGCACAAAGGACTCATGAAGAAAAATGCTATCCATAACCAGATAAAGAACTCATGGACGTGTAATTGAGGGGAAAATGCTATTAAAAATCCAGGCTTGGGAGTCAGAAGATTTTAATCCATATTCTGTTGCTAGCTCAAAGTAGGACTCTACTAGGTAGCATTTCTTTGCTTTGTAAGCTTTGTAAGGTTTCTCAGTGTTACCTCATTTCATCCTACCAACAATCCCGTGATGCTGGGGTTATTGTTATCCTCTACTAGCAGTGAGAAAACTGAGACTTAGAGACCCTCAGTGCCTCACCCAAGATCACATGCAGTATGTGGGTTGGCATTCTTTCCACTAACAGGATTCTGCAAATGACCGCACCTCCTTTGCTCTCCGTGTCTTCATGAGTAAAATGGGGACAGTAATGTTTGTCCACTTCTGAAAGTTGTCAGAATCCTGGAATTTTTTGAGGAGAGAGGAGGAATACGGTCAGATCTGTGATTTAATGTTGCTTTGGTAAATAGTGAGAATTTAATGCTTGTTGGAAGTCTCTAGAGGATCCAGTTAAGGGAGGAAGGGGACACTGGATTATTCACACTTTGAAGGGAAGGAGATAGTTTTAGCAGGTGAAAGGTAGAGTCATCAAATATATGGCCTATATCACTCCCTGGTGTGGCCCAAAAGAAATTAAAATGTAACTGGGAAACATTTGACAAAATAAATAAAAATACAGGGGAATATAGGTAATGTTGATATGTGGCTTTTAAAATCAATACATGGCCCACAGGGGTCCTTATGTATGGGTTTTTTGTCATTCACTCATGTCTGACTCTTCATGACCCTTTAGAGGGTTTTCTTGGCAGAGATCCCAGAGTGGTTTGGCATTTCCTTCTCCAGCTCATTCTCAGGTCAGGTTTGAACTCAAGATTAGTCTTCCTGACACCAGGCTGGGCACTCTATGCACTATGGCACCCTCTAGCTTCCCTTATGTATGGTTTAATGGTGTCCTTTTCTTTTTGATTTTTGACATCACTGATTCAAGGGATGAGACCTCACTACTGCCAGGGACTACTGTTTGGCTGTGGATTATCTCTACCACATAGACCAGTTGGAAGGGAAAGTCTGGGGCTCAAAAGTCCTGAGTGTTCCACCAAGAATCCATAGCCAGGGATGTGGCTGCAGCAGTGTCCTTCCTGGAGGCACTAGGTGGTTCCCTTCCCTTTGCCCACTTGTCCTTGATCCCATTGGTACCTCACTCTCCCAGCAGATCTGAGAGAGCTCCCATCTTCCAGGTGATAGGAAGAGACTAAGAGGTGGGTCAGAGGTGGGACCTTCCAGAAGGCCCCATTTCTAGCTCAGCATTCTTTTCCACTGCCTGGTCTGAAAAGGCCTTAGTTATGAGGGTAAGAGATGTACATTATAGTGATGCATCATACTTATTTGAGCCCAGCAAAGTGCTCAATCTTCTCACTTGTGAAATTGGGTTAATAATCTTTGCAATACCTGAGTCTCACTATGGGGTTGGTATTTAAAGAGGAATGTGCTCTATCTACTTTGAAGAGTGATAGAAATAGAGGTCATTTATTTTGTTGTTATCTTTACTTTCTTATTTTTTTTACTTTTAATTTATTTATTTAACTTTTAACATTCATTTTAACAAAATTTTGGGTTCCAAATTTTCTCCCCTTTTGTCCCCTCCCCCAAACACCAAGCATTCTAATTGCCCCTATGACCAATCTACTCTCTCTTCTATCATCCCTCTCTGCCCTTGTCTCCAACTTCTCTTTTGTCCTGTAGGGTCAGATAACTTTCTATACCCCTTTACCTGTATTTCTTATTTCCTAGTGGCAAGAACAGTACTCGACAGTCGTTCCTAAAACTTTGAGTTCCAACTTCTTTACCTCCCTCCCTCCCCACCCCTTCCCTTTGGAAGGCAAGCAATTCAATATAGGCCAAATCTGTGTAGTTTTGCAAATGACTTCCATAATAGTTGTGTTGTATAAGACTAACTATATTTCCCTCCATTCTATCCTGTCCCCCATTACTTCTATTCTCTCTTTTGATCCTGTCCCTCCCCATGAGTGTTGACCTCAAATTGCTCCATCCTCCCCATGCCCTCCCTTCCATCATCCCCCCCACCCTGCGTATCCCCTTATCCTCCACTTTCCTGTATTGTAAGATAGGTTTTCATACCAAAATGAGTGTGCATTTTATTCTTTCCTTTAGTGGAATGTGATGAGAGTAAACTTCATGTTTTTCTCACACCTCCCCTCTTTATCCCTCCACTAATAAGTCTTTTGCTTGCCTCTTTTATGAGAGATACTTTGCCCCATTCCATTTCTCCCTTTCTCCTCCCAATTTATTTCTCTCTCACTGCTTGATTTCATTTTTTAAAGATATGATCCCATCCTCTTCAACTCACTCTGTGCATTCTGTCTCTATGTGTGTGTGTGTGTGCGTGTGCATGTGTGTGTGTGTAATCCCACCCAGTACCCAGATACTGAAAAGTTTCAAGAGTTACAAATATTGTCTTTCCATGTAGGAATGTAAACAGTTCAACTTTAGTAAGTCCCTTATGACTTCTCTTTGCTGTTCACCTTTTCATGCTTCTCTTCATTCTTGTGTTTGAAAGTCAAATTTTCTTTTCAGCTCTGGTCTTTTCATCAAGAATGCTTGAAAGTCCTCTATTTCATTGAAAGACCAATTTTTCCCCTGAAGTATTATACTCAGTTTTGCTGGGTAGGTGATTCTTGGTTTTAGTCCTAGTTCCTTTGACTTCTGGAATATCCTATTCCACGCCCTTCGATCCCTTAATGTAGAAGCTGCTAGATCTTGTGTTATCCTGATTGTATTTCCACAATACTTGAATTGTTTCTTTCTAGCTGCTTGCAACATTTTCTCCTTGACCTGGGAACTCTGGAATTTGGCCACAATGTTGCTAGGAGTTTCTCTTTTTGGATCTCTTTCAAGCGGTGTTCTGTGGATTCCTTGAATATTTATTTTGCCCTCTGGTTCTAGAATCTCAGGGCAGTTTTCCTTGATAATTTCATGAAAGATGATGTCTAGGCTCTTTTTTTGATCATGGCTTTCAGGTAGTCCCATAATTTTTAAATTGTCTCTCCTGGATCTATTTTCCAGGTCAGTTGTTTTTCCAATGAGATATTTCACATTATCTTCCATTTTTCCATTCTTTTGGTTTTGTTTTGTGATTTCTTGGTTTCTCATAAAGTCATTAGCCTCCATCTGTTCCATTCTAATTTTGAAAGAACTATTTTCTTCAGTGAGCTTTTGAATCTCCTTTTCCATTTGGCTAATTCTGCTTTTGAGAGCATTCTTCTCCTCATTGGCTTCTTGAACCTCCTTTGCCAATTGAGTTAGCCTATTTTTCAGGGTGTTATTTTCTTCAGCATTTTTTGGGGTCTCCTTTAGCAGGGTGCTGATCTGCCATTCATACTTTGCTTGCATGTCTTTGATTGCTCTTTCCAGTTTTTCCTCCAGTCCTCTAACATAATTTTCAAAATTTTCTGAGCCCTTTTTGAGCTTTTCCCAGGTCTGATCCCATTGAGTGGGCTGGGATACAGAAGCCCTAACTTCCGTGTCTTTCCCTGATGGTGAGCACCGCTCTTCTTCATCAGAAAGGAGGGGAGGAGAAACCTGTTCACCAAGAAAGTAACCTTCTATAGTCTTGGTTTTTTTCCATTTTCTGGGCATTTTCCCAGCTACTGACTTGACCTCTGAATATTCTCCTCACACCCACCTCACCTCCAGATCCTCCCAGCCAGCGCTTGGGGTCTGAGATTCAAATGCTGCTTCCCAGCCTCAGGGCTTTGGGCGGGGGCAGGGCTGCTGTTCAGTGTGAGATTAAGTTCAGCTGCTCAGGTAGGGGCAGGGCTGCCTCCCGGGCTCAGTTCCCTCAGGGGGTTTATGCAGAGATCTTCAACAATGGATCCCAGCTCCTGCCTGCTCTGGGAGCCCTGGTCTGCTCCCGCCTCCACTGCTGCCTCCTGAGGGGGCCTGAGTTATGGGGGCACCCCACTCCCCTCTCGACCCACCAAAGAGACCCTCTCACCGACCCCCATCACCTGTGGGTGGAGGGACCTGAGTGGCCGCTGGAGATTCCATCCTTGAAGCCTGCTGGGATCTGCTCCTCTTGGTGCCTGGGCTGCGGGAGGGCTGGGCTAGGCTCTGCATCCACAGCAAGACGGACCTTTTGCGAGAGGTTTGCAGGTCCCTCTGGAACAGAAATCTCCTTCGCTCCACTGTTCTGTGGCCTCTGCTGCTCCAGAATTTGCCATGAGTTACTTTTTACAGATGTTCTATGGGTTGTGGGTTTGGAGCTATGTGTATGTGTGTCTTTCTACTCCCCCATCTTGGCTCTGTCCCCTATCTTTACTTTCTCAGGGCAACAATGGTTACACCTGCCAGAAATTCCAATAACCGAACCCCATAGTCAGACCTTTGACCCTCCCTCTGGGGGAGCATCAAGCATCTCATACTCTCACCTTGATCTGAACTGAATGTTGAGTTTGGGGTGGAGATGGGGGAAAAGTATGTGAAGTACAGCTTTGACCCCCAGTGGTCTCAGGGTCTGGGGGATAGCTGAGGTAGCGCTAGTGTCCAGGGCTGGCATGGAGATGTGGTTAGGGCACAGTTCCCCTCAGCAGCCAAGGTGAGTCAGAACTTGTTGAACTGGACTGAAGTGAAGTGAGCTCAAATCTGCTGATCCTGAATCCAACATATTCTTTTAGGGGTCTACAGAGACCATACATTCCGCTGGACAGAGAAGGGTAGTGATAGGAACCTGAAAGAAAATTGCCAAATGATCACAGTTCCTGGGCTACTCTCTGACAAGTAGAAGGTAGCCCCTTGAGACCCAACACTGTCTCCCTCCTAACAAAGATGGGGCAGCTGAGCTGAGGGGGTGGGGTCAGTAAAACTTCATCATCTGGAGACACCCATCCCCAACACAGTCTCAGCCTCCCTCAAGGGGCTACCTCCTACTCCAAGGTAGGGAGCAGGGAGCAGCTGAGATCTGTTTCCTTGTTGATGATAGCTGTCTGACTTGGAAGGAGGACAGAAAGGGGAGTGAGGCCTCCAGGAGAGGGCCTGAGCTGTATGGCTGCAGGCATCTGGGGTTTCTGAGTAGCCATCCCCCTAGAAGTTTCTGTGTTTCCTCCTGAGTTGTGGATGCCCCTGGGAAAGTTTTGTGTGGCAATGTCATAGGACCTGCTGGGACACAGAGAATGTGGAACAAGGGTTCAGGCCATGAGGACTGTGGATCTGAGTTTCTGCTTTTATCAGTCCTGCTACAATTTCCTTATCTGCGAACTAGAGATAGGACTATTCATTCTGGCTGTTAGATTATAAAATTATTGTATTGGCTTGGAAGTCAGACTTAGGTTCGAATCCTGAGTCTGACCCTTTTCTATCTGAATGACCTTGGGAAGTCTTGTCTCCTGCGCTTTGTTTTCTCCTCTTTGGAAGGGACATGTACCAGATGGCTCTAAGACCATGATCTCTGACCCAACAGCATGCGACTGTTGAGCTCTTCGGATCATAACGTGTTCTAGAAATGTGAGGGATTCTTACTGGATAATGGAAGTGTTAAGCTGTTAGGAGACAGGCTGTTTTCCAGAGCTAAGGCCCAGCAACCATGCTGTGCCCCTGAGCTTGGAACTCCCCCTCTAGATGATCTCCCACTCTGGCAAAACCACATCATCATGGTATTGCTTTGACCATCACCAGGAGTTCTCTGAACTTGGACAAACACTGGACAAGTATTCCGTGTTCCAGTCATGAAACCCTGTTATGAATCAAACTTCTCACAGTGTTGCTGTTTCCCCCGCTGTCAGGGCTACATCTCTCCCAAACAACCATTGGTACAGGTATTGAGATCTCCCATCTGGCCTCGGGTTCCCCCTACTAAGGGTACACGTGTCTCGGCACACGTGTCTAGATCCCTCCTTGCTTGCAAGCTACTTCCCTCACTTTGAAATTAAACTTCTCTTTGATTCCTTACTTCTCTGTCTCTAACCTGCTCTGTTGGGCTCTGGCTACCCACAGGTTAGAGGTCAGTTAGGTCCAGTTGATGGATACAATGTGGCATAATGGATAGAGAAGCAGCCTTAAAGCTCAGAAGACCTGGGTTCAAATCTTATAGCCTTAGATAAGTCACTGACTCCTCTCAGTGCTCTGAGACTACAAATTACAGAGAAAACACATTCCTGTATTGGTAGACTGTAATCCCAAATCCAGTCCCTATCCTATATTATTGGATAAAGTCTAAACTCACTTAGGAGGCTGTAACATCTCACTAAATTGGCCATCTTTTCAGAGTTGGCACCCAAATATTCAATTTGAGGTGAATGCCTCCTGTGACCCCCTGCACAAACAAAAAGAGGTGTGGTCTCAATAATCAATAGGGTTGGGGAACTCAGGGAATTGAGTCAAGTCCTGAAGGACAGTCTCTTTTGGGTCATTATCTCTCCAGTTCCTTTTGTGTCTCTCTGGTCCCTCAAATTGGCCAGAAGCTGTTTCCTGGTCAGTCCTTACTATCAGTTGTCTCTGTGACTTTGTAAGTCTGGATGTCCTAGTCTGTACCATGTTCTCATGTTCAACTGGACAAATTTCCTAATTTCCACTCAAGGTCAGAGACTCCATTTTGTCTTTATCCCCAACACAGAGTCTGATAAAATCCCCAATCCCTTCCTGGATTTGGTTGAAATGAAAGCAGGTTGAGCCTGCTTCCTCTGCAGTAGGAAGGGGATCAGTCACCTTTGTCTGACCTACCTCACAGAGCTTTGAGGAAACCAGCAGAAGGAGCAGGAAGGCATGTCAGAGCAGCTAGGGGCGATGCTGAATCTAGAGAGAGCCTTGGGGTGGGGGCTGGGTGATGGCTGCTTTCAAGTATTTCAAGGGTTGTCTTGTGCAAGACTCACTGGCCTTGCTCTGTTTGGACCGAGAGGCTATAACTAGGAGGGATGGATGGTGCTTGCAGAAAGGTGGTGGTGGTTGTTGTCCTTCATCTTCAAAGAGGACCAAAATGACATCACCATCGTAAAGTGAAATTTCAGTGTGTCCGACTGTGGCTGATCAGACCAATATGAGCTCAGAATGCTCTACCACAGACTGGGCACAGATAGTCCATGTGAATATTTGGGGTGGTTACTCCAAATTTGAGCATCCTATGTTTCTTTTGTGCTGTCTCAATTTTGCTTTGCTCATAGAGCACAGCACCCTTTCTGATGTGGGCACACCATGCTGAGCGGTCCTGTGCCAGTGTCTTCCATGTTGCACAGTCAAATCCAAAGTTCTTGAGAGAGACCTTGAGAGTGTTCTTGTATCGTTTCTTCTGGCCACCATGTGATCGCCTGCCCCATGCAAGTTCTCCATAAAATAGTCTTTTTGGAAAGCATACATTTTGCATTCGAACAACATGGCCAGCCCATTGGAGCTGCACTCTCTGAAGCATGGTTTGAATACTTGGCAGTTCAGCTCGAGCAAGGACTTCAGTGTCTGGTACCTTATCCTGCCAGGTGATCCTCAGAATCTTCCTAAGACAGTTCAAATGGAAATGATTCAGTTTCCTGGCATGGCGCTGGTAGACTGTCCATGTTTCACAGGCATACAGCAATGAGGTCAGCACAACGGCTCTGTAGACCTTCAGTTTGGTAGTCAGTCTAATACCTCTTCTCTCCCAAACTTTTCTTTGGAGCCTCCCAGACGTTGAGCTAGCTCTGACAATGCGTGCCAACCTTGTTGTCAATGTGTACATCTCTGGAAAATACACTACCAAGGTAAGTGAACTTATCCTGCTGGCACCACAGCCCACTCACTCCTGGAAAGGTTTTCTGCCACTATCCTTGGTCACACATGAGTGGGGCCAGTAGGAGCATAGGATCCCAGAATCCCCCAGCTAGCAGGGACCTCTAAGTATGAGTTGGTCCCACACTAGAATAAAAATCTCCTTTTAAGCATCCTGACAGTTGTCAACCAATCTTTGCATAAAGATTTTCAAGGAAACCTTACCTCCTAGTAACTCCCTCTCCACTGTTCCCAGCTCTGCTCTGTGGGGCTAAGCCCTCTTCCACCCTGAAGTCCCTCAAATTACTTGATGACAACTCCCAGGTTCCCCAGAGTCTAATCTCCTTCAGGCTTAGTATATTCACCTCTTTCCATTGCTCCTAATTTATGCAGGATCAGTCAGATAGGAGAGAAACCAGGACCAAGGTGTTTCATGAAAACCTGGGAAGGAGAGGGATCTAATGAGAAGACTGTCTAACTAGGGGATCGGAGAGTAATTTGAAGTGAGAGATGAGATCTGACCCAGACAGCAAAGGATTGAGAAATGAACAAGGGGAAGAGTTGGAGAAACTGGGGAATATTCACTGCTTTTCTGGAGTTTGGCTATGGAAGAGAGGTGTAAGAATCCAGTTTGGATGTGCTGGGGGTTAGGGAAAGTGTTTTCTCTGACAGACTTTAGAGAGAAGGGAGGATGGTTGACCTATCCCACGCCTGGCACAGAGCTGGAACACAGGGATGGGGGCTGGGGCTTCTGCCTAGAACAGCGATAGGTGAAGAAACTTGTAAGATTTGAGCCAAGGTCTACCTGGCTTCAAGGCTGGATCTCCTCATCCCTTGTGGCAAATTTGATTCAAGGTATTGGTGAAGGGTTAATTTGGTTCTTTTGTTGTTGTTCAGTCATTTCAGACTCTTCATCACCCTATTTGGGGTTTTCTTGGCAAAGACCCTGGAGTGGTTTGGCATATTCTTCTCCAGCTAATTTTATAGATGAGGAAACTGAGGCAAACACCGTGAAATGACTCACCCAGGGTCACACAGCTAGAAAGTGTCTGAGGCAGGATTTGAACCCAGGAAGACCCAGCACCCTCTCTTCAGAAGGACCAACAAACTCCCCTTTCAATCATTTGAGGTTAGGTGAGAATTGAGACAAAAGGAGAAAGCCTCGGGATTCACCTAAACAAAAAAATCAGTAAAGCTCCTCCAAACTTTTGAAAAATGATTAGTATAGAAATACAAAATGTAAACATTGTAGAAAACATTTACTATTTATCTGCATTTTAAGTCATCAGAGCTAAACAATGAGCCTAATGAAATATGGATTGTGAGCTTTCGTTGTCCATTTGGTAAAAGCCTGATGTGATTTGGGTTTAAAGGCCTGGTCTAGCTCACCCTTTTAACACACACTGGGCTAGTCCAGAGAAACTGAAATAACTAGGGAGCTACCAGACTGAAAGTAATTTGTCCCATCTTTTGAGGGGGGCAATCCTTTCCAGGTTCCATCATATCTTGTAATATTGAGTGACCAAAAATTATATTCCGACAGACTGAGCTCCCCCATGTAACAGAATGGAGCCCCATATGTGAAAAGAGACCTTCCAGAGGCACCTACCTCTGGGTTGGCCCAAGGGAGGCAGAGTGGACTCATTGTTCTCCAAAGGAAACATTCATTCCTGCCAGGAGGTGAGGTATCCCTGAGCCACTCTGATCTCCTCAGAGAGAGAGGGGATACCAGGCTAGAAATATATCTATCTGCTCCTTTAAATGCCTAGGGGACATGATCAGGTTCAAGCTAACTTCTGATCATTTTGTCATTTTGGGATGAAAGGGGACCCCAAGCTCTATCTTGAAAGCTTGACCCCTTTGCCATCTGATACTAGGTCTACAATGAACACCCAGCAAATCACAAAGAAAACCCATTTATCCAAATCTTAGCAAAATAGAAGTCCAAACGTCTCTATAAGAGAACATATACCAGACAATACAGAGTAAAGGAGCTTGGGAGCTTGGGAGCCAGGAAAGGGGTCCGAAGTCTTCCCCAAGGGCAAATTCCTCACACTTTCCAGTGTAGTAAACTGGAGATAGAGATGTGGTGGACACTGCCTGCTGCTCCTCTCACATCTTCCCATAGTCTCAATCTCCCTTCTTTGATCCAGGAACACTAATCTGCTGGCCGTTCCCAGAATAAGACACTCCATGTCTCTGGGCATTCTCTCTGGCTGTCCCCCTTGCCTGGAATTCTCTCCCTCCTAATCTCTGCCTTCTGATCTCCCTGGCTTCCTTTAAGTCCCAACTAAAACCTTCCCTAACCTTTCGTCATTCTAATGTCTTCCTTCTATTATTTCCTGTTTATTCTGTCTATAACTTGCCTTGTATGTATTTGTTTACATGTTATCTCTACTATTGCGAAATTTAGAGAATCCACCTCAAATTCACATGGACTGTATGTGCCCAACCTGTAGTAGAACATTCCAAGCTTGTGTTGGGCTGATCAGCCACAGCAGGACACACTGAAACTTGACTCTAGCACAGTGAGGTCATTTTGATCCTCTTAGAGAAGGAAGGACAAGAACTCATCCACCAACCAACCAACCTCTCCCATTATAGTAAGCCCCTTGAGGGTAGGGACTGTTTTATTTTCATCTTTTTTTTTGTATCCCCGGAACTTAGCACAGTGTTTGGCACAAAGTAGGCACTTCATACATAGGGCAGCGAGATGGTGCAGTGGATGGAGTACTGGGCCTGGGGTCCCTTACTTTGGGACAGTAGTGACATGAACATTTTCTCCACCTTGGAAGCCTAGAAATCAATAAAACAATCAATCATTGTGGATTTGTAGTGTTGGCCCATTCCCGAGGTGGGAATGTTCACATTGCAACTTTTTGTAAACTGTCTCAGCACAGTTGATAACGAATTCATTGTCACTGCCAGCCCACAGTATGGGAGAGAGGGGAGAGGGGAGGGAAATGTGGTCTGGCAACATCCTTGAACATGCAGGGGGTTCACTGTTCCTTCACCTCCTGGATCCTTGAGTTCAGCCCTCTGACTCAGTATTGTTACATTAAAGATAACATTAGTGACTTCATTTTGATTTTGTCCACCATTTTGTGAAATCAAGTTTCAACTTCTTGTAGGTTGATCATGGGAAGGTCACAACACTTCTGCCCCCAACTCAGAGTCACCCTACCACCCCCACAGCCCCCCAAGAAACCAGGTGTCTCAATCTTTACATCCTGTTATTCATGTTTTTCACTACTTCCAAAGTGTATATTAACTGTGTAGAAAGCGGTGGTCAACATCTTTGGCTAAGAGCCCTAGACCCAGTTTGTCTCTGATACCACATTCATTGCTAAATCAATTGTTGTCTGGATGCAACTCCTCAGTTTCTTTATTCCACCATCACAGTACGAAATCAATCAATCAATAAACATTTGTTAAGCACCTATATGCTATGAACCATGTTAAACCTTGAAAGGGACACTTTAAACCACTGAGTCCAATCCTCCATTTTATAGACATGGACACTGAGGCCTTGGAAGGGGAAGGGATTTGCCTCCTGATGGAGTCAATGAATAAGTTCAAAAGGAGAATCCAAAAGCCCTCCATGGGTGACATCTCCATGGCTGCCAACCTTGTCAGAGGCACTGACCAGGTCATATATTGATTTTGTGGCAGGTTCTAGGTTAGAAGCTAGGCCTCCTGACTCCCAGTCCAGAGAAGTGACCAAGGGCATTGGCTTGCAGGTAAGGGGAGGGGATAAATTCCAAGCATTAGGGATGATCTACTAGAAAGAAGGGATGAGACAAAGTTTAGTTGGAAAAAGGGGCAGGTGGCAGCCCTGCCTCACCTGACTGCCCTGCCCCGCAAAGGACCTCCAGAGTCAGGTTTGGATTCACTTCCATAACTGAGCTTTGGGCACACGCTCACATACCTGACCACTGTGATCAGAGAATGGTCATTTTACCAGCTGAAGGTTGGTTTGTTGGGACATTAGTGAAGAAAACATGCTTCCCAAATGTCAGTGGGTAATACAGGAAGCTGCTGTTGTTACTATCCCTATTTCCATATGGGGTTACTTGGGGGGAGGGGGAGCACCTTACCTTCAGGCACACAACTCTTGAGGATCCCAGCTTTCTCCCAGCTCTAAACCCAGAGATCTTTGTAGGTCCTCGCTTATCTTCTCCCACAGTGTTTGAATCTCTCCTACGCACTTACCAGAAATGTGTGGAGGTACTAAGTTTGGTCTGTAAATCTGGTAAACTCTCTGAGGGCAAGGATGGGGTTGTACCTACGCCAGAACAGTGCATAGAGGACTATCTCTCTGGGCGGTGGCTTCACTGATGTCACTTACACTGAACCCATCATCCCACACAGCCCACACACACACCCTGAAGACAAGGAGTGACCCCCTTCAGTGTTCTGGGCCTCCCACAGCCCCAGGTTCCCAGCTGGGATTCTAATCTTAATCATAAATGCCTCTGACATCAACCCTGACCCTAAATACACACAACAAACCCCTTCCAGCCTACCTAGGGACAGCTCTGGGGACCAGGACTCAAGTCTCTTCTTCAGTAGGGTCTCACCTTCCTGTAGCTTCCTCCTCCTTCTTCCCTCATAAAAAAGTTTTTTTTTCCTTTGGAGAAAGTGGGGTTTGTGGGCCAAGAGCTCTCTCTCTCTTCTTCTGTAGGCAAACTCAGAGCAGATGAGCAGGTTTCAGATGCCTAGTGGAGATGAGAAAATGCATTTATTAATGTACATGACCAGCACTGTGCTGAACACTTTACAATATCTCCTTTGGTCCTTACAACAGCCCTGGCAGGGAGGGAGAGGCTACTGTTCTCTTCATTTTACAAGTGGGGAAACTGAGGCTGATAGCAGTTTCCTGACTCCCAGGGCTCTGCCCACTCCTCTCAGAATGAGAACCAGTGCCCTCTCCTGTTCTCTGAGCTCTGTGACCAGGAGGACTTGTGGGCATGGGGAACTGCAAGGCCTGAGAGCTGGCCTTGTGGTCCCATGATACAATTCTTGGGGTCCTAGGCCACAGGGGTCAGCAGCCTAGGTGGGTGTCTCCTTGGTCTCTTGCTTGTGACTCCTTTTGGATTTCTTCCTGGGCGGCCATGGAGGGGCGGCAGACAGGGACTGCAGCTGGGAAGGGAGCCCAAGGCCAAGAGCACTCCCGGCCCTGGGTCAGCATCTGGTACCAGAGATCCAGGCGGGGCCAGTGGGGGTAGGAGGAAGCTGTGGGAGGCTCAGTGTGGACTGGGTCACCCAAGGCCACCTGCAGAGCCCCCTCACTGGGGAAATCCTGGCTCAGACTGTTCCCATCATAGATGTCTGCCAGAGTCTTGGGGATTTGCCCCATATGGTGGGAAAGGCCTTGCTCCTTCTCCTCTTCCCCAGGGGATGGCATACACCCTGAGGAGCTATGGTTGGAGCCTGTTGCCTCAAAGGAGTGCAGGCAGTGGGGAATAAGCCTCATCAGTATATGTGTGTGTATGTACATATGTAGTGTATATATGTATGTACATAGGTGTACACGTACAGAAGGTAAAGTACAGTAAGGAAGGTAGGATCCTAGAAGGTTTCCTATCAGGATCAAATATTAAATATTGTTTGACTTTTAAAAGTCTTCTTAATCTGGTTCCTTCCCATCTTCCCAGGCTTCTTGCACGCCTCTGCAATCCCTTGACCCAGGCCTGCTGGCTGTCACAAGATACTTCACCTCTCAACTCCAGGTGTTTTCTTGGATGTGTCCCACACCTGGAATGCTCTTCCTCATCATTTCTGCTTCCTGCCACTCTTGGCTTCTTTCAAAACCCAACTAAAGTCTCACCTTCTGCTAGCTATTAATTTGGGCAGCCAGGTACTCCAGGTGGTAGGTTAAGTCTTGAGCTCGTGAAGTGAAGAAATCCTGCCCAGAGGATGTTTGAAATATAAGGTGTGGCTAAAACTAAGGGGTGACTCAGAGAGAATGGACAGGATAAGTGCTTTCATCCTTGACTCAGGGCTCAGAAAGGGAAAGGTCACAGTGTCAGAGGGCCCAAGTGAGGCAATGCAACATGGGGAAAAGACCACAGGCCTTGGAGACTGAGCAGCTCTCACCTTAACTTGCTGTGTGACCATCAGCAAGTGATTTCACTTCCCTAAGACTCGGCTTCTATCTCTCTCTCTCTCTCTGTCTATCTGTGTGTGTGTGTCTATGTACATATATGTATATGTATGTATACATACACACAAGAATGTATGCACATCTGTAAAATGAAACTAATTATACTCAGCACATTATATATATTATACACACACATATATATATTACACATCTCTCTCTACAAATATATATACTTATATAACATGTATATATTACAGAGAGAAGGAGGGAGAGGGGGAGAGAGCGCTGAGTATAATTAGTTCCATTTTGCAGAAGTGTATATGAATTCTTGTATAATATATACTCGTCTTCCCTTTAGAATATAGTTCTTTGAGAACAGAGATTGTTTCACTCTTTGTACTAATATTCTCAGTGCCTGGAACAGCACAAGACTCATAGTAGGTACTTAATGTTTGTTGATTGATTGATTGCCCCATCACAATTTAAGAACAGGGTTCTAAATAAATACTGCCTGGACCTCCAAACCATAGAGAATGAAATACTTTCCCAATACAGAGGGTCCTAGTGATAGGGACAGAACCATGTGAGGGCTGCTCAGGGGCCATCTGCTCCTGAGTCTAGAGAGGATGGGTTCACATCCCAACACTCTCTCTCTTATGAAAAGCAGCCGTTTATCCACCTCTGCCATGAGCCTTAGGACATTAATCATCAAAGAATAATAAGCAGCAAAGGACATTTCCCAGGACCATTTCTAGGGGAACCCTTTAGAAAAAGAGAAAAACGAGACAGCAGTGAGAACAGGGTGAAGGCCAGGGTTAGGATCTAAGCCTGTGTTGTCATAGATAGAGGGCATCCCAGATGAGGAAATCCCCTCTACCGGTACAGGTTGACCTCTTCATTTGCAACTTCAGAAAAGTTGCTTAGAGCTTTAGAAAGTTGCTTAGAGCCTGGATCAGTGAGTGGACCACCCAAGGGTCACAAAACCAGGAAGTATTAGAAGTGGGACTCAAATTTAAGTCTTCTTGACTCGAAGGCCAGCTGCCTCACCAGTGAAAATCCTAGTACCAGATTCTATGATGGTTCACCACAAATAGCAATCCCTTGGGTAGTTACTGTTATACCCATTTTTGGGAGGAGTAAACTGAGGCCCAGAGAGAAGAAAGAGCCTCCTCAGGATCATGCACGCAGTGAGTGGCTGAGCTAGGTGTTTTCCTTAGGTCTCCCAGATTCTAGTCCAGTCAAAGCTGGAAAGAACCTTAGAAACCACCTTGTCTTTTATGTGTGTGTCACAGACACTTGAGGCAGTGAGTCTGATGAAACCCAGGGTTTCTAAGGGTTTTAAAAGCATGAAATTAAATACATAGGATAACAAAGGAAACCAATTATATTGAAGTAGCATTATTAAAATACCAAAACAAACTCATGGACCTCCTTAAATCTACACAAGTCTATCTATACCTTGGGGGGTCCTTGGACACCAGTTAGGAACTTCTGCTCTAGTCCAACCCAGACTTGGACAAATACCCCGAATGAGTAGTCTTCCAAACTTTGCTTGAAGGCTTCCAGGATGATGATCTGAGCCTGCCTTTCTACTTTGAGACTCCTCTAACTAGCAGAAAGCTTTTTACTTGTCTTGAGACAAAGTTTTCTCTTGGCTCCTAGTTTCACCTTCTGGGGTCCCTGCCATGTATAAATGTGATTCCTCTTCCCCAAGACAGATCTTTAAATCCTGGAAGTTATCTCTTATTCCCATCCCATCTAGTCCAGGGCTCTCCCAGTGATAAACATTATCCTTCATGATCATTTGGCTTTCTCGTGTTCACAGGACTGAAGTTGTGTCCCCCAAGCTTGGGCCCTGCTGGGTTGCTTTACTCCATCAGCTGTGGCTCATTTTCCAGCCCACACTTGCCCAAACACAGAGATCTAGTTGAGTGTAGGCATAATGGAATCCAGTTACAGGTCAGGGACTGGTGGGTGTAAAAAGAAGGGCACTGGGCTTACTAGATGTGGTACCCTGGGCAAGTCACTTCTCCATCTGTGTCTTAGTTTCTTCATCTGTAAAATGGAGGTGATAATCCTTTCTCAACCTCATGGGGTGGTTGTACAGCAAATGCTTTGTAAATTAATCAATTGACAAGCAATTATCAAGCATTTTCTACGTGCTACATACCATAAAGATTTAATTCCAAACCAATCAGAGCATAAAGGAGATTAATCATAAAAGGCAAGCCAGATGCTTTTGTTTAAATAAAATGAAAATCTTTGAGATCATAAGCCGTAGAGATGCTGCAGACTGACAATATCAGAGAAAGCTTCTCAATGGACACTCTCTCCACAAATGAAATTATAGGGATAGTTAAAAAAAAAGTTGAGAGCTTTTACACAGCTAAAACCAGTAGAGAGAATATAAATAAAATGGGAAAACATTTATACTAATAAATGGTCTCCGTTAGAACAAATAAAAAAGAGATAAACACAATGATCACATCTGATCATGTCTGGGGCTGCATTTTGCCCCACTAGTCCCTCCCTCTTGGCAGTGAGGAGGAAAGGAGGTCTGTTTCATTAGGTGTTCGCTAGGACCACCAGGGGCTTTGCAGTTACTCAGAGTTCAGTTCTTTCTTGACTAGAGGTTCTGTAAGTGGGATCTGTGAACTTGTTTCTGAAAAAATTGTTTTTCCTTCCTTTCCTTTCTTTTTCTTCCCTTCCCCTTTTCCTTTCCTTCCCTTTTCTTTTCCCTATTTCCTTTCCTTTTTCCTTCTTGTCCATTTTTCTTGTCTTTTCCTTTCTTTATTTTTAAAACTAGTTTTTATTTGATGTCCTCATTTGTAGTCTTTGTGAAATTCTTCTCATTTCAGTCATTTTGCTCTGCATCAGTTCACAGAAGTCTTCCTGTGTTTCTTTGAATTCCTCATATTTGTAATTTCTTACTACGCGTCAATATTCCATTACCTTCATATAATATAAGCTCCCTGAGGGCAGGGGCTATTCATTTTCCTCTTTGTATTCACAGCACCTTGACCAATGTCTGGAATAGAGTAGCACTTAATAAATGCTTATAAATTGGCTAATTGACATAATAGGCTTGTTTCTTTTTTCAGCCACTTCCCAACTGATTTCCTAATCGGTGCTTCCACAAAGATTTCTGTAATGACTACGTTGGAATATTTGACTCTGTTTCTGTCTTTGGTGTCCTTTGGCATCTTCCTGTAACCAAGGCATGGGATCACTGAATCAAAAGCAGTGTGTGTGTGTGTGTGTGTGTGTGTGTGTGTGTGTGTGTACATTCTCAATTAATCTAAATGAGAAATTATGAAATAGGTAGTGTCAGGTAACATGGTGTAGTAGAAAGACTTGGGTTCAAATTTTGCCTCTGACACTTGCCAAATGAGTGACCATGGGCAAGTTACTAGACTGCTCTGAGCCTCAGTTTCCCTTTCTGTCAAATCAGGATCATAATACCCACTGTACTTGTCTCACTGGATTTTTATGAGGACTTGGTAAGACAATGAATGTAAAGTGCTATAGAAATGGCAGCTATTTCTATTCTCCTTTGATTCTATGGGGAAACTGGCTCAAAGAGGGACACATCCAATGTCATAGAGTTGGTCTGTGGTAGAGCATGAAATTTATTCCAGAACTTCTGACCCTATAACCAGGATACTGTCCACCCTACCAGTATAACTATGTATATTATCTGGTAAATAAAGGGAATGGACAAGGTTGAAGTGCTTCTCAGCTCTGACTTTGTGACTTGATCCGCATAAGTTACATCTCACCCCTCACGTACTTAGCCTAGAAGGAAGCATCTACATGTCTAAGATGTTTGAACCCTGAGCAGAGGAAGTAAAGAAATATTGCCTGGAGGCTTGTATAACAATGACAGGTGACTAACAGTGAAAAGAGTGGAGATGCCGAGCAACGTGCCTCCTCATCCCTGACCTGTAGCTCAGAAAGGGCAGAGCTGGAAAGGATGACAGAGATAAGGACATCAGAGCCCTGTTTCTATCAAGTATTCAGAGTTGTAGGGAGGTCACATGTAGCTGGTACAGAGTAAGTGCTTCTTGGCTAGGTGCCTTCTTATTTGGTACACAGAAAGTGCTTAATCACTGCTTGTTTTTGGCTAGATGGCCTCTGAGGTCCTTTTGAGCTGTAGTTCTAGGATCATGTTATCACTTATAGTGTTTTCCTTACAATTTGGAGATTCAGATGAGAAAATGTATGTAAGCAATGGCAGATTTAAAACCATGGAAACAGTTGATTTTGACAGCACAGCTCTAGAGCTGGAAGGCCTCTCAGAAGCCATCTAGTTCAACCCCCACATTTTTACAGTTTGGGAACCTAAGGTAAAAGAAGCTGAAATTCTTTGCCCAATTTCACACAGATAGTAGGTGGCAGAGCTGGCAAAAGAACCCAAACTTCAAATCCAGTGTTCTTTTGAGTGTAGGGTGGAAATAGGTGTTCTATATTTGCCTCATTTTGTACACTGAGTACCTATCTACTTCCTCCCAAATACGAGCCACCACCTAATCTCTAAGTAATTTGTTTCTAGGGCACTGAGTTTGGGAGT
This sequence comes from Notamacropus eugenii, assembly GCF_028372415.1. Lineage (NCBI taxonomy): Eukaryota > Metazoa > Chordata > Mammalia > Diprotodontia > Macropodidae > Notamacropus > Notamacropus eugenii. The sequence goes on along the minus strand of NC_092874.1, from coordinate 302,742,950 downwards.
TTAACAAGCCAGAGTGTGAGTAAAGTTTGCTTAACTCTCTTGTTAGATGTCAGATTCTCCCAGCACTAAACCTGTTCTGGAATAAATGTGTGGGTCCAAGTAGAGGGGCCCTTTGTCTTTGTAAAGACAAAGAAGGGAGTGGGCATGGGGTCCAACCCTTTGGTGCTTTAGAGGCTATCAATGTTATGTAATGCCAGTGGTGATGGGAAAATCCTAGAATCACAGTTTGAGAGCTGAAAAAGATTTTGCAGAATGTCTATTCCATCTCCAGCTGGTGAGAGGGGAGGAAACTGAGGCTGAGAGATTCTCGGTGACTTGCATGCAGTTGCACAGAGATAGAGATGAGGGGAACTTTCAGATCCAGGGCTCTTTCCTGTGCTCTACTTGGCTTTTCTCAGAACTACTCAATTTCCTGAAATAATAGCACTTAGTATTTATTTAACACCTTATAGTAGACAAGGTGCTCTTGCATATATTTTCTTAGTTGATTCTTACCACCACCCTTTGTGGTAGGTGCTGCTATTATTACCCCCATTTTACAGATGGAGAACCTGAATCTCACAGAGGTTAAGCAATTTGGCCATTGTCATATAGCTAGTAAGTGTCTAAGATGGAGTTTGAACCTGCCTCTTCTTTTCCTGGTCCATGAGGACCAGGTAGTTCAGCTGGACAAGGTGTGTAAAAGAGAAGTCATCAGTACCTTGGAGAGTAGTGCAAGAAGCAAGGTCTTCAGTCTCTTGGGAATGAGTCTCACCAAAATCGTTCACTTCAACAAGTCTTTATTAAGTACCTACCATATACCAGGTAGGTGTAGCTAAATAACCCAGTGTCTGAAGTCGGGAAGACTCATTTTCCTGAATTCAGATCTGGCCTCAGACACTGGTTGTGTGACCCTGGAAAAGTCACTTAACCCTGTTTGCCTTAGTTTCCTCATCTCTAAAATAAGCTGGAGAAGGAAATGGCAGACTGCTGTAGTATCTTTGCCAAGAAAACCCTAAATAGGGTCATGAAGAGTTAGATATACGAGGTGATCTCCAAGTTTACCTCTATCTCTGGGTCTGTCTCTTCTTTTCTTCCCTATTTATTGTCTCTTTCTCCACAGTGCCTGGCACACAGCAGGTGCTTAATGAAAGCTTGCTTATTGATTGGTTGATTGACTCCCATGCTTAGAAATCATCAAATCACCCAAGACTTCATGTGAAAACTAAAGCAGGGATTGGGACAAGAGCTTCCTCTCTCTTTGTGTCCTAATGGAAAAGAATTGCTCTCATTTCAGAGCTGGTCTGTTCGGTATTGCTTAAGTGGCTGCAGTTTTATTAGAGGATTCTCTAAATGGGCTTGGATTCTGTCCTATAAAACTCTATTATGTCAGGCTGATTTTACTTAGCTCTTAATGATGGCATCTGTTTTATTCTACAAGCCCAGCACCCTCTCAACCATACCATGTGAGAGGGTTAGCCCCACTGTGCTCTGTCAGAACATGTTTCAACAGTTGGTAGATTCATCTTAATGCTTTGTTTGGAGGTTTGAATCCTTGGTAATCCAGCTGCCACAAAGTATACCTGGGAAACATCTTCAATATTTCTTTTTTTTCTTATAATTAATTTGTTTTCAGTTTTCAACAATCACTTCCTTAAGTTTTAAATTTTCTCCCTTTCCTTTCCCTCTCCCTCCCCACAATGGCATGTAATCTTGTATGGGTTCTACATATACATTCTTATTAAACACATTTTCACATTAGTCATGTTGCATAGAAGAATTAAAATGAATGGGAGAAACCATGAGAAAACCAAACCAAGACAAAACATACCACAAGAGAGAATAGTTTGCTTCATTCTGTATTCCTATACCATGGTTCTTTCTCTGGATTGCTTGCATCTGCTAAGTCCACCAGAAACAGTCCTTGAACACTGTGGTTGTTACTCTGTTCTCCCGGTTCTGCTCATTTTCCTCAGCATCAGTTCATACAAGTCTTTCCAGATTTTTCTGAAGTCCACTTGTTCATCATTTCCTATAGAACAATAGTATTCCATTGCATTCACATACCACAACTTGTTCAGCCACTCCCCTATTGATGGGCATCCCCTCAATTTCTAGTTCTTGGCCACCACAAAAAAAGGTGCTATAAATATTTTTGTACATGTACATCCTTTCCCTTTTTTTATGATTTCTTTGGGATACAGCCCTAGAAGCGATATTGCTGAGTCAAAGGGTATGCACATTTTTGTAACCTTTTGGGCTTTTGTAGTTCCTTTGGGCATGCTCTCCAGAATGGGTTGGATCAGCTCACAGCTCCACTAACAATGAATTAGTGTTCCAACTCTCCCACCTCTTCTCCAACATTTATCATCTTCCTGTTTTGTCACATAAGCCAATCTGATAGGTGTGATGTGGTACCTCAGAGTTGTTTTGATTTGCATCTCTAATCAACAGTGATTTAGAACACTTTTTCATATGACTATATGTAGCTTTAATTTCTTCCTCTGAAAACTGTCTTTTCATATCCTTTGACCATTTATCAATTGGAGAATGACTTGTACTCTTGTAAATTTGACTCAGTTCTCTACATAGTTTAATAATGAGGCTTTTTCACAGACACTGGCTGTAAAAATTCTTTCCCGGTTTTTTGCTTCCCTCCTACTCTTGGTTGCATTGGCTTTGTTTATGCAAAAGCTTTTCAATTTGATGTAATCAAAATTATCCATTTTGTATTTCATGATATTCTCTGTCTCTTGTTTGGTCATAAATTCCCCCATTCTCCATAAATCTGACACATGAACTATTCCTTGCTCCCCTAATTTGTATATAGTATCAGCCTTTATACCTAGATTGTGTACCCATTAGGATTTTATTCTGGTGTATGGTGCCAAGTGTTGGTCTCTGCCCAGTTTCAGCAACACTATTTTCCAAAAAAGTGAGTTCTTATCCTAGAAGCTGGGATCCTTGGGTTTATCAAAAAGCAAATTGCTATATTCACTGAATACTGTGTCTTGAATACCTAACCTATTCCACTGGTCTACCCCTCTATTTCTTAGCCAGTACCAAGTGGTTTTGATGATTGCTGCTTTATAATACAATTTGAGATCTGGTAGGGCTAGGCCACCTTCCCTAACATTTCTTTTCATTAATTCCCTTGATATTCTGGACCTTTTGTTCTTCCAAATGAATTTTGATATTATTTTTCTAATTCTAGAAAATATTTTTTTGGTAGTTTGATTGGTATGGCACTGAATAAATAAATTAGGTAGAATTGTCAATATTTTTACCTTGTTACCTACTTACCTTGTTGTTTCAGTCCCTTCCACAGACCCCAGCTCCTCTGGTTTAGGAGATAGGGCACAGGCTTATAACCTTTGAGCTGAAAGGGACTTTGGAGGCCAGCTAGTCAAACTCCATCACTTTACAGCTGAGGAAACTGAGGCACAGGGAGGTTAATTGGATTTACCAAGGTTATAAGGCAGTATAGAACAAAGGGCAGGATTTGAACCTGGGACCTGGGATTCCAAAGTCAGCCTTTTCTCCATTGTATTGTGGTACTTACAGTTTTGTGAGTTGCTTTGGGAAGTGATTTGATTCATCAGCAGTACTCTGGAGATGAGCATCCCTGTATTTGCTGACAGAGCATCGGAAGACAAAGTCTAGATCTGAAGACAGAGGAATTGGATTCACATCTCATTTTGTTACTTACTATTTGTTTGGCTTTGGGCAAATAATTTAACTTCTCTCTGCCTCAGTCATTTGTAAAATCCAGAGACTAGAATTTATTATTGTTAACATTTATTAAAAATAAACAGTTATTAAGCACCTACTATGTTCCAGTCACTGTACTAAGCTCTGGGGATACAAAGCAAGGCAAAAACCCCAAAGCCCAGATGATCCTTGCCTTCTAAAAGCCCACAACTTACTAGAGGAGACAGTGTGCAAAGAGCTACGTATAAACAGGTTAGACTCAAGTTAATATGGAGACACCCTCAAAGGGAAGGCATGAAGACTGAGCAGGATTAGATGAATCTTCTTGCTGAAAGTGGGAGGAAGCCAGAGCAGCTTGGAGGTAGAGAAGATGAGGGAGACAGCACCGAGTTTAGGAGTAGCCAGGGAAAATGGTGGCGTAGGAAGATGTACTGTCTTGTCGGAGCAGGGAGGCCAGTGGAGGACATGGAGGGGAGTAAGATGGAGAAGACTGGGAAGGGGGAGGGACCCAACTACGAAGGACTGTAAGTGCCAGAGGATCCTATCTTTGATCCTGGAGGTGAGAGGGATTCAATGGAGATGGTCAGATCCACACTTTAGGAAGGTCAGTTTGGCAGCTGAGTGGAGGGAGCACTGGAAAGGGAGAGAGTTGAGGCACTTTGAGAACACCTCCTCTAGATTATGAGCAAAATGTGTGAAAGGAACAGCCCAGTGAGGGGGAACAAACATGACCCAGAGTTTAATCTTTCTTCCCTGTGTGGATCACTCAACCTCTCTGAGGCTCATCTGTAAAAAGGAGGGAGGTCAAGGATGAGAGAGCAGAGTTTGAAGCCAAATGACCTGGATTCAATTCTGGGCCTGTCACTGGCTGTTTCTGTGACTTCAGGAAAGTCCATTTACCTGTTTGGGCTTCATTTTTCTTTTCTGTAGAATGAGGTATTTGGACTAGATGATCTCTAAGGGCCTGTCCAGCTCTAAATCTATGCTCCTATTGTAAAAGATTGATACAGATCAATACAGTATTGTCTTCATTTTACAGATGAAGAAATTGAGGTGAAAGACCCAGATCTCTTGACACACAGTTCATTTTTCTTTTTGCCCCAAGTAGGGGAGTGATGTAATCAGAGTTGTTCATCAGAAAGATGGGTCAGGCAGCATGTGTAGGGCAGAAAGGAGTGGGAGAAATTAGAGACAGGGAGACAAATTAGGTGACTGATTCAGCTCCTGAGGCATGAGGTGATGAGGACCTGAACAAAGGGAGTGGGAGAGGAGTCATGACAGAATTTCAGAACTGGGAGGGGCATTGGAAACTAGTCGGTCCCATCCATGAGTACACAAGAATCCTCTTTACCCTGCATCCAACCAATGGCAGTCTATCCCTTGCTTGAAGACACTAAGGGGACTCAGATGGTCCTAACAATTAGAGTTATCCAAAAGTAAAATGGACTGTCTTGGGAGGCAATAGACTTCCCTGGAAGTCTTCAAGCAAATGTTAGCAGGTTCCTTACACCACAGAGAGGATTGGATGTAAGGCTGACATCTTGGGATCAGAGCACAAAGAACTTCAAATGCCTGGCAAAACCATTTAGATTGCTCTGGGTTGTGTTTTTGCATCCTTTTTGCATTTTTTTGCAGTTCATGGCTGCCTATGCAGTTGATGGAGGCATGGCTGCCTCCGACTACTAAATTACTAAATAGTAATTGTTTCTCTTTTACCCAGGAACCTTGAGGGTCTTCCCCTCCAAGTTTGATTTTTTTTTAATTAAAAGGGCCATCCCTTGAGCAACTACTTAAAGAGGCTTATTCATTGCATGAGTGTATCTCACTCAATGTGAGAACATGATGAGAGCTTAGCCTGAAAGGGTCTCACATTGCATCCTGGGCCATCTTCAGTCATCCTGATGAATATCAAGCCCCTGGACCCAGATGGCTCCAGAGAAAAAAGTGAGGTTGATGACCTTGCACAACTCTCCCTCACTCAAATCAAAGTCAACTGCAAGTCATGTCATCATCTGGATGTCATGTTCCTCTTTGAGAAAGAAGGGCAAACACAACAACAATACATTCCAGTGGAGTTGTATTCCCTTTCTATGTTGTATATATTTTATACCGTCTATCTTTGTTCATGTTTGTGTGTACTTAAGTTTATAAACAAAAAAAGAAAATTTAAATGAATGTTTAAGTGCTTGGTAAACCCTAAAAACCACTTCCAGCTGGATTTGTTTGCAGTAGATGCTGCTAACTGTCTCCTGAATAGGGCACGGTGTGAGGAGTGAGGAGGAGAGGTTATGAAGAAAATTTGTACAACCAAGGAAGGCAGTTTGGTAAGGACTCAGGAAGCAGAGGCTCATCCCTTGAGATGAATAGCTCAGTGGGTGAGAGGGCAGAATTAAGGAAGCCAAAGTGCAGGCTGCTTTATAGAGGGATGGGTTCTAGTCAGGAAAGCAGGAGCCTTGGGTCTGACTTCCTGAGTGACCATGGGCAAATCACTTCCTTTTTCGGCCCCTCAGTTTTTTCCTCTATCAAATGACAGTGACTAGATCTGCCCTCCTTTTCTCATGGGGTGCTGGTGAGAATCGAGTGAGATTGTGGGTGGAAATCAAAGATTCAGAATCCAGAGTCGGGAGGCACCATGTGCTGAGATGCTCAAGGGCAGCCCCGTACCTGAAGGAGAACTCCCTGACAAGTCAGTATTCAGTCTTTACTTGAAAATTTGTCACAATAGCAACTGACTACCTTGTGAGGAAGCCCATTGCCCAACTCAGAAACATGGGCCATTTTAACCACTCCTTATCTGGGCTAATTAGCAGCCTTCTCATTGTTCCAAAGCCTCAATGAAGTCTTCAACCTTAGTCCTGCTGCCTTTTTTCCCCAGATGTTGTAGAGAGAGAGGAGAGAGATGGACTAGCTAGGTGACTATAGCAAGTTCCTTCCCCTCCCTAGGTTTAGTTTCCTTACCTGTGAAGTGGGAGTAATTGTACTTGTCCCCCACCTTGGGATCATCTGGAGGAAAGTGACCTGTAAATTGTAAGGCACCAGAAAATTAAATACCCAGTTACTTCTACTCTCTGTGGTCAAAAGGGACTCCAGGTGAAAGAGTATGGAGGGTTCATGGCTCATCAGCTGGAAGGGAGCTTTCCCTCTTGGAAGGCACCGTGCGGGTGGCCCTCGGCCTGTGTCATAGTTCCTTCTTCCCCAGTATCTCACCCCCTCCTTTTAGATGTTTGGAAGCTCCTGGGAGGGAAATCCAATGCTTTTCACCTTAGTAGTCCCCGGTACTCTCAGGGCCCTCTCTATAAAGTTGCCCCTTAGTAAATATTTAAGCGAACCCACGAGTTAGTGAACGAACAAAGGGACGCTCACGTGAGGGGATGAATCAGCGAGCAAATGAATGAGAAAATGAGCGAAGGCAAGTGTGAACAAATGAGGGAATGGATGAGTGCGCTCAGTGAACGCATGATGAAGGGATGCCCAGGCCCTATCGAGGGCGGCCGTGCCATCTTTTAACAGTGTAGTTCTGACACGTTTTCCTGGCCCGCAGAGCTGCTCCTGTTCCACCTTGGGCAGTCACCTCGCCTCTCGTGGCCCGGAGCTGGGTGATCTCCAGGGCACATCTGTTTCTCCAGCTCTAAATCTCGGATCCTGAGGAAGCGGTGAGTGGCTCCTGTCCCCTGCACTGCAGAGGACCTGACCTCCAGGATGCCTGCGTGGACGCGGCTCTGGGAGATCTGGAACAGCACTGATGATCCCGCTGACCTGGAAAGGCGGGAGCCAGTCGCTGGCTAAGAGCCTGCAGGGGGTCGGAACCTGCGTGGGCGCTGGACCCCAGGTCGATGACGGGGAGGGTGCAGGGCGCAGCCGCTGGGATTGGCTGGGCCGGCGATGACGTCACGGACTTGGAGGTAATACTAAGTTGGCTCGGTACCCGAGGCTGCACTCTGGCCCGCTGTGCCCTGCGGATGCCCGCAGTTGCCTCCAGCTCAGCGCCGCTTGCTCCCTGAGGCTCTGGAGGCGGAAGGCGGATTCAGGGCTGCTTCCAGGCCAGGTCCGCAGACATGCACGAGCAGGAGGAAAGTTGGGATGTGTCCTTTGCAGGCTCGGGATTCATGGGGCTCTACCACGTGGGCGTGATCGCCTGCCTGAGAGAGCGCGCCCCCCATCTCCTGAACGGGACCGGCCGCTTCTACGGTTCCTCGGTGGGCACGCTCTGCTGCCTCGCGGTCCTCACCAACAAGTCCATGGGTGCGTGGCTACTGCGGGGGCAGGCCGGGGCCCGGGGCCGCAGCCAAACTCCGGGGCAACACGGAGTTCCATAGGGTCCCTGGATTCCGACTGTGCCACTCCCGGGCTGTGTGTCCTGGGGCAAATCACCTCGCTTCTTTTAATAAGAGAAGGGAGCAGATGAGCCCCGAGGCCACTTCTCAGTTTGTGGGTGGGCGGGCGAGGGCTGGGGATCTAGAGGCAAAAGCTTTGGGTTTGATTCCACGGTGATCTTGGGCAACTTCCAGCTCCCAAGCTTCGGATACCTGCCCTTTCCCGGGCCAGGTGTCTTTGAAGTGTTTTCAGCATCAGGAAAGCATAAATCTTAAAAGTCCGCAGGAAAATGGGGGAAGGGGGGAAGGAAGAGGGGAGGGTAGGCTAGAGGCTCTCAATGGGGAGATAGTTCCCCGAGAAAAAGATTGCAGAGACTGGAGAGAGCATCCAAGGGCATTCCCACCTCCCTCACCTGAGAGAAAGGTAACCTGAAGCCCTGAGAGATGGCGGGTCGTGAAAAGTTTGGGCCAGAGCCTGACTCTTCCCTTTTGAGAGTTCGTGGGGGAGAAGGCAAAGCGGTAGAGAAGCTTCCTGTGAACTTGACCCCCACCAGGTTTAGTCCAGCTTAGTCTAAACACAGGTGGAAGAACCGCTAAAAAGCCAGATAGATCCTTATGGGAATTCTTTTCCTGGACCTGAGACTTGCTTGGCCCAGCAAACTGGAGGGGTGTTGTTTGGAGGAGGATGGAAAGAGATCAAGCCATAAGGAGGAAAGATTTCCCTTGGAAAAGAGATCTGGGGGTCACAGCAGCTGCCTTTAAATTGTCTCCATTGTCTTGTGGAAGATAGATCAGACTAGTTCTTTTTTGCCTCAGAGGGCAGAACTAAGAGGAGTGTGTGTGTGTGTGTGTGTGTGTGTGTGTGTGTGTGTGTGTGTGTGTGTAAGTTGCAAAGGCAGATTCCTAACAATCTTCCTAAACTAAGACTTCCTGATAGTCAGAACTGACTAACATGGGATGGTTGACTTGGAAGGTAGTGAGTTCCCTGTCACTGGAGATCTTCAATCAAAGGCTGAGTGCGTCCTTGTAGATGTTGTGGGAAGAGGGATTCCTATTCAGCTGGGAATTAGACTAGGTGATCTTTGTGGTCCCTCTAAGCTCCAAGAATCTGTGAGGCTATGGAGAAGAGAGCTTTAAGACAGAAAAGAAAGAAGCTCATTGACTCACATAGCTGTCATGCTTTGCAAAGTACATTCCTCATAACAGGCCTCCCCATAACAGGTTCCAACCACATTCCACATAATAGGGCAGATAATGCAAAGATTGTTGAGCCCATTGTGTAAATGATGAAACTGAGAGCCAACGAGGGGAAGCAAGTTGTTCCCAGTGACACTATTAGTAAGTGCCAGAGCCAGGACCCAAATGTAGGCCTCTTGGATCAAAATATGAGGCCCAGCTCCCTCCTCTGTGCTAACGTTCAGTCCTATAGGTAACCGAGAATGGAAAATGCTGCTAAACACTTTCTATGCTTCCCCCAATCTGAGATTTCATCAGTTTGGGAATGTCAGTGAGAGAGCTACAGAAGCAACTCATCTGTAACTTAGAGACTTAACTTAGAGTTAAGTGACTTTCCTAGGATGACACAACTATGTGTTACAGGTGAGACTTGAACCTAGGCCTTTATTCTGAGACCAGCTTGCCATCCATTAGGCCACACTGTCTTTTCCTCTTCTCTCTTATTTTTGGAAGTTGATGAACATTTGGTAAACTCTTACTATGTGCCAGTTACTACACCAAGTACTGGGGTTACAAAGAAGAGCAAAAACACAGTTGGTGCTCTCAAGTAGCTCACAATATAATGAGGGAGACAACAGGAAAATTACTATGCAGTATAAAAATATGTAGTATATATGGAAGGTACTATCAGTGGGAAGGGATATCGGGAGCCAGGAGGATGAGGGGGCCAGAAAGGCTTTGCACAGAAGATGGATTTTGGCAGTGTTTGAAGGAAGCTGAGGATTCTAAGAGGTCCTCCAAACTATTGTTAATGAACCTTCCTTTCATTCTACATGTGGTCACCTTTATTTAATCGTGTCTTGCCCATTCTGGGATGGGACTGGCCTGGACCTGTGTTTTTATTAGTATAGGGATAGGCTGTGCATGTGGATCTCTTGAGTTTGGGAGTTCTGAGCTACAGGAGGGCTAAAGCTGATCAGGTGTGAAGTTGTGTGTGTGTGTGTGCAGGAGTAGGGTTAGACCTGGGGGCAGGGGGTACAGCACCACATCACACTGCCTAAGGATAGAACAGCTGACCCAGTCTGTGAGTAGCCAGTGCACTTCCAATCTGGGTGAGAGAAACTCAGTGTGGAAAGGGAAGAGAAGGGAAAGGAGAGGAAGGGAAGGGACTCTCAGAGAAGGGGGTTGTAACTCCTCACCTCTTCACCCCATCCCACCTCCCCTCCCAAGCCTAAGGGGGCAGTCTTGAGGGAAGGGCCTGTCTGCTGTTCTCTTCTAGACTTCTGCTGTTCCAACGTCATGGACATAGTCAAGGAAGTCCAGAAGAAAAGCATTGGCATCTTTCATCCCTCCTATGACATCCTGGACTTTGTGAAACGGCGCCTTCAGAAGTACCTTCCCGACAACACTCATGAACTGGCCTCCCAGAGGATGGGTGTCTCCCTCACTCGGTGGCCAGATGGGGAAAACGTGATTATCACTCACTTTGCCACCAGAGATGAGCTCATCCAGGTGGGTCCTGGGGCTGAGTCAGGCTTGAGCATCCCCAACAAAGAGAATTGCAGATTGGGCAGTCCCTGAGGGTAGCCAGGCAGCACTGGCTTTAGGTCAGGAGATCTGCTACTGACCAGAGCTGTGTGACTTTGAGTAGGCCGCAGCATCCTCCTGTGAAGGAGTCAGGCCAAGCAATATGGCTTTAAAACCTTGGACTTCCCTGTGACCTTGAAAGTAGAGCATGGAGGGTGGCAGGATAGTTTTCAGATAGGGGTGAACATCCCTGGAATCTCTGCCATCTCTGTGTCCTTGCACTGGAAGGATTTTCCCAGCCTGCTTTAGGGAAAATGTCAGGTCTGACTAGGAGACAGAATATGTCTATCTTAGAGCATTGGTGTCAGGCTCAAATAGAAACTGTACAGGATGCCTGTGGGGACATGGTGACTTAGAAAACCACCCATTAGCATTATCTGTGTTTACTGTCTGGTTCAGGTCACAGTTGGGAATGCTGCAGTTGTCTGAGGCCCAGACATCATGTTTGCCCTTCTGTCATAGAGGTGTTCCTGCCTTGGGCTGGGGAGTTAGACAAAATGACCACCAAGGACCCTTTAAATCTATTAAATTCAGTTCAACACCTTATTCATTACATGCCTACTGTGTGCAGAGTGCATGCTAGGTAGACATCAGGAAGAGTAAGATGACTAATACACAGACTCTCCCCTCAAGGAAAACAGGCTCCCCAGTAACTGATCCAAGAGAAAGTCAGTTAGAGGAGTCCTGCTAGGAGGAGCTCAGGAGGGAGCCATCACTTTCACGTAGACAGTGCGGCCTCCAGGAAGGTATCCTGAGGACCTGGCCCCTGAGTTGGCCTTTAAGAGAAAGAAGTGACTTCAGCCCAGATGGGTGAGCAGAGATGGCAGGGTTTGCTTTGACTGGTCCAGACAAGGTGTGAAGGCAGGAACCAGGTAGTAGAGCACTTTGATTGGCAGGCTTCGGATTTCTTCTTTTCTTCTAGACACAATGGGGTAGGGAATGATGTGGTTGGAGCTGAGATTTTGCAGATGTGTGGGAGGGGGACAGACTGGAAGAAGGAAGAGCAGGTAGGAGCTATTGTAATAATCCAAGTGGGAGGTGATGGAGACTGGCTATTGTTTGAGTGTGAAGGAGAGGACAGATATAAATATTGCCCATGGAGGGTGGGGAGGACTTGGCAACAGGACAGAGAAGGTGAGACGGGAGAACAAAAGCTGACTTTGAGTCTGTGAGCCAGAGTGACTGGGGGAACAGTGGTAGCACCAGAGCAGAGAAGGGAGGGGAAGGAAGTTCAATTTGGGGGGTGCTGAATTTGAAGAGTGAGTGAGGACAAGCAGGGGTGGTCAGAGGTGTGGGAGTGTAGCTCAGAGAGACCAGGAATGGCTCTCGAGATGTGAGAGTGTTTGGCAGAGAGATCGCTGAACCCATGAGGGTGAGGGAGACTGTCGAGTGTAGTGAGCAAGCAGCTAACAAAGGAGACAGAGAGAGAACATTCAGGTCAGTAGGAGGAGATCAAAGCGTGTGGAGGAGGTGACCTACTGTGTGGAGTGTGGTCAAGAACCAAGGCAGAGAGAAGAGCACTGGACTGAGCACCAAGGAAGTCCTTGGTGATGTGGACAGAGAGAGCCATGTTGGTGGGATGGGCAGGCCAGAAACCAGGGGCCAGGAGGCTGGAGTGAGTGGCAAGGGAGGAGGCCACCAGTGTAGACAGCTCTTTTTAGTCTAGTATTGAGGGGCACAAAGGCTAGAGTACAATAGGGGGTAACAGAATCGAGGGAAAGTTGTTTGAGTCTGAGGCAGACCATAGCAATTTTGGAGGTAGAGGGGAAGGAGATGGAGAACTTGAGGACTGAGTAATAATTTATCATTCAGGCAGAAAAACTGTTTTCTTTAGCTGGTGGGAAATGGCTTTCTAAAAGTGGAGGAAAAGCTGGCTCTCTCTGGAAGATCCAGAGCTAGGAAAGGACCTTAGATGTCATTTGAATCAAATCCTTAAACTTTTCTTTAGTAGAGGAAAATGAGGTATATTCAAGGAAAGAGATTGGCTAAAGGTGATAGCAAAATAGGTAACAGGGCTGAAAATCAATCAATCTGTCAATGAAATGACAAAGAGTCTACAAGAGTCCTGCTTGGAGCCAGGAACATGGTATACAAAAGTGAGCTTTCATTCTATCTAGGGAGACATATTCCTAATATATATAAAATACCCACGTGGGGCATTGGAGCTTCCTACCCTCTGATGCAATCAATCTGGCCACCAACCCACCGATCAATCACCAAGCTTTTGTGAGGCACTGCCAAACACAGCTCTTGGCACTGGAGACACGGGAGATGGAAGTGAGAACAACCCCTGCCTTAGAGGAGCCTATATACTTTTTTTAAAAAATTATTTTATTTTCAATTCTCAGAACAAAGCAAACATCCCTATAACCTAGTTCAGTAAGAAAGAGAATCGCCAGTCCTCCATGTACAACTTACTCTTTCCTCCAAGTATACCATAAAGGGGTCACCTAGATATCTTTTGTAAAGTCTGGGAGGGATCATGAGGTGGCCCAGTTTCTCTTTGGCTTCTCCTTGACTCAATGGAACCCTTGCCTTTCTTCTTCTTCTCCTCAGGCGGTCCTCTGTAGCATCTATTTGCCCTTCTACTGTGGTGTCATCCCTCCCAAATTTCAGGGAAAGGTAAGTTGGCACGAGCTTTTCCTACATCCTGGAAGAGCTCTGGGAAAAGATGGGAGGGACCAAGCAGCAACTGCACTGGACTTGGGTTCAGAAAACCTGGCTTCAGGGGCTGCTTCTCACTCTTGCTCTTTGTGTGACTCTGGGCAAATCACTTCACCTCTCTGGGTCTCCCTTTATCTCTCAGGAAAATGAGGGGATTAGAATAACGGTCCCTGAGTGAGTGAGGTCTCTTCAAGCTTTAAATCTATAGACTGGCTAGCTAAGTGACTTTGGACAATAATAACTAACATTTATAGCATGCTTTAAAGATTGCAAAGCCTTCTACAGTCAGTAGGATCCTCGCAGCAACCCTGGAAGGCGGGCACTACTCTTCTCCCCATTTTGTAGATAAGGAAACAGGCTGAGAGAGAAGTGAATGAAGCAGAATTTGAATTCGGGGTCTTCCCGGCTGCACTCTTCCTGCTTCCCCATTTCTGGGCCTCAGTTTCCCCATTTGTAAAATGTGGTTGGATTAGATCATCCCTAAGATACTTCTCTGTGAATATGGTTAGAAAGAGGCACACAGCACATTCTTGTCCTCAATAAGCTTGGAAGCAACTTCAGGAGAAAGAATCCTGGAAGGAAATCATTTATTATTCTGCATTTATCTATCTGGGTGCATGCTATGCTGGGGCCGCTAGATGGCACTAGAGTGCATAGAGCTCAGCATCTGGAGTCAGACTTAGCTTCCTGAGTTAAAATCCAGTCTCAGAAACTTCCGAGCTGTGTGACCCTGGGCAAGTCACTTCACCCTGTTTGCCTCAGTTTCCTCATCTGTAAAATGAGCTGGAGAAGGAAATAGCAAACCACTCCTGTATCTCTGCCAAGAAAACCCCCAATGGGGCCGTGGAGAGTCAGACAAGACTGAAATGACTCAACAACCACAACTATAAATATATTATTTCCCTCAGAGAAGGTAAGGGATCGCCTTGATTTTGCCTTTTTGGCCTCAGTGCTGAGCACAGCACCTAGCACCAAGTAGGTATTTAATATATATTTGTTGATGAATGGATAAACAAATAAGTGTGTAATGGAAAGAGTACAGATCTTCACTCAGGTTTCCTGGCTGTTGACCTTGGGCAAGATCCTTCCCTCCTCTGCACCTCAGTTTGCTTATCTGTCAACTGGGGCTAATAATGCTTGCGTTACTGACCTCCTAGAGTTGTTCTGAGGACAGTGCATGGTCAGTCTTGAATCACTGCAGAAATGGCAGCTGTTGGTGTCATTCCAACAAGCAGAGGGTGGAAGGGAGGCATGCCAAGAAGGGGGAAAGGGTGGACCTGTCTGTGGGTGTTTGCCCTTCAATCTGACCATTTCTCTTGCTGTCACTCAGCGCTATGTGGATGGAGCTCTGAGTAACAATGTACCCTTCGTCAACTTGAAGAGGACCATCACCATCTCCCCTTTCTATGGGACCGTGGACATCTGCCCAGAAAGCACTTCTGCCAGCTTCCATGAGCTGAACGTCTTTAATGCCAGCTTCCAGGTGTGCACCAGGAACTTCCATTTTGGAATGATGAGTCTCATCCCTCCAGAGCCTGAGGTACAGTAGCTCCCTTCTGCCTGACTCACCCTTGGCCTGTGCTCGTTGTCTGTGAGGGAGCACCTGGAGTTGGAGAACTCTGTCTGATGTCGGCAGCAGGAATTCAACGCTAGCACTGAGCATCTGTGTGACCTTGGCCAGATTACTTTCCCACTCTTGATCTCAATTTTCCTCTTGTTAAATGAGCAGTTTAGAAAATGTGTGCAAAAATGCTTTACATATGTTAATTTGATCTTCGTGGGCAGGTAGGTGGTGCAATGGATAGAGTACCAGTGCAGGAGTCAGGAGGATCTGAGTTCAAATCTCACCTCAGACACTTGATACTCACTAGCTGTGTGACCTTAGGCAAGTCACTTAACCCCAATTGCCTCATCCTGGGTCATCTCCAGTCATCCTGATGAATATCTGGTCACTGGATTCAGATGGCTCTGGAGGAGAAGTGAGGCTGGTGACCTGCACAGCCCTCCCTCACTCAAAACAAAGTCAAGTGCAGGTCATGTCATCATTTCTCTGATGGCATGGTCTTCTTTGGGCAATGACAGACAAACACACTCATTTGATCTCCACAACAGCCCTGTGAAATCAGTGCTCCTCTTCTCCCCATTTAGCAGATAAGCAAACTGAGGCAAATAGCATTGAAGTGTCTTGATCATGGTCTCACAACTAGTAAGTGTCTGAAGGAGGATTTGAACTCAGGCCCTCTGGACTCCACCTTGAAGTCATTGAGGTGCCTTCATGGGGTTGAACTGGATTCTCTCTAATTCAGTTCTATCTTTAAATCCATGATCCCATGACTTCTCTGGGCCTCAGTTTCTTCATCAGTAA
This sequence comes from Notamacropus eugenii, assembly GCF_028372415.1. Taxonomy (NCBI): domain Eukaryota; kingdom Metazoa; phylum Chordata; class Mammalia; order Diprotodontia; family Macropodidae; genus Notamacropus; species Notamacropus eugenii. Next base: position 302,727,155 of record NC_092874.1, on the reverse strand, counting down.
GATGAGCTGGTATGGTGGATGGTCCCCACCAGATGGCACTTTTCCGGAGGGGGTGAAGAAAAGCCTAATGTGAGCTAGGCAGTCAACCAAAAGGGACTAGGCTGCTGCAGGAGGTAGTGAGCTCCACATCACTGCGGGTCTTCAAGGAGACCCTGGGCGGCCACATTTCAAGAAAGCAGGGAGTCTGGTCCAGGGGAAGGTGTGACCAGAGCCCTCTGAGGCCCCTGAGAGTCTGGGAATCTCATTGAGTCTGCTGGGTGCTATTGGACCATCAGACAATATTGAAATCCTTGCCATGTCCATCATCACAGAGCTTTTTTCTCCAGCAAGTCCATCAAGCAGGCAGTGCAAGGATTATTACTGGCACAGTGCTTGGCACATGGCAGTCATAATAAATGACTTTTCATTCATCCACACCCATTTAACAGATCAGGAAACTGAGGCTGAGAGGGGACATGGACATATAGTTGGTTAGTGGTAGGCCTCAGACTGGACTTTCAGGATTCTCTTTCCACTGTGCCAGGTGGTCTCTGTCAGCCTGGTGGCCATCACCCTGGCAAAAAAGCAACATCCAGCTTTGCATCATTTCAGGAAAAGCTGAGTGAGACATAAGGCAGGGCAGAGAGCTGGAGACAGTCTGTGCTAAAGGGAGATAATGGAACAATGAGATTGGGCAAAGAGAGTACCTGTCTGAGCCAGGCTATGCTGATGGGCAGGCTGCAAACACAGGGACCACGGTCATTGAAGGGGCACCATCTGTACACCTAGGGTGGGTCAGGAAAGGTTTATGGCAGCCAGGGGAACCCCAGCTGGGCCTGGAAGGACAGGGCACAAGGGAGTCTGGACGGGGGGGAGGCTGCAGGCTGCTGGGTTCAGAGGATTCTCCTGGTCTGGCAATGGAGACCACTCCTAAGAGGAATTCTCAGTATGCCTCGGCTGCTTTGGAAAGTCTGCTCCACGTAGATGGGGACTCCCATCAGAGCTAAAGAACAGTGTGTGTGTGTGTGTGTGTGTGTGTGTGTGTGTGTGTGTGTGTGTGTGTGTGTGTGTAAACACACGCACAGGAGACTTGGATGGATCTCCAAACCTTGACCTTGGCCAGGTGGTGCTCACAACTCAAGGTTCCTCCACTTTGGGTTCAACCCCTGAACATATTCCCAGGCTGGAGTGATATGGGCAGGCTGGAGGAAGTTGCTAAGAGCTTGTGTCCATGGGAACTCCATTGAGCATGAACTGCAGTAGAAGATCTTCAAGCCAGGGCCACCTCTTCTCTTGCATTTCCCATGACCTCATCCTAGGACTGGGTGCAGAGTCAGGATTTCTTGGGCTGGTATCAGCACACTCAGGAAGGGACAAGGGCTGTGTGTGGGGTGGAGTGGGGAGAGGTACAGGGCATTTAGAGTGGAAAGATGTTTCTCTTTGTGTCTGGGCCATGCCTACAAGGGGATCCTGGATGTCTTCTGTGTTTGCAGGTGATAGCAGATGTTTGCAGACAAGGCTATTTAGATGCTCTGAGGTTCCTGGAAAGAAGAGGTATGTCTTAGCCGTTGGGGATCTCGGTTACCAGCAGAGGCAATGTCACGTAAGGGAAAGATGTGTTCAGGGCAGTACAAAGGAGGCTCTGGAGGTAGATGCTTGGGTTTAAATCCCTCCGTGATGCCTCCTGCCTGGGTGGTCTTGGGTCAGTCACCCCAATCCTCAGTTTTCTCACGCGTAAAATGATGGCATTGGACTAGAGCTTTTCCACTTACAGGGTGACCCTGAGCAAGAGACTTCATCACTAATCCTGGATTCTCCCCTCTTATAACTCACACATTACTGACCTCACAGAGATGTTATGAAGAAAGTACAAAGTGCTATGTGGATGTGTGCTCTTGTTATCAGTCTTTCACTAACATCTTCCTTCAATAGAGATGCACCTTAGGTACCAGGAGACTATGCTGCTAAGGCCCAAGCTCCAACCACTTCTGCTCTGGGCTTGGAAAGGGATACACGTATCTATTGTTCAAGGTCCAGTCTGGCCAAGTGTGAAGTGACCACAAGGGAACCAATTTTTCCAACAACAGCAATTCATGAAGAAAATTTATTAAAGTAAGAGGAGGGGATGGGGTGCTGCAGTCTGTGTTAATGGAGAGAGGACTTAGTGGTAACCTCATAGATATTTATAATATGGAAGTCTTTTTTTCCTTAAAATTAACAACATCTGGATGGGAAGTATTCCTCCAGATCCAGTATATTCTAGAGATGGATAGTTCCTACCAGTCCTGTTGACCTTTGGTCAACTTTTTGGATAGCCATTCTGTAAGGTGGGAGTCAGGAAACTCTTAATAATCAGAGCTGTCCCAAAGTGGGATGGGCTGCCATGAGAAGATATGGGTCCCTTCTCCATGGAGGTCTTCAAGCAGACGTTGGATGACTACTTGACAGGAAAAACACAGATGAGATTATTTTTCAACTGCGGGCTGGACAAGATGGCTTCTGATGTTTCTTTCATTTCTGAGATTCTGTGACTCCAAGAACTGGTTTTGGGTCTCATCCCTGAGAGTCAGTTATCCAGGCTACCTGAAGACCTCTAATGAGGCCAGAAATGCAAGCTTCATCCTGGGTCCTCTGGAATTGTGCTTAATCATAATATTGATCAAAGTTTCTAAGTCTTTCAAAGTTGTTTGTCTTTACAATACTGTTATGGTGTAGTTCCTTACCTCAACCTGCATCAGTTCATACAATTCTTCCAAAGTTTGAAAACGTTTTCCACTTTGTGCCACCTGGTAATTCCAGTCTTGATTGCCCTGGGCTAGAATCTTCTTTGTCATAACAATGGCCACCCTTTCTGTGATGCATCAGGGTCTATAGAGCTCTCTCTCACAGCCTCCCTGTGAGGTAGGGGGAGTAAGGACGATGAGTCCCACTTTATAGGTGAGGAAACTGAGGCCCAGAGAGTCATACAGCTTAGTAAATGAGGTGCCAGGACTTGGACCCAGGATGTCTAATGTCAAGTCCAACTCTCCCTTTGCTTTTCCACAGTCGGAAGATGGCCCCCAAGATGGAAGGGTTTTTGGTGACATTGAACTAGTCCCTTCCCCTCTCCAGACCTCAGTTTTATTCTCCATAAAATGAAGAGGTTGGATTAGGCAGCTTAGACTTACTTTCAGCTTGAAATCTCTGATCCCAAATCACAGCCTCTCTGAACCTTGGTTTCCTAATTTATAAAACAAGGACAGCAATTCCTGAACTGCCAGCTTCACAGAGGTTTGTGAAGTGATTTATGAATCTTAAAAATGCAAAGGAGAGAACAGGTTCTACTCCCTGCCTTGGCACTCTGCTGTGCCCACTCACATCTCTATACATGTGTGGGTATGCACATATGTGATGCCAACACCACAATGTTCTGTTCAGGCTGGGGGGTTGGTCTGGTTTATGGCATTTTTCTTTCACAGTGACTGGCATATCATTTTTCATCTTTTCTCCTTCCTCAGGTATTATAAAGGAGGGAGTCATCCTAAGCCTTGTCAGTGGGGTGACCTCATCACCTAGCTCCATAATTTGTCCAGTCAGCAGTAACCAAGGAAGAAATGGTGGCTGTGAGGAAGAGGGAAAGTCAGGAGGACTACATATGAACTGGAGAGTGCCCAAGCTGTTGGTCAGAAACGTAGAAAAATTTGAACTCCTGTCTCCAGAACTTGAAGCAGGTAATGCTAATTCATCCATCCATCCATCCATTCATCCATCCATCCATCCATCCATCCATCCATCCATCCATCCATCTGGAATGCATCAATCAATCAATAAGCATTTATAGGGAGCAGATAAGTGTCACAGTGGATAGAGAGCCATCCCTGGAGTCAGGAAGACTCATCTATCTGAGTTCAAATCTGGATTCAGTCACTTACTAGCTGTGTGTGACCTTGGGCAAGTCACTTAACCCTGTTTGTCTCAATTTCCTCATCTACAAAATGACCTGGAGGAGGAAATGGTCAATCACTGTGGTATCTTTGACAAGAAAACACCAAATGGTTCCATGAAGAGTCAGACGTGACGGAAATGAAAGAACAATAGTGACAATGAACGTAGAGTATGTATCAGGCACTGAGATGGGCTCTAGGGATAGAAGTAGAATGAAATAGTCTGGACTCAGAGGAGCTTTAGGGACCTTTTCTGGTCTCAAGGCTCTGTGAACTGTGCAGGGTGCTGTGGGGCCATAGAGGAAGACAAGACCTTCCTTCCCCTCCAGGGGCTTTTCTTCTACTTGAAACACTCTTGTCTCTCTGCTTTCCCCTACCTTTCTAACTACTCCTACCTGGTCTTCCTCTCTCCCCTGCTTCCTCAATGGGAGTTTTGTCCTTGGGTATTGTTTTTGACTCATGAGAAACCCTGGGATCCCAAACCACTGAACATCTTCCCCTGGAGGGTTTGGAGCCACCTCCAATTCGATCCAGAGTACCCTGGAGCTTGCCTGTGCTCCTCCTCACTGTGGGAGACAGAGTTCTCCTCATACCGCCTTCCTTCCTTGTCCTTGATTCTACTTTCCAAGTCTCTCCCATATTTATTTCCTTTCTCCACCCCAACTGACAGCACCATCCATCTGACCTCATTGCTTCTTATCAGGATCATTACATTAGCCTATTGATTCATCTCCATATTGACAGTCTCTACTCTCCAACCTGTACAACGTATGCTGCCCAAGGAACCATCCAAATACAGAGGTTTGATCAAAACTCTCTAGTGATTCCCTGTGGCTGGAGGATAGACTTGAAATCCTCAGACTCCCAGGCTTTCCATAATTCAGCCCCACCAGGATGTCCCATATCTCTTCCTCTTTCCTGCTTTGTGTTCTTTGTTTCAGCCAAACTGGATTATTCACTTTTCTTGGAGCTTATTTTCCTGCCACATTATTTTTTTGGGGGGGGGGGCGGGAACTAGACCTGTGATTTCAATGGCAGAGGATAGGGAAATATTCCCCTTCCAATGTCTCTTGTTCTGTCTTAAGAGAGTTAGCTGAGATGCCACTGTGAAGGGTAGGGAACTTGCCAAGGGCCATACAGCCTTTGGTGTCAGAGGTGGGACTTTAACCCAGACCTCTCTCCACTGCGTTCTGCCTCAGACAACTTCCTAGCTGCTGACCTTAGGTAAATCACTTGCCCTTGCTGGCCTTATTTGTTAAAAGAGAAGGTTGGATACCAGTTCCTTTCCAGCCCTAAGACCAGGATCCTGTGATCATTCCATCCATTTGCCACCTGTTGAAATCCTGGGTGTGCTTTGAATCCCGGTTCAGATCTTCTACTTGTGACCTTTGTGACCCTGAATAAGATGCTTCCCTCCCCCTGTTCCCACCAGATTCATTTGCTTTATCTCTTCTTGCATCTCTCCTATGGCCTTATCTCATGCCTCTTGTTATGATTATACTAATTCATCACATTCCTATTGATAATAGCTGGTGGTAGAGGAGGCCCTGGGCTCTCCAAAGGTTGGCCACCTATATTCTCATTTGGTAGCTTCTCCTTACCAGGCTAGGCCCAGTGACGGTCAGAGGGCCAGCTAGCTGTCTGGGGATCCAGTTTGACTAAGCTTAGCTGTTGAGGCTCATCTCATAGGGAAATTCATTTTTTACTCACAGAAACTCTTGAAGACCATGGTCAGGGTCAGGGAGAAGAGGAACCTCATGAAAGAGGAATGGGGACTCCTTCCAGCTGCAGAGCCCCCCAGAGTAACAATATAATGACTTATCATCAGAGTTCCCTTTCCATGATAATCATGGCTGACATTTGTGCCTTTATTTTGGAGGCCCCATGATGCAGCGGAGGAGCCCTGGATTTAGAATCAGTGGCCCTGGGTCTGAATTTCAGATCTTCTACTTGTGACCTTTGTGACCCTGAATAAGATGCTTCAGTGCCCTAGGCCTCTGTAGAATAAATGGGTTGTGTGGAATGGCACCTGAAGGTCCCTGTTGGCTTGAAATCTGGGATACTGTGTCTAGGTAGGCACAACAAACATTATTATCTCTGTTTTACAGAAAAGACAATGGAGGCTCAGAACAGTTACCTGATTTGTTCACCAAGGCTGACCTGGCCAGTCTTGGGATCCAAAGATCTCAGTTTGAGTCTTGATTCTGAAATTTAACTAGCAGTGTGACCTTCAGCATAGTCATTGGCCTCTCTGGGTCTCAATTTCCTTCTTTATAAAATGGAGGGTGATGATTGACCCTGTATTTCCTTCCTTCCAGATGTTTGTGGGTAAAGTGCTTTGTAAACCTTAAACTGCTAGAAAAATGGGCAAACATCTTTAGTCAAAATTGAAGTTTAGGGAGCTGACAAAGAAGGGCTCCTTGGCCACTAAGTCCCCTTAACTAGACCTAACTAGACTCATGCCTGGTGTGCAGCTCCCAGACAGTGACTGAAGCATTGGGAGATGTTTGGAAGGGAGTGCCAGAGCTCTGTTGAGCCCTGATAAATGGGTCTCTTGAGTCACAAGGAGCCCCCAACTCATGGCTTGTTTTTTTAGACTCCTTTGGAGACTGGGGAGAGGATGAGGATGAGCCCAGTCTGTAGACAATCCAAAAATGGCTGTGAGCTTGGGCACTCATGAGTGAAGTAGTTTTGTTTTGAATGATCATTGGAGTGTTAGTCTCAGGTCTGCTCACTTACTACCAAACTTAGTGACTGTCTTAGGCAAGTCCCTTCTCTCTGGGCCACAGAAAAAAGAGCAAGTTAGATGAGATCATCTCTAGGTCCTCTCCTAGTCCTGATATCTTTGTATTCCAATGTTTCTCCCAGTCATGGCCTTCCCTATTCTATAGATTTGTCCCAGCTTTGAGGTTCTAGGCTTCTCAATTGAATGCCCTTCCATGTTGTTGTAGCCTTGCAGAAGTCATGTGAAAAACCCAATGGATTCTTTGCCCGATTTTCCCGATCAATACCTGGCCAAGTGATGACCTACGCACTCCTGCCCTGTACACTGCCTTTGGAATATGTATACTTTAAGACTAAGAGGTGAGTAAGATCTTGTCCCTAGCAAGAGACACAGTGAGGAGGGGACTGGACACTTTGATACTGAATAAATTTAAACTTTAGGGACATGGGTAATACCACTGTTATTATTAAAATAATTCCTATTTTGATCACATCTTAAGGTTTGTAATAGGAGAAGAATGGAAGACGTTGGGTTACAGGGTGAGCCTAGCAGAGGCTAGGTACCAGACCTTGGCAGTGGATCAAGGCAGCTTAGGTTTGGTGGCTCCAAGGAGTCTCCACAGTGGAGTAGTGGGCAGTACAAAATGGATGCTGAAGACTCAGTGCTGAGGATCAGCTGATTGGGGCCAAGGGAGATCAAAGTGTCAAGAAAGTCTAGAAGTTACAACCAGAAAGGGACATTAGGAAACAGACCCTTGCACTGTAAAACAGCATGATTTGAAGTGACCCTAGAACAGAGAACATTAGTATGTAGAACATAGACAACACCAGAACGGAACTTAGAACAGGGAATGGCAGCACTGGGAGGGGTCTTTCAGTTCTTGTCCAAGCATCTTTTTTAACAAATGAGAGAACTGAGGCCCAAGAAGGGAGGTAACTTTACTTGCTCATGGTTTAAGTCCTTCCTTCTCCCTAAGGTTCTCCTGTCGTTGTGAGCCCTGGGGAGGTGGGCTGTGCTGTTAAGTCTTCACAGATCTATAGGCACTTCAGTGTCATTCCACTCTTTCTCTAGGATCTAAGCTTTCTTTGTCTTCCTCACATTCCGTTAGCCTTGATTCATCAGTGTCTTCCCAGTCTCCCCAAGGTGTCTGGTGGGAGCTCCTTTCTCTCAGCCCTGAGCTCAGATCTACTAACATCCCCTTTGTTGTAATCTTGACCCAAATACCATTTTCTCCTTTAATTCATAGCATCATAAATTTAAATCTGGAAGGGACCTTATATGGCATTCTATCTGACCCATGTCATTTTACATAGGAGAAAACAGGCTGAGGGGTAGGAGTAACTTGCCCAAGGTCATACAGCTTGTAAGTGTCTGAAGCAGAACCAGGCTTGATGTTTTATCCACTGCTCCCTCTCGTTGCTGCTAACTCCCAATCCCTTCCTCCTTATCTTTTGCAGGATAATAACATGGATTCCAGAGGCCCCGGAAGATATCCGATGGATGCATGATGAACTAAAGAAGTTTGGTGGTTTTGTCTTCTCTGAAGTGAAAGACAGACTTCTAGGGTCAGCTAGGTAAGTGGGAGTGGGAAGTGGAGTCCACCAGACCAAGGATATGATGGAGTCAGGCCCCGAGTCATCACTGACTCCCTAGGGGACTCTTTTCATCCTTCTCTTGCTATACTCAGACCACCCCAATGAAAAACAAAATAAAACGTTCTCTTTTCTCTCAGCCTGCCATTTTCCACCATCTGTTCTAGCTCTCCCATCTCTTTGGGGATCTAGAGTTGACATCTTGTCATACCCTGTCAATTTACCAAAGAGTAAACTGAGGCCCTGAGAGGGGAAGTGACCTGCTAAGGATCATACAAAAAGTCAGTAGCGGCTTCTCTTACTCAAATTACTTCCATTCATCTTTCCTTCACACTATACCACAACATCTTTGTTCTTTCAGATTTTTCTCATGAGGGACATGATTTCAAATTTCCTCACCCATATCTGCCCAACACTGCTGGTGCATTCTGGGAATTCCATTGTTAGGACATTGACTGAATTTTATACTTGATGCCAAGGGCCCCCAAAACACCTCCCCACCTCCCCAAACTGTCTTCTTTCTTCCCAGGGAACCAAGAGGGGACCTGGAGCCCAGGTTTATCCATCCAGAGCTGGAAGAGACCTCAGAGATCAGGTAATCAAACCCTCAACCTGAACAGGAATCATGTCTACATTAGCATAGGGTCTGGCACATAGTAGGTGTTTAATAAATACTTATTGATTGATTGACTGATAGATCCTAAAGAAGAAGTTACCAGCCTCTGGTCAGAGACCTCTGTTAATGGAAAAGAAGTTCACACCACCTCTCTAGGCAGACCCATCTACTTTAGAACAACTTTGATTCCTAGGAGATTTTTCTTTATATGGACCCCCAAATCTATCTCCCTTTAATCTGCAGTTTTTTATCTAAATTCTGCCTTCTCTGGCCCAGAAAAATAAGCAAGAGCTTGAAAGGAGGGCATTTCCTCATTTTACAAATGGGGAAACTGAGGCACAGAGATGTTAAGAGATTCGCCCAAGGTCACAGTGAATAAAATAGCTGGGTGGTTCAGTGGTTATATTTCTGGCCTTGAAGTCAGGAAAACCTGAGTTCAAATCCTGCCTTAAACACTTACTAGCTGTGTGGCCCTGGGCAAGAAGTTAACATTTCTGTGCATCAGTTTCCTCATCTACAAAATGGGGAGAATAAACACCTACCTCATAGAGGTGTTGTGAGGAAGAAATAAGATATTTGCAAACCTTAAGTCACTACATCAATGCTACCAATTAATTAGAAGTAGCAGAGCCAAGGACACTGACCTGGTTTGTCTGACTTTGTGTTCAGGGCTTTCTTCTATTCCCCTGCCCACTCCCTTTAGTCCCCCTTGCCTCCAGGATAGCCCTTCAGACAACAGAAGATGAGTAACCCCGAGGGCAGGAGGCTTAGGAGGGTCACTGCACAGGTCTTCCAGGGTCTGAAGGGCTTCCTTGTGGGAGGTTGGATTTACTCCCACAAGGCAGACTGGGAAGCAATGATGGTGGTGGAGGGTGGAGAGGGAGAGGAAGTCACTGAAAAGCAGAATTTGGCTCAGTATGCAGGCAAATGGTGAGCCACCTTCACTGAAAGTCTTCAAATGACAAAAGCTTCAAAGGGGATTACTGCTCAGGTTTGGGGAGGACTGTCTGCTCTCCAGAGTCCTTTCAAACACTATGAATCTGTGATTCTATTTACACAGAGCCCGATAGACTGAAACTGATGGACCCAATGGCCCTTCCTCTTTCCAGGTTGCAGAATCTCTCTTCCTCTGTTTCTTCCAGCATGACGCAGCCACTCCCTCCCCAGCCAGCCTCGTGGAATCCTGACCACTCTAAGATGCACATTTCCTTGCCACCCCAATCTCTGAGGGCCTGAGCTGGCTGATATGGTGGCAGGGCCTTTGGAGTCATTGGCCTTCCTTCCTTACCAGCTTCTCCAGCCTTGGCCAGAGAACACACAGACTGGGGAGTGCCTGTCAGCCAGCCTTGGCTCCTGAGGCTGTTGTCTATCTGGGCAGTGGGCACAGTTCTCTAATTGTGCAATGCCCTGGAGTATGCCTTCTGTTTTTTGGGTTTTCTGGGCCTAGGTCTACCCTGGTAAAGGTTCCATAGTTCTTGGGGGCTGAAGTGGACCTGCTCTGGTGCCTGGCACATAGGAAGTGCTTAATAAACCTGTGTATGTTGATTGATGATTCAGTCTTGTTCTGACCCCTTATCTTTCACTGCTCATGTCACCTCTCTGTTCACGTTTCCAGACAGTTTGGGCCCATATGGTAAATTTCGCTCCTCTTTGCCTGGCATTCAAGAGCATTCAAGACCCTCTGCTATTGGACTGGACCTGATCTTTCCAGATTTATCTTATGTGATGACTAGCCAGACCCTGCCCAGTCCAAGCAAAATGGAATGTCTCAATTTTCCCACATATGTCTTGTGCTTTTCTAGCTACCTGCCTTTATTTACACTGTCTCCTATTCCCAGTGTGCCAGCCCCTACCTTCTGCTCTTTAAAACCAAACTCAGATGTTATTTCCTCCATGAAATCTTTCATGATTCCTCCCTGCCAAGTTAGGAAAAATCTTTCCCTTCAGAACTCATGGAACATTTTCTTTGTACCTCTTTCATGAGAATAATCTTCATAGGCCTAGAGGCCTTCCTTGAGGAATGCCTTAGAAGGGGGGAGCGGGCAGGTTTCCTAAATACTGTTCTGTAGGTGACCACATCTTTGCCACCATAAATTGTCTGAAAGGTAGAGAGCATCCAAGATTCCACTGGGCTTACATTAATGACTAGAAAATCCTAACTCTCAGTAAAGTGAATGCCACCACTAATGCCCTCCTCTCAACAAGGCAGTTCCCGGGCATGTGTTCAAATTGGACAAGATTCACAGAATGATTTAACAACAGAGACAACATTGTTTGTGCCTCTGAGGGTTACTATCAAGTGCCTCATAAAACTGATAGATAGACTCACTAAAGACATATGGCGCCATCATGGAGGTCTAAGGCCATCCAGGTTGAAGATGGATGAAGTTCCTCAGATATTCCTGTTCATAGATAAAAACATGCTGTTAGGAGCAAAACCAAACCCACTGCTGAGAGACCCCAAAATGAGATCTATTAACACTCAAAATAATTTGGTCTGATGATTCACATGGAAACAACCAAGTGGATGAAAGCTGTTTGTTGCCCAGACTGTCAGATGCAGTTGGATGGTCAGCCTGTACAGTTGGCTCATGATTATGTGTGTCTTGGACAGACATCATAAATGGACAATGAGCTTGGCCTCCTAGACTTCAACTAGGGAGGATGAGGGAAGGATGGAGAGATCTCATGGTCCCTTTAATGACTTAAAACTTCTTCCTGAAACCAAAGTCTGTCTTTACACCACTGATGTTGTATGACTTTGAATCATAGGATCTTATATCTGTAAGTGGAAGGAACGTTAGAGGCTGTCTAGTTCAAACCCTTCACTTTACAGATGAGGAAACTGAGACCCAGAGAGGTGACTCTAGGTTCAATGCTTTTTTGACCATGCTATCGTGGAATATCTCCAGAGCTATAACTAGGCTGAAGTGACTGGGGCTTTGCTCCAGGGCTGTGAGTTATGGGATACTACTCTCTCTTAAGAACGAAAGTTGAAGATCAGCCAAAGATAAATGGAGAGTGTGGTGGGCATTAGCAAGTGGCAACACATTACAAAGAATTGCATAGTAGAAGTAGTGGAGAGGATGCCATCAGGGAAATGTATAACTGAGAAAAAGGATAGACTGGCCATAATTGATGGGGAGCCAATGTGCCCCACTGGCATCCATGCAATGTCAGAAGATGTAGGAGACCTCTAGCAAGCAAGATAGACTGCTGGGGCAGATCTATGGGGGGCTATAAGCAGGAGTCAGACAGGATGGGCAGGCCCAGATGGACTTGAATAAATGAATGTCCCTATCAGTGAAATCACAGATCCAGTGATGTATTTAAGATAGCTTCTCATTTTTATTTTTCTTTCTAAGCAAGTGATTTCCTAATCAGCTGATTAGCCAGTAGCTTCCTGTTTGCTGGATTATAGTCAATCTGATTTCCATGTGTGTGTTTGTGTGTGATATTTGGTCCTGACTCTTTTCCTAAAGAAAGTATCCATGAGATAAAGATTCCTTCTGGTTTCATTAGAGTGAGAACATCCAATGAAACCAAATTAGTTCCTCCAAGAGTTTCTTGACTCATTGACCACAGAGATCTCACCCTCCAGGTCTGGATTTGGTAGCAAGAGGCAACTTGAGTAGCTCTGAGCAATTTCCCTGGTGGATCCAGGTGCTTGATTTCTCCTCTTCACTTGTGAGCTCCAGCCTTGCAGGGTTATGTACACTGATGGAAAGCCCCAATGTGCTGTCAGGGCATTGAAACCATGGACCACAATTAATGCCGTTTGGATGATAGACTTATAATCCAAAGTTGGGAACAGATAATACTGCCTTTATCTCAATTGTGGATAAAAAAGAAATTTCTATTTATCGAAGAAATGGAATTATAATGTATTGTTATTACTATATTCATTTTACAAATGAGGGAAATTGAAGGTCAGACAGGTTTGTTGCCTTGTTCAAGGTCACACCTACTAAGAGATAGATGTGTTCTGGCTCCTGGACTAATGTCCATTCTTATGGGAAACAATATAGATGTAGCTGTTTATTTATTTCTGCAACAGAAAGCAATGCAATTAAGATAAATAGAAATTTCATAAATTGGGAAATATTTTTTATTTTATTATAGATAAAAACTTGGCTTTTAAAATATACAAGGAAATCATATAATTCAAGAAAAACATTAATAATGACTAAATGCTTAAAGGATATGAACCAACATTTTTTGGAGGGGGAAAAACAAATTTCAAACCGTTGAAAGGCTGTTCGATCTCCATAATAATCCAAGAAATGTAATTGACAATAAACAACTCCGAAGTATGACCTTGCACTCACAAAATAGGCCTAAATTAGAATTTGAAATGTCAGAGCTGAGAGAGGCCTTAGAACACGTTATCTTGGAGCTGGGAGGGGACTCAGAACAGGGGATGTCAGAGCTGGGAGGGGCCCTAGAACAGGGGATGTCAGAGCTGGGAGGGGCCCTAGAACAGGGGATGTCAGAGCTGGGAGGGGCCCTAGAACAGGGGATGTCAGAGCTGGGAGGGGCCCTAGAACAGGGGATGTCAGAGCTGGGAGGGGCCCTAGAACAGGGGATGTCAGAGCTGGGAGGGGCCCTAGAACAGGGGTGGCAGAGCTGGGAGGGGTCTTAGAGATTACATATTCTGATCTCATATTACTGAAGAAATTAATGCCCAGGCAGAGGAAAGAGCTTGCCTCTGGAGCAGAAAAACTTGACTTCTGTCCTCTCTAAGTGCTAGCAGGCCCTGTGCCAACTACTGGGGCCATGACAAGCCCTACCCTCAAGCTGCTCCCATGGAGGGAGCTGATAGACCAGGGGTTAAGCAGAGGGCTCATGGGGCATGACAGCAAAGTCCAGATGGGCCAGGGATATCAGCAAGAAGGCCAAGAGTCCAGGCCTCCTGATACCCAGTCCAGTGACTGCTGCAAAGACCAAATTTTCCCTCTGGTGTCCATTTTCACTTGCTTGCCACGCTCTGCATCAGGTCACTACAAGAGAGACCCAAACCCTCACCAATTACAGGAATGTGACAGGCACCCTATTCTGCCTTTGCCCCCAGGAATCCAGTTTTCACATTTTCTTCCTTTTCATGCTCTGTTTTCCTCAAGTCCTTCTGCTGAGCCTTTACCACCCCTTCATAGATGAATGGGAACTGAATCACAGGCTGTGGCCAGGAAAAGAAGCTGGAAACATTCAGCTGAGGTAGTTTAATAAATAAAAGCCAAATCTATTGGATTTCCCTTGTAATCAGCACGCTTCCTGACAAAGGGAGGGAATAAGAGGCTTGTCCTGCTGTGTGTGTCTGCTTTTATGGAAACCCAAGGTTGCAAGGGTCAAATTGAAGGAAAGGGAGGCTATTTATTAATTAATTCATTTATTTGACTTTTTTATTTAATAAATTCATTCATTCATGATTTCTCCCATTTTTCCCTTCCTTTTCTCCATACATGCTCATCCGCTGAACAATTAATTCATTGAGGAAAGAAGGTCCTGCATAGTCCTGGAGGTCTATAGTAACAGTCACCAGGATTGGGACTGGATGATAAATTTAGATAACATGAAATGTCAATGGAGAAAATATTGCTTAGTGAAAGTGATTGAGGTAGGGAAGCAATGGGGGAAAAGGAGTATTCTGACTAGGAAGTCAGTGGTGGTAAGAGATGAAGTGTAGCTAGTACTAGAAAAGATGCCAAGGGAAGCAGGATCATCAGAGAGATCTATACTTCAGTGTAGTCTAGAAGACTGAAGAAGTAAGAAAGAAAGATGAAAACAAGTTTGCTATTTATGCAACAGGCATTCCAGAGGGCACAGTGGATGGAGTTAGTACTTCTAGAGTGGGAAATGAGGAAGGCAGTAAGATTGTAGTAGATAAACCTGATGGAACATTAAGTGTTGGATCAGGAAATGGTGTTTATACACAATAGTTTTCAGTTCCAGATCACTGAGATGGGAAAGAATGTGGATCCCTTGAGATCCAATATAAGAGACTGTCCAAAAGTGGGATAAGCTTCATTGGGAAGTAATAGCTGTTCCTGAACTAGAGACATTTGTTAAAAATAAACCTCTTTTTTTTGTGGTCCTGAGGTAGGCAAACGTCAGCAACAAACATGAATATTTACATACACAATGAAGAACAGAAAATGAACATGCATGAAGCCACGATTTTCTATTACGTACAGTTTGTTCTGGTGCTGTTGCTGTTCAGTTGTTTCAATTGCGTCTGACCCTTCATGACCCCATTTGGAGTTTTCTTGGCAGAGATACTGGAGTGGTTTGCCACTTATTTCCTTCTCCAGCTCACTCTACACATGAGGAACTAAAGCAAGCAAGGCTAAGAGATTTGCCCAGGGTCACACAGCTAGTAAGTGTCTGAGGCTGGATTTGAACTCAGAGATGAATCTTTCAGACTTCAGGCCTGATACTCTATCCACTGCACAACTAATTGTCCTTTCTTTGCTATTAGGGGCTTTCAAGCAGCAGATGAATTGTTACCAGACAGAGAAGTTATTGAGGGAATGCCTGGTTTGGCTTAAGTTGGACCTTAAGAGGTCCTTCCCATTTCTGAGCTTCTAAATCTGTGAGCTGGTTCAGTCTGTAGTATTGTTCACATTTCTAATGAATAATGTTAGTTAGCAATGCACATGGTTTGAAACAGCTTGGAATCATTGAAAGCAAGATTTACCAATTCAAACCAGACTAATCTCTTCCTCTCATTCAATTCTGAGTCCTTTTAAAATACGTTTACTGATGGACCAGTGTTTGGGCTAGGTGTCCCTCCAATTGCACTGCATTATCTAATCCATCCACTTGGTTTTTATATGTAGTGTGTGGTACTGAATTTTTCTGAGTGGCCATAGATTTCCTTTAGGAGTCTCTGAAGCATTCTAAGTCTCCACAAAATCAATGCAGTGTTACCTGCAAAACAGGACCTTTCAATCTACAGGGAATCCCTCCTCCATTTGGACTCATAATAGAATATCCTCTATATCAGATGAACATTTTTAGAAAATTTATATCTTCAAGATCAATGTTTTATCCACTAAAGGCCCTCCCACTTCTTACATTCTCTGTTCTAGGAAACTTCTCAGCTCTATGTTCTATAGACATTCTATGTTCTAAGGTCCCTTCTAGTTCTGATATTCCCTGTTCTAAGCTCCTTTCCAGATCACTCATTTTTCTGTTTTAAAGTCCCTCCCAGCTCTGACATTCCCATTCCAAGGTACATCTCAAGTCTTAATTTCTTTTAGGAGGGTCTCTCCCAATTATGACATTCCATAGTATAAAGTTCATCTCATCTGTGACATTCCATGTGCTAAATGCCCTCTATTCTGACAGTGTAGGTTCTAAGGGCCCCCAACAAAATATTTTCTACTTTTTAAGGCACTTCCCAGCCCCGACATCCTGCGCCTAACTACTATTGGTGCTGTTGTTATCTTGGGTTGTCTGAAACTAGGGAGAGTCTCCTTTGCTAGACTGTAATCTCCAAGAGGTGTGACCACCTCTCTTATAAAAACTTATTTTCACAGCACAGAGCTCTGAACACAACAGTCATCATCAGTGTTTATCGAATGGGACGCACTTGACCTCTGGTCCTGATGCGGGAGAGAAAGAGAAGGCTGATGGGAGTGCTCGAGGCTCTCCTCACCTGCGTGACTGTGAGTCAGACCCTTTCCACTTTGGGGGCCTCAGTTTCCTTATGGGGTTGACTAGATGATATCGAACATTTCATCCGGCTCTAATTCCTGCAATCTTGAGATCCAGAACAGGGTGGCAGGTTCAGGGTTAAGGGAAGGCGGGGCTCAGGGATGGGGTGGTTCCGGGGGCTGGGGCGGAGGAGGAGCCACGGGTGCATTACGTCACCTTCTCCTGAGCCCTGGTGCTGCGGGTGCAGGCTCCTCTCTGGGGCGCGGTGCTGTGTGTGTGTGTCTGTCTGTGTGTGTATGTCTGTGTGTGTGTGAGCGTCGTGGGGGGAAAAACCCGGCCAGCCCAGAGAGCTTCACTTGGTCCTCTGCCCCCGCATCCCCAGAGGAGGGGCCTCTGGCCAGCGAGCTCAGTCCCTCTGCGTGTCTGTCCATCTGTCCCCCGGAGCATCTAGACTTCGCTGGGGGAGGAAGCACGGGGGAGGGAGGGAGGGAGGGAGGGAAGGGGCTTGGGGACCAGCTGAGCATCCAGTCAGGGCTCCAACCAGCCGCAGGAGGCGGCGGCACGAGGAAAAGCTGGGGCCGAGGACCCAGGACCAAGGACAGCGGCATCCTCTGGCTCAGAGCAGCATCCTTCCCTTCATCCATCTGCAGGAGGGAGCGGCTGGGCCCCAGGGAGAGAGGAGCAGGGACCACATACGTACCAAGGACCTAGGACCAAGGACAGCGGCTTCCTCGGCCCCAGCACAGCCTCCTTCCTTCTATCTATCTCAGTTGAAGGAGAAGGGGAATCAGGAGAGTTAAGGGCCAGGGGCCACAAGCCAGGGCCAGCAACATCCTTCCAACTGAAGCTGCGGGAGCGGCGGTGAGGTAGGGAGTCAGGATGGCAGAGAGCGAGGCGGAGACCCCGAGCACCCCCGGCGAGTTCGAGAGCAAATACTTTGAACACCACGGTGTCCGACTGCCGCCTTTCTGCAGGGGGAAGATGGAGGAGATTGCCAATTTCCCAGTGAGGGACAGCGACGTCTGGATCGTGACCTACCCCAAGTCAGGTGGGAGCTTCACGCCTTCCCTCATCCAACCTCTGTGGGGTCATTTCTATTAAGAAGGGTCCCCTTCCCCCACTTCTCTCCCACATCTTCCTTCTTCGGACAGGGTGGGTGGGGCTGTGGGAGGACTTCGCTGCACCCAGCCTGGGGTGGGGCCAGAGGGGGATGGGGGATGGTTTGGGAGCTTGGGTGGGAGTGGGGAAGGGCAGCAGGTGGGAGAGAAGCTTACCTCCTGGCTCTCAAAGAAGTAGGTTCAAGGATTTCAAATAGAAAGGAATGTTAGGGGCCATCTGGTCCAATTCCTTGTTCTGCAAGGAAATTGGGGGTACTGAGTTCCAATTGGCCTAAGGGGTTGACCTAAGGTCACACAGGAACTAAGGGACTGAGCCAGGATTTGAACATACATCTTTTGACTCCAAATTCCAAGTTCTTCCCATGGCCAGGCTGTTTGTGGGAAGGAGTGGGGAGTGGTGTGTGTGTGTGTGTGTATGTGTGTGTGTAAAATTGAGGTGGAAGAGATATACATTTAACAGGTGCCTCTGACTACCCAAGACACTGGCAGGCCCTGGGCTTTCTTGCACTTTAGTTCAGGTCTTCCAAAAGCATAAATCCAGGCTGATCTGCGAAGGATTGGGTAGATACTTCAAATGCTGTGCAACAAAATCTCACTTGTTTAAAATGAGGGGACTGAGCTCCACTGTCTTGTAGGTCCCTTTCCAATTGCTCCGTTCTGTGAATGATAGGTTGGAAGTCAGGAGATCTGGGTTTTGGTTATGCTTTTGTTGTTAACTTGCTGTGTGACTTTGGGTGAGTCACTGCCCTTCTCCGGGTCCATTTATCCACCTGAAAAACTAATGTGTTGTAGCCGATGATCTCTAATGTCTCTTCCTTTCCTCACATTTTATTTGTAGGAAGGTCCTCAGCTCCACCTGGCAGGTTAAAAATTGGTTGGGATTTACTATTATGCCTTGTGTGGTTCAGCAATTTGAAAATTGTGTGTCAAATGAAGCCACCTAGGTAGGTCCAGGACTCTCTTCAACTGGTGCCTTCCTGGAATTTGGAAAGAATGAAGTATGATTCCCTCAACCCTTCTCAGAATTGAGGGGTCCAGTTCCATCCTTGATTTATTGGGTGACCTTGGGCAACTCACTTCAGCTCTCTTTCTACTTCACCTCCAACTGTACTGGAGAGGGGAGAGCTACTTGTTTGCAAATAGCTATGGGAATCTTCTGAGGAAAGGTCTAGTTAGAAATATGATAGAATCATCCATCTTCATCAGCCACTATATTCAAAGTGCTTACTGTGTGAGTTTTGTTCTGGTGAGTAGAAGGAAAATAAACAATAGGGAGGCATAGTGGGAAAGGACTTGGGGTCTAGGCTACATGACACCAGGATCTCAGTTTCTCTTTCTGTAAAATGAGCTATCTATACTATCTAATATTTCATTCAGACTACATGATTCTATGAAATATAAGATCTGGTTTCTGCCCTCAAAGGGCTTATAATGTAGTTGGGCAAAAAGAAGATATAGCATGAGAATAACAGATATGGAAAAGGATCCCAGGAGACCATGGGGGCTGCCTCTTCTATCTTGAGGTAGGTGAAAGGCAACATTATGCCAGGAAGCACTCTGTGACTTCCCCTCCAATGTCACCCGGTACTGGGTTTGCCCCTGTCCAATGTACTGATGTGGACAAGAAGTGCATTATAGTTATTGGGTGGAAGTCCTATCCTCCTACTCAACCATGAGCTTCACCAACGGCACGGAACCTATATCCTCTACATTGCATTTTCCCTAGCCTCTACACCTATAGGGCTCTGCACAGCACAGCACAGCGCACAGTAGGTGCTTAATGCTGATTTCCAGAATGAATAGTCCAAGGATGTCCCATGGGTGTTGTCCTGGACCCTTTCCCCCTGCCCTAAATTGCTCCAGATAATTCTACTTGTGAATTTTTTTTGTTGTCTGTTTTTTTAAAAAAATATTCTCCTTGATGATCACCAAGGACCAAAGTTCCATGTCCTTCCTACAGAGCAAGTGTTGAGCATGCACAATTCATCTGGTGGTTCTATAATGGGGCTCCACATAAGTCTTAAGCTTTCTTTCAATGAGTGGATTTTAAATAATTATTGTTTTTTTCCTTCCAAGGCTTCACCACCTTCCAAGAAAGTTAAACATACTTAAGGGGGCACAGATGTTTGGGTGTTTTGAATATCAACTTCTTTTGATTCTTTACTGTTTCTGTTATTTCATCCATGTGGGCATTTGCTTCAGTGATACAGACCACCCCTATCCAAGCCTGCCAATATTGTGTTTTGGTGATATCCTCCTGAAAATCCTATGGAGGGGGAGGGAAAAGGTCACCCAATAGACTGAGGAGGGCTCTTCTTCTAGTTTTAACCTTATTTTGGTCAAGGACTCTTTGGGAGAAACTTCTTAGGACAATGTTTTAAAAGAATTGAAGAGAATGCTCAATTTCAGTTAGAGCTTAATGAAAATAAAAATGTCATTTTTTTCCCACCCAACTTCAGGAACCCTATGAAATAAACTGATTTCTTACTTGTTAAATTTTATATATTTTTTATTAAATTCTTTAAATATTTCCTAATTACAAGAAACATCTTCTAAACAATTCTTTAAAAATTTTCACTTCCAAATTCTTTCCCTCCCTCCAACTCCACCCTCTTCCTTGGGAAGGCAAGCAATTTGACATTGATTATACATGTGAAGTTGTGCAAAACATATTTCCACATTAGCCATTTTGGAAAAAACTAAAACGAAAACGAAAAAGTATTAAAAAGTGCTTCAGTTTGCATTCAGAGTTCATCAGTTCTCTCTCAGGAGATGGATGGCATTTATCATCATGGGATCTTTGAAATTGTATCATTGTCTTCATCAGAGGAACTAAGTTTTTCACAGTTGATCTTCCCTACATTATCAATGTTTTCCTGGTTCTGATCACTTTCTTTTCCTTTTTGTTGTTGTTTAGTCATGTTCAACTCTTTGTGACCCCACTTGGGGTTTTCTTGGCAAGAACACTGGAGTGGTTTGCCATTTCCTTCTTCAGCTCATTTTACAGGTGAGGAAACTGAGACAAACAGGGTTAAGTGAATTGCTCAGGATCATATAGTTAGTGTCTGAGACTGGATTTGAACTCAGGTCTTCCTCACTCCAGGACCATGCTGTATCCACCGTTCCACCTAGTAAACCTCTCACTTATTTTCCATGACTTCATATAAGTCTTCCCAGGTTTCTCTGAGAGCCCCTTGCTCATCTTTTCTCGTATCACAATCATATACCACAACTTGTTCAGCCATTCCCCAATTGATGAGCATCCCTTCTATTTCCAATTCTTTGCTACCACAAAAAGTTGCTATCAAAATTTTTGTATATATGGATCTCCCTTTTTTTAAAAAAATCTTTTTGGAATTTAGACCTAGTAGTGGTATTTTGAGGTCAAGGGTATACACAATTTTATAGCTCTTTGGGTATAGTTCCAAATTGTTCTCCAGAATGACTGGACTAGTTCACAACTCCATCAACACTGCATTAGTGTCCCTCTTTTTCCAAATCCCCTCCCTGCCATCTTCCTTTTCTGTCATGTTTGTCATTCTGGTAGGTGCAAGATGGTGCCTCAGAGTAGTTTCAATTTGCATTTTTCTAAGCAATAGTGATTTAGAGTATTTTTTTTTTAATATGACTTGATAGCTTTGATTTTTTTTTATCTGAAATCTGCCTTGTTATATCCTTTGATCATTTATCAATCAGGGAATGACTCTTTTTTTTTTTTTTTTTTTTTTTTTACAAATTTGGCTCAGTTCCCCAGGTATTTGAGAAATGAGCTTTTATCAGAGAAACTTCCTGTAAAAATTTTCCCCCCAGTTTCCTTCTGGATTTTTTTTCTTCTAATTTTGGCTGCATTAGGTTTGTTTGTATAAAAGCCTTTTAATTTCACGTAATCAAAATCATCTGTTTTATTTCCTGTGACCCTCTTTATCTCATGTTTCATCATAAACTCTTTCCTTATCTACAGATCTGAAAGGTACATTTCCCCATGCTTCCCCAATTTACTTATGCTATCACCCTTTATGTCTAAATTATTTATCCAGCCTGACCTTATCTTGGTATGAGATGTGACCGACTCCCTGTTAAGAAGCCCTGTTCTATCTATGGTCAACTGATTGGCTGTCACTCACCATTGTCATCACTGTGCCTGTCTCTCCTAGCATGGCTCATTTTCCTGCCTTTCTTTTGCCTCTTCTGGCTGATATATTCTGATTTGCTGCTTACAATCTGCTGTAGGCTGGACAACTAAGAGCATCAAACTTGTTCCAAAAACGTGTAGGGTAAGATTAAATAGGCTTTGTGCTACATCATGAAGGTTTCTTCTTTGATTATGATGCATACACTTTAGTCAATGGACTTGGTGACCATGAGTTTCCAACTCCACTGTCCTTGAGCTACCCTGATCCCAAGCTAGAAGCAATCAACTTCCTTCTATCCATTTTCAAAACCCTTGGTTCTTATCTATCTTCTGGTACTTATTCTAACTGGTACTATAGTTCTTTCCCTCACCATACAGTCAACTCCTTGAGGGCAGGGGTCACATTTAACCTTGTGACTTGTTGCCAGAAGAACCAAGTGGCTCTGTCTTTGTTCATACTGGAGTCTCATAGACTTCAGTTCATATAGTGAGCCAGAGGTGGGGGTGTGTTGGTAAATAATTTAACAACGGGCTCTCTGAAAAGCATGACACACTTTTCAGTTTAATTAGCATTAATAACATCTCCATCACTTTATTAAGTTTAGACAATCAACCAGCAAAACAGCAAAGCAAGCCTTGATTTGTAGCCTTGTCTGGAAATTTAACAATTTTGCTTTTTCAAGCTAGCTCCATCGCATCTGTGGAGAGAAGGAACATGGCCCAGAGAAATCAGTCAAGGAGTGTCAACCAGTTTTCTAGGCTGGTTCTAGAACAGACAAGATGTTCAGACCCTGCCATTCAAGACTGTGGCACCAAGCAGGCCCAATGAGCCATAGCTAGTGCTAATAAGCATTTTTGAGAGAAGTCATGGCATAATAGAAGGATCATTGACTTAGTCAGGAGGTACTTTCATCTCAATCCTGCTTCTGATTGTTCCCAGTTGGGTGACTCTGGACTAGTCCCCTTACTTTGGGGAGCTTATATTTGCTTCTAAGTCTGGTAAGTAGAATAGTACTTATAGGACCTACCTCCTAAGATTGCTGTGGGGGAAAGTCCTTTGTAAACTGTGAAGCCCTGGAGAAATACAAGTTATTAAGTTAAATATTTCTTTTTATTAAATTAAATTAAATTTATTTTTTTAATGTTCTACAATCACTACCATAAAATTTAGATTTTAACTCCCCACACCTACCCCCCACCACCCCTCTCCCTCCCCAAGATGGCATACAATTCTATATAGGATCTACATATACTTTCCTATTGAATATGTTTTCACTAGAGTCATACTATGTAGATGAACTAAAATAAATGGAAGAAATCATATAGCAAATAAAAACATAATACACAAATGCACCCACACAAACATAATCTGCTACATTCTGCGAATGAATCCCATAGTTCTTTCTCTGGTGTAGAAGGCATTTTGCCTTAGAAAATCATTGGGATTTTTTTTTTAAGTTCTTGCGTTATTACAAAGTTCCAAGTCTACCAGAAAAAACTTTCGCACACTGTGGTTGTTGCTGTGCACAGAGTTCTCCTGGTTCTGCTCCTTTCACTCAGCATCAGATCATATAAGTCCTTCCAGGCCTCTCTGAAGTCTTCTTGTTCATCATTTCTTATGGAGCAATAGTACTCCATTACATTCATATACCATAATTTATCCAGTCATTCCCCAATTGATGGGCATCCCCTTGACTTCCAGTTTTTGTCAACTACAAAGAATGCTGCTATAAATATTTTTGTACATGTGGGACCCTTTCCCATTTTTATGATCTCTTGGGGATACAGTCCTAGTAGCAATATTGCTGGGTCAAAGGGTATGCACATTTTTGTAACCCTTTGGGCATAGTTCCAAACAGCTCTCCAGAATGGTTGGATGAGCTCCCAGCTCCACCAACAATGAATTAGTGTTCCAACTCTCCCACATCCTCTCCAACATTTATCATTTTCTTGTTCTGTCATGTTTGCCAATCTTATAGGTGTGATGTGTACCTCAGCGTTGTTTTGATTTGCATCTCTCTAATCAAAAGTGATTTAGAGCATTTTTTCATATGATTATAGATATCTTTAATTTCTTCCTCTGAAAATTTCCTGTTCATAACCTTTGACCATTTATCAATTGGGAAATGACTTGTATGGTTATACATTTGAATCAGTTCTCTATATATTCTAGAAATGAGGCCTTTATCCCAGAGATTAACTGTAAAAATTCTTTCCCAGTTTACTACATCCCTCCGAATTTTGGTTGCATTGGGTTTGGTTGTGCAAAAACTTTTCAGTTTAATGTAATCAAAATTATCCATCTTGCATTTCATAATGCTTTCTATCTCTTCTTTATTAAAAAATTCTTCCCTTCTCCATGAATCTGATAAATACACTATTCCTTGCTCCTCCAGTTTGTCTATGGTATCAATCTTTATACCTAGATCATGGACCCATTTGGATTTTATTCTTATGTATGGTGTCAGGCATGGGTCTATGCCTAGTTTCCACCACAGTATTACCCAGTTTTCCCAGCAATTTTTGTTGAACAGTGAGTTCTTATCCCAGAAGCTGGGGTCCTTGGGTTTATCAAACAGGAGGTTACTATATTACTTGCCTATTGTGTCTTGAGTGCCAAGTGTATTCTACTTGTCTACCTTTATGTATCTTAGCCAATACCAAGTGGTTCTGATAATTGTTGCTGTATAGTACAATTTGAGATCTGGTAGCGCTAGGCCACCTTCCCTAGCATTTCTTTTCATTCGTCCCTTTGATATTCTGGACCTTTTGTTCTTCCAGATGAATTTTGATATTATTTTATCCGGCTCTAGAAAATAATTATCTGATAATTTAATTGGTATAGCACTAAATAAGTAAATTAATTTAGGTAGAATTGTCATTTTTATTATATTAGCTCGGCCTACCCATGAGCAACTGATGTTTTTCCACTTACTTAAATCTGACTTTATTTGTGCAAGAAGTGTCTTGTAATTGTGTTCATATAGTCCCTGGGTTTATTTAGGCAGGTAAACTCCTAAGTATTTTATAGTGTCTACCCTAGCTTTAAATGGGATTTCTCTTTCTATCTCTTGCTGTTGGACTTTGTTGCTAATATATAGGAATGCAGAAGATTTGTGCAGGATTATTTTGTAACCTGCAACTTTGCCAAAGTTGTTTATTATTTCAAGTAGTTATTTACTTGAGTCTCTGGGATTCTCTAAGTAGATCATCATATCATCTGCAGAGTGATAACTTAGTTTCTTCTTTGCCTGTGCTTATTCCATCAATTTCTTTATCTTGTCTAATTGGTACAGCTAACATTTCTAGTACCATATTGAATACTAGTGGTGATAATGGACATCCTTGTTTCACCCCTGATCTTACTGAAAATTCATCTAGCTTATCCCCATTGCATATAATGCTTGCTGAAGGTTTTAGGTAGACACTGCTTATTATTTTATGGAAAGTTCCCTTTATTCCTATGTTCTCTAGTGTTTTTAATAGGAATGGGTGTTGTATTTTGTTGAAAGCTTTTTCTGCATCTATTGAGATAATCATGTGGTTTTTGTTAGTTTTGTTGTTGATATGATCGATAATGTTAATAGTTTTCCTAGTATTGAACCAGTCCTGCATTCCTGATATGAATCCTACCTGATCATAATGTACTATTCTCATGATAAGATGCTGTATTCATTTTGCTAAAATCTTATTTAAAATTTCTGCATCTATATTCATTAGAGAAATTGGTTTATAATTTTCTTTCTCTCTTTTGTCTCTTCCTGGTTTAGGTATCAAAATCATATTTGTATCATAGAAAGAATTTGGGAGGACTCCTTCTTCCCCAATTTTCAAAAATAGTCTATGTAGTATTGGAATTAACTGTTCTTTAAATGTTTGATAGAACTCACTTGTGAATCCATCTGGCCCTGAAGATTTTTTCCTAGGGAGTTCAGTGATGGCTTGTTCAATTTCTTTTTCTGAGATGGGGTTGTTTAAGTATTCATAAGTTAAATACTTCTTTAAAGACAAGGATGTATAAAATATCCTTCTTCTCCAGCAGCATGTTACCTAGTTAGGAAGACATATTGAGTAATAACCTTTGAAAGGATATCCAACAGATATTATCATGTCCATTTCACAGATGGAGAAAGTAGGAACCAGAGAAGTCACATACACAAAGTTATACATAGCTAGTAAGTGTGAGACACAAGATTTGAATTCAGCTCATGTGACCTCCAGACCAATGCTTTTTTTATTTTTCAACATTCACTTTTATAAGATTTTGAGTTCCAATTTTTTCCCCTCCTTCCCCAAGACGGTATGCAATCGCCAGTGCTATTTGGATCATGGGCCTCAAAGGCCTTTGAAATCAAAGAATCCCAAATCTGGAAGGGTCTTTGAAAACCCATTCAGCCACTCTCCTACCTTAATGCTGCTTGTCCCTAAGTCATCCCACATGATTGGGAATCTGCTGAAAGAAACAGCCTGTGGATACGGAGGGGTAGCATTCACAGATCTTCACGATGGTCTCCTTCAGATGGAAACCAAGCTTTTTCCTTCTGCAGATAGGGACTGAGGGCAGGAATACAGTAATGAGAGCGCAGCATTCTACTTCTGATTATAATCTACATTAATGACTAGAAATGACATCCTAATCCCCTCACCAGCCACGCTCCCATCTCTGTCTGTGCATCATTTAGAGCCCAGCTGCTGTGAGCACATATTCATGGGGATGACACACATATACCTCGAGGGATCAGCACTTTATTCATTTATTCTCTCTTCCATACATTCAACAAACATTCATTAGTCACTTACTGTGTGCCAGGGACTGCATTAGTCATTAAAGTGGGAATGTGAAGATGAAAAGGCATCAGTCCCAGCCTCCAAGGAGCTCAGTTCTCCTTGGGTGGGCACAGTATGTACACAGAAAAGCAAATACAAAGTATCTGATTATATTACTTTGACATATGGAAACCCATTTACACAAGGTCTCTCATTTGTTCTTCCCAGTAACCCAAAAGGGATGCACTAATCTTATACCCATTTTACTTATGCAGAACTGAGGCAAAGCAACTTGCCCAGATCTGCAGTTAGTAAGGCTAGATTAGAACTCACCTTCCTGATTCCAGACCAAGTGCCACTAAACTGCCTCTATTTACCAAGTAATTGGAGGAGGAGGAGGATGGCACTAGCAACTAGAAGGAACAGGAAAGGCCCTGAAAGAAGTGAGTATGGAGGGCACTCCATACCTTGTGGGGGGCGGGGAATGGGGAACCTGGGCAAAGGCAGGGAGATAGGAGACGAACTATGCCAGGTACGTTAAGAAGGTCAGTTTTCCTGAAGAAGAATGTACAAGGGGATGGAGTCAGATTGTGGGGGGCATCAAAGCAGGCGAAGTCTTGGGAGCTGAGGCCTATGGGCAGGGGTTGCAGCTGCTGCTCCTTCCTGTGAAGGGTGGGGCACCCACTTAGGTGCCAACCAGACTTATAGGAGACCTTTTGGTGGACTCCATTGTGCTGATTGCCTCAAGGCCTGAAGTCCTCCAGAGCCTCCAAAATGAGATCTATAATCTCTCAAAAGGGCTGGGGAACCTCCAGACTCGAGGTCACATGTGGTCCTGTAGGGCCTCAGGTGCAGCCTTTTGACTAAATCCAAACTTCACAGAACAAAGTTATGAAAGATCTTTTTAAAAAACATTTTTATTTTGTTAAATATTTGTTACATTAAACTTTTTAACATTCATTTTAAAAAATTCTGAGTTCTAAATTTTCTCCCTCTTTCCCATCCCTCTCTTACTTGAGAAAGCAAGGAATACAATATTGATTATACATGTAAAATCATGCAAAGCACACTTCCATGTCAGCCATGTTGCAAAAGGAAACACACAAAAAAAACCCAAGGAAAAAAAGCAGAAGAAATCATGCTTCAATGTGCATTCAGAGCTCCTCAGTTCTCCCTGGCGGTTCATAGCATTCTTCATTATTAGTCCTTCAGAACTGTCTTGGATCATTGCCTGGGTCAGAGTAGCTAAGTCTTTCACAGCTCATCATTGTTTCTGTTATTGTGTATGGTGTTCTCCTGGTTCTGCTCATTTCATTTTGCATCCGTTCATGTAGAGATGGTTTATTATGAAACCATTCTGCTTGTCATTTCAAGAGTATTCCGTTACAATCATATAGCACAACTTGTCCAGCCATTCCCCAGTCAATGGGCATCTGTTCAATTTCCAATTTTTTGCCACCACAAAAAGAGTTATCAATATTTTTGTACATATAGATCCTTTTCCCTTTTCTTTGATTTCTTTGGGATACAGACCTAGCATTAGTGGTATTGCTGGGTTAAGGAGCACTCACAGTTTTACAGCCCGATGGGCGTAGTTCCAGATTGTTCTCCAGAATGGTTGAATCAGTGTACAACTCCACCAAGGGTGCATTAATGTCCCAGCTTTTCCACTTCTGGTCCATCATTTGTCATTTTCCTTTTCTGTCATGTTAGCCAATTTGATAGGTATGAGGTGTTGCCTCAAGGTTGTTTTAATTTGCATTTCTCTAATCAACAGTAATTTAGAGCTTACTTTTCTCTGGATTGCCAAATCCAATGGCTTTTTCTAAGTCCTCATTCTTCTCGACCTCATTGTGGCCTCTGACACAGTCACTTTCTCCTCCTTGACAGTCTCTGCTCTCTCTCCTGGATCTCCTTCTCCCTATGGACCAGCTTCCTCTCAGTTTCCTTTGCTGAATTTTCCTCCAAATCATGCCCTCTTACCATAGGTGTCCCTCAGGTTTCTGTCCTGGGTCTTCTCTTCTCTCTCCATACTACACTTAGTGATCTCATGAACTCCCATGGATTTAATTACCATCTCTGCTGATAATTCTCAAATCTATTTATCCTGCCTCACTCCAAACTCTCTGCTGACCTTCATTCTCTTCTCCAGCTGCCTTTCAGATACAACACACACTCTTCTCTCCACTTCCACTGCTCTGGTACAAACCCCCTTCACTTCATGCCTGTATTATTGGAATAGGCTGTTGAGAGGTGGGATCTGACTGCCTCAAGTCTCTCCCGGATCTGGTCCATCTTTCATTCCCAACTCCTCTTAATTCTAGTACCTTCCCTCTCAGCTATTTCCTATTTGTTCTGTGTATAGCCTGTCTGTATGTATTTATTTGCTTATTATTAATATCCCTATAAAATTGGGAACTCCTTGAGAGCAGGGTCTGTCTTCTGCCTCTCAATGTATCCCCAGAGCTTGGCACAGTGCGTGGTACATAGTAGGAGTTTAATAAGTGTTTATTGACTGACCATATATCTTGGATTATATACATAGCTGTTTTCCTAAATAGAGTGTAAGCTCCTTTAGGGCTGGGACTGAGTGTTTTTTTAAATTCTTTGTGTCTCCCGGGCTCAGCCCACAGCTTGGCACAAAACAAGCACTTAATAAATGCTTGTGGATTGACTGAGTAGATGAATGGAGATTGCAACGAATCTGTGCCTGCCCATCCTGTGAGACTTGATCATGTCCTCCCATAACTTCACCATGAGGGTCCCCCAAGGCTGGAGACCTTTCTTCATTTTTCTTGGTGTCACAAGCGTACCGCAGAGCACTTGGATTCCCCTGGTCATCCCTTGCCCTTGTTACATGACCAGTCTTTTTTCTCTTCCCATCATACATTTCCCTGATAGCATCCTTTTAGCCTGTTCTTTGGAGTTCCTGACTGGTCATTTGTTTCAGCTTCTTCACTCCCTCTGCCCTTGGTGTGACCCTCTTTTTCATTTCTTTGGAGACTGTTGCATCCCATGTCTCATTAACAGACAGAAACACTAGGAAAATGCTGGTGTGAGCAAGATAAGCTCTTGCATCCAGGTGTTTAAAAGATGGGCTTTTGTGGCAGTGGTCAGTCTGGGTTATGGACAGTGATTTCCTAAATGGGATCCATCCTAGTCATCTCCTCCCATTCAGTCCCGGGCTCAGCTGGGTAACCATTTACAGGGGTCAGCTATGTTATTCAAGAGGGGATGTAGCTTAATGTATTGGAAAGAGCCTTGCACTGGCCACTGGGAAGCTTGGGTTAGAATCTCTGTTCTAACAACAGCTGAGATTCTAATGGTGGAATTTCCAGCTCCAGAAAGGGAGAGCTTTTTTGGGGACTGCTACTGCAGTCCATATTAGTCTCTCCCTCTTTGAAGTCCTTCAGCACTCAGGGTCTAGAGCATACTTGCTGAGTGTTCTATAGATCCTTCCCCATTAATAATAATCATTAACATCTCAGGTTTATAAAGCTCTTCAACGTCTTCAGATCCTTTTAAGTACATATACCTGATCTTTACAACAACCTTGTGGGTTAGGTGCTGTTATTATCACTCTCATTTTACAGATGAGGAAACTGAGGCTGTAAACAGTTACATGACTTACCTAGAAGCAGTCAAAAAGAATTTATTAAGTACCTACTATATTGCAAACACTGTGCCAAGCACAGGGTATACAAAAAGAGGCATAAGTGCTTGTCCTCAAGGATTTTACAATCTAATGGGGAAAACAATAAATGAACAAATGTATGCAAAAAAGGATAAATAATAAATCATTAAAAGAGGGAAAGCACTAGAATGAAAAGACATTGAGTTAGGTACATCTAAGTGTCTGTAACAAGATCTGAAAGTAGATCCTTCCAACCCCAAGTCCAGGGCTCTATCCACTAGACTGTCTTTATTCACTTTAAAGGCCAGATTCTCTACATGCTCCCATCTTAGAGATGAGACTGTACTAATTGCACCAAGCCGAGGAATCAATCAACATTTATGAAGTCCCAATGGCTAGACGGGCACTAGGGATACAACCTTCCTGTTTGCAAGACACGAGAGTAACCCTTTCAAAGCGGGGTTTTGTGAGTGAGCCCTGAATCCCACAAGGGAAGCGTGAGTATCAGACAGGGACTTCAAGCTTGCCTCTCGGAAAGGGGGGATGGGCAGGAGAGGGTGGCAACCAGCCAACAGAGTCCCTAACAATGGGTCCTTAGGCAATCCTTTGTTTGTGAAGGAACTGGATCCCTCCTTTTTCTTAAAGTCGTGGGCTGTCTGACCTGGGAGGAGCCTTAGGGATCCTTCCATTTAATTTCCTCTTCTTCCAGAGCTCAGAGATGAGTGGGGACTTGTCCCAATCCACAGGCTTAGTGCTAGAAACCCTTATCTCCAGACTCCAAGTCCTTCCCTCTTCCTAAGAGGGGCTATTTTCTAAATCATCAGCCTCATCTCAAGAAAAGAAAGAACTGAAATTCTAGAATCAATTCAGACTTTTTTTCCCATTCAGCATCTCTGGTAGAACATTTGCCCAGGGCAGGGTGTGGGCATGGGGCAGATTTTGTGAAGCAGGTCAAATGACTGAATGCCCAGAATATAAAAGACTGGATTTCCATAGGGTCAGGAGGAACAGGTTGTGTGGAGAATCCCAGCTGTTCCTTTTCCTCCTTGTACACTCCTCCCTGCTGAGGAAATTGTGCAAAGTACAGCTTAATCTAAACTGCCATGGCTGTCTTGGATCTGGGAGGTTCACTCTCAAATTCTGGAGCCATATGAGGCTTTTCAAATTTCATGGTTTTGTGTTTTACCTCATCCTCCCCACCCCAATTAAAAACATATTGATGAGCTCCCAGGGAAAGGGCTGAACATGTAATGTTACATAGAAACAAACTGAGAATACATTAAATATTATTTTATCATAATATTACTATTAATCACTTGAAAAATCTTCAACTTCATTAATAGTCAAAGAGATGCAAATTAAAATAACTTTAAGGTTCTACATCACACCCATTAAATGGACAAAAATAATTAAATGTAAAAGAATTTAATGCTGGCTGGATTGTAGAGGAATGGACACGCTTGTTCATTGATGGTGGAACTGCAAATTCACAGGACCTTTCTAGGCAACATTTGGCCAGAACACAAAGTTACAAAAGGAGTCAAATCCTTTGTCTCAATGATTCTGTTCTTGGGAATAAACCCAGAGAGTGTTATTAAAAACGATAATAGAAACCAGCTTTGCTCAGAGATTTTGCATCATTTTTCAGCGGACAACATTCTATGTCCTTGCACAAAATATTCACTAGGAGAGTGCAGAAATGCATTGCATACTTATGTACAGAATATGATGATGCAGTGAAGGTTGGTAAGTCATGCAGAATGAAAAGTCAGCCCCAGAAGAGGGGAATGCATGCTAAGATCATCCAATGGAAAGGGATGAGAATGAAGAGACTCTTGTTTTTATGTCACCCACAGTTCCCTCTCTATCTCCTTCCTGGAGTGCTGGCCTTTATAGTGAAGAATAAAAGTGAGGAAGAAACATCAGTCCAGCAAGACTAACACATCCACTGTGTCTGATGCTGTATTCAGTGTCCCATACCTGAGCTCCCCCACTTCTGCAAAACATTTCTTTTGGGGGAAGGGGTAAAGTCATTGTAAGGTGTTTTATCTCCAGAGTTCCAATGCCTTCTAGCCTTCAGATCTGTTAGATTCCAGGGGTTTTTGTCTTGGAGTTCCACATACTAACAACCCATGTGACCTTGGGCAAATCACTTATCCTCCAAGGCCCTCAGTTTCCTTATCTGTAAAATGAGGACATGCAATTGATTGGTTTCAAAAGTCTCTCACAGTGGGGTTAGAATCTGGGGTTAGAACCCAGATCAGGGGTTCTAACCTTTGTTTGTGGCATGGGCCCCTTTGGAAGTCTGCTAAAGCCTATGAAACCTTTCTCAAAATTGTGTTTTTAAATGCACAAAATAAAATACATAGGATTACAAAGAAAACCATAGGCTGAAATAGGCTGAAATACTGTTATCAAAATACTTTAAAATCATGAACCCCAGTTTAATAATAATAGATAGAATTTAAGTGGTGCTTTAAGGTTTGCAAACATCTCATTTTGCCCTCACAAAAACCCTAGGACATAGGTATAATTTGTATCCCCATTTTACAGATGAGAAAAGTGAGGCATGCAGTGCTTAAGTGATTTGCCCAGGGTAACCCAGATAGTAAATGTCTGGGGCTAGATTTGAACTTGTCTTCTTAATTCCAGGTCTGATGCTCCATCCACTACCACTTGGCTACCCTAGGGTGGAAACCCCTTCTCTAGATGTCTGATGATGCAACCCTGTGGATTCCTGATAGCCCCAGAATTCTGATGAACTCCACTGCTTTGTCCCAGAGTTAGACCCAAAGTTCCAAATGTCGCCTTCCCTAGAATCTTGATGGCTTCCCATCTTGCATTCCAGTGGGGTTTGGATAGAGCCTACCATTGGAGTGGAGACTGGAACCTCCAACATCCTTAATGCCTAATCTCTAGCTATTGATTTTTGGCCTTTGTGGGGCTCAGCAAGGCTGCTCCCCTATCTCACTGCCATCTGACTGAAGCATGTTTGGCTCCTCTTATCTACCCAGCAAGGTGGCTCCTAGCACGACCGCCCTCCTGCGCTTCTATTTTTAAACCCAGCCTTCTCTCAATATCAAATTGGATTTGCTGTGGCAATTAGACTGCCTTGCATCTGCAGAGTCACAATTATGAAAGTCAAGCCCCCTCTCTGGGGTTGGGCTGCTCCTTAATGAGAAGGAGGGTGTGAACAGGGAGTGGAGGAGGTGCCTTCCCTCTCAGCCACCTGTCCTTGTTCAGACCTTTGGTTTGACCTGGGGCCTCCTCCTTTTCCAACCCTGTTCATTCAGGGGCCTAAATAGACTCTCATCTTCCTGCTGAGTCCAGGAAGGCATTAAGCCATTCAGAGAAGGGACCATAAATCTTTCAGGTTCACTGGAACTCTAGCAGTCTGAAAGGGGTCTCGCTCATGAGGAGGCTGTGCAGGAAAGAAGGCTTGCCCAAACGTGTGCCTGAGCAGGAATCCCCTTGGCAGACTCAAGTGATCATTCAGACAGACTGTCTCAAGATCCCCATGGATCTCATTTCAAATTCTAGCTCTTCCTCTTGCTGCTTAAGTGACATCTTCTATTTGACCCTTTGTAACCTAGCCCAGACAGCCCTTTCCAACCTTGTTAAATGCTACTTCCCTTACTACAACTACAAATGTGTGATCTGGTCAAACTGGCTTTTCTCTTGTTCCTCATACATGTTCCATCTCCCACTTCCACACATTTGCACTGGCTCTCCCCTTCGCCAGGAATGCACTCTCTCATTGCCCCTACCTCTTAGAATCCCATTTCCTTCAAAAACAGTTTAAGCC
Organism: Notamacropus eugenii; assembly: GCF_028372415.1. Lineage (NCBI taxonomy): Eukaryota > Metazoa > Chordata > Mammalia > Diprotodontia > Macropodidae > Notamacropus > Notamacropus eugenii. Next base: position 302,693,208 of record NC_092874.1, on the reverse strand, counting down.
CCACATTGTACATAGCCATCCCTGATTGCCCTAACTGCTAGAACTAGAACTACCTTTTAAAAAGTCGCCCAGCTCCTTTTTATAGACCTAAACACGGACATGTTTATTCCCCTGAAAGACCTTTGACTCCTAGAGGTAAAGACTGTTTCATTCTTATCTTTGTACCCTGGTTCATATGGCTGGCACAAAATAGGTGCTTAATAAACACCTGTTGGTCAGCTGACTGGTTGGCCTCAGGGAAGTCCCTGAGCTTCCTCTGGAGAGTGAAGGAATCAGAGCCAAGGATCTCTAAGGCTCCTTCCAGCTAGAAATTGGATGATTTCCTCAGTTGTCTGGGTGCTCTCCACTCCTGTGATGACTGTTTTTATTCAGTACACGCAGTGTGCAGAGGCATTTCTCCCAGTAAGCTCCTTGAGGGCAGGGACTTTCGTCGCTGTCTTTGTATCTCGCTTCACAAATGTTTGTTAGACCAATGAAATTAAAATGGAAGGTTCTCTGTTGAACAGCTCCCTCCCCTCGGACACTTTGTATGGATTCACTGCTGAAGGCAGGTTGTTTTTCCTCATTTCCCTGCACAACATTTGCATGTCACAGGTGCTTCCTGTATGATCTGTACCCTGACCAAGCTGCCCTTCTGACTCCTCCTCACCCAGGCACATGATGTCCCAATAGAACATAAGCTGCTTGAAGGCAGAGATGATTTCTGTCTTTGCACTTCCAGTGCATTGCACTGTAGCAGAACCTCAACGTCCATAGTGATGGAGAGATTACTGAATTTTATATGAACTATCCAGAGACAGGGCCATGGGGGCTTTAAATTCAATTTGGCAAAGCACAGCACCCTTTGCATGGCAGCTTCTGGACCCACAACTGTTCTCCCCTTTAGTCAAGAGAGGGGTGGCAAACCTTTTTTGGACTGACAAGATCAGCTCAGCCACACAGCAAAGGTTAGAACCACCAAATCTCAAGCCAGGGAGGATCTTGAGGACATCCTAGTCCAGGCCTTGCCTGAGCAGAAATCCCTTTGCAGCATTCCAAAAGAGTGGTCATCAGCTGACCAGTCAACAATGCACCTACTTTGTGCCAGGCAATTTGTTGGGCAATGGAGATACAAAGACAAAGGAGAAATGGCTCCTGTCCTCAAGGACCTTACATTCTACTGAGGGAGTCCACACACTCATGAATACATGAATATGTGTACAAACATGCATATACATGCACATGCATGTAATATAGACGTGAGTGTATACACAGAATCGCCACAAGGTAATTGGGGGAGGGGCTGAGGAGAGGCTTTATCTATGTCAAAGGTGGCACTTGAGCTAAGTTTTGGAGAAAATTAGGGATTCTATGAGGAGACAGGGCATGACAACATGAGGGCAAGACAGTTCAAAGACACAGGAACAAGAGTTGGGATGCTATGTAAAAAGAACAGTGAGAAGACTGGTTTACTAGGCCCTAGTACATGAAGAAGAGTATGTGGAATGAGTCTGGAAATACAATTTGGGGCCAGGTTGTGAGAGCTTTAAATTCTAAGCAAAGGGGTTTATTTGTATTTGAGCCTAGAGGTAATAGCGAACCATTGGAGTTTATAGAGTGTGGAGTGGGGGAAGATGACACAGTTAGGAAAATCACTTTGGAGGAAACTGAAATATATTTTAACAATCCCTTTGGTTTCTGTGTGGCAGTTGTAACCTGAATACCCATGGGGACTCAGATGGCTCTTGTTGCAGAAATCAATCAGAGAGGCTAGTGGACCCCTCCTAGCCTATGGTTCACATTTTCCCTACCTGTGCTTACTAGGATGATGCCAACTGTCTTGGGGACCCACATAATCGTAGACCCTAGAGTCCCAGAGCTGGGAGGGATGTTGGAGGTCATCAACCCTGGAAGGGACAAGACCAAGGCAAAAAACGTGTTATGTGGTCAGGAGTAGCCATCAGGCCAAGGGAGTAAGTAGGGCAAGATTTGGGGGTGGCCACAACCCAGATAGAAAATCCTTGCCAAGTGTCTTGGTAGTGGTTAGATTCCAAAGTGAAATGAACTTTGGCCCCACAGGCAGGAAGCAGCCCTGGCATGGTAGTTCTGATCTGTGGGGATGGTGGCATCTGCTCAGATACAAGCAAAAGAGCTCACCAGTGTTATCTCTGGGCTTCCGCTTCCTGAGTCTCAGAGATGCTTCTAATTTATCCTTGGGCCCATCAGGAAGTAACTGAGAATACACAACCACTCAGGTGCCTTTGCTTCCTCCATAACTACAGCCACACTTCAGGGATCCACCCTTGGATGCAGAGGAGTGGGGATGAGTGTTTTCACCTCCCAGGTTTCACAAGGCATGAGTTAAGTCAGGCCAAAGCCTGCATGTGAATCCTGGACCTGACCTTTCTCTAGTTGTGTGACCTATAAACCTCGATTTCCTCATCTATAAAATTAGGGCTCCTTGTTCCTGCATGACCTTTCCTACCAGGATATTAGGAGAAAAATATTTTGCAAAACAAATTCCTTTTGTATATGGTTTGGATCAGATGGTCTCTGAGGTCCCCTCCAACTCTACAATTTTGTGAATTTATTAGTACTGTGAAATCAGCCTGGAAAGAAAGGGTAGCAGTCAATTGTGGAGGTGTTTAAATGACCAACAGAGCTGTTGGTAACAAATCTTAGAGGTAATGGACAGTGGCTGAAACTTCCTCATGGTGGCCTGTGCTTTAGAGGTATCAGTGTGGCAGCATGTGAAGGAAGAGTGGAAGAGGGGAGGTGGACTGACCAATTAGGATTCTATTGAAGTAATTCATGTGGCACTGAACTAGGATGGTGGCCCTGTGAGTGACGAGAAGGGGATGGATGTGAGAGAGGTTGTAGTCATCAAGATTTGGGAATTGAGGGTGAGGGAGAGTGACGAGCTAGGGATGACTTCAAGGTTTTGACCTTGGGTTACTGGACGGTGCCATCCCAGAAATGGGAGAATATAGAGGGGGTGGGGAGTGAAAGGGGCAAAATGACATGGAGTTTGATGGAGATAATGAGAATGACATAAAGTACTTTTGGCTCAGACTCTAGAAGTTCTTGAACTGGAATATTGTGGAATGACTTCACAACAAGTAGATGAGCCAAGCCTTGAAAGGTAGGTAGGACTTAGGTCCAAACGAGAGGGGTGGGCATTCCAGGCTGGAATGATTCAGAAAACTGGTTCTCCTCCAACCTTCAAGGGCAGAAATAGAAGCAAAAAGAGGCAGTGACATGTGGTGGGAAAAGCTCTGAACTTGGAGTCACAGGACCTGAGTTTGAATCCTGACTTGGCTCCTTACCATCTGTAACAAGTTATTTCCCCCTCTGAACATCGGCTTCCTCATTTATAAAATGAGGAGATTGGACCACCTGAATTCTAAGCTCCCTCCTAGCTCCAGAGTGGAAGATTGGGGCTCAGGAACTGGAATTACTTCCTCCAAATAAGAGCTCTCCCCAAATAAAATGGTCTCCCCTAGGAGGTCAAGCAGAGGCTGGATGCTCCCTTCTTAGGCGAGTGGGCACAGGGCTCCTGTCCAGCCTATACTCAAACCCAATCCAAGTCCAGGAGCAAGCTGCCCAGCAGACAGATCATTCTGTGAGAAAGACACTTTGGTGGTTCAGGGTCTGCACAGGCTGCAGGGGGAGGGAGGGAGGTGGTTCTGGGTGCATAGAGCATTTCTATCCCACCCGCCTCCCAGGACTCCGAAGGGAATGCCCTGCAGAGGGGCTGGGAGCCCAAACCACTAGTTCAGGATTCTACAGGAAAGCGCTAGTCTTTCCTAGGAGGACACTCCCAGGAGCCCCAACAAGGGGAAGCCTCAGTGTAAGTGTTTGAGGACTGAGGTGTTCTGTGAAGATGAGGCTGCCATGAGTATGCCTCACATAACACACATGATCTCATCAGATCCTCAAAACCTCAGGGGAAGGGGCTGGAGATAAAAAAAATCTCCATTTTATTAGGTGAGGAAATAGAGGAGAAGCAAGGATTGTTTTGTCCAATCAGTCTTCATGGATTTGAGCACCTGTGATATGGAGGACTATGCTGGGTATGGGGGCTAGAAAGACAAAAATCAAAGAAGGAATATAGTTTTTGTGAAATGTCATTGATCAGGGAACTTGAGGGCCTAAGTCTTCGGAACAAGGGTCTGGATGCCACTCAACACACAGAAGAATCCGTCTTCACTCTCTTCTGCAGACATGCATCCCTCTTGGTGGCTGAAGGTCTGCCATCGATGGGCCTGCTTTGAGTGTCCATTAAGGAGAGGTGATGTGCACACTGGGCTTTTATGGGTTTCTTCAGAGTTATTTTTGGTTTCCTCCCAACGGATTCCCAGGCTTGCTTGAGCCATCCTGGGAGTGGAGCTTCTGGCACAATGAGAAAGTCATGGAATTGTAGGGTCTTGGATTTGAGAGGGACTTCTGAGGTCAGAAGGGTCATGGGGTGAGCTAAGAGGGATTCTGGACATCACTTCACCTTCTAGAGGCAGAAGCTAAGTGAAGAGCTCTGTGCAAGGTCACCCAGTGAGCTAGTGGGGAGCAGGGCCTGAAGGTCAGGTTTGCTCACTCCCCAGGAGGACTCACTTTTCACTATGCTGCTTTGGGGGGGCAACCTTTAGCCTGGATTTCCAAAGGTGGCATTTGATATAATTCCAAGTGGACCTCAAGTAGCTGAGGTACAGGGCATTTAAGGAGCTAGGGAGAACAAGAACTGCATTTACCATATGACTTTGCCCTGGCTCAGAAGCAAACTCCAAGGTCTTTCCTGAGCAAGAAGGTAGAAAAAAGGCCTGTTTTTCCATCTTCTGAGCATCTTCCAAGAACCTTGCAAATGTCAGTCTCATTCTTGTGCTTGTTAGCCACGCCCCATCCCACAACTTTCTTCTCACTTCCTTATTTCTGCCGAGAGGACTCCTATCCTTATAGGGTCACAGCCTTGGGGTCATCCTGGAATCTTCCTCCCCTTCATCACCCATAGTCAAATGGTTGTAAGTCAGTGTTGGTTCTGCTTTCACAGCATCTCTCACCTATGTCCCCTTCTCTCTACTCGCAGCATAATCACCCTGGGGCAGGCCCTCATCCGCTCTTGTCTGGACTGGGGCAATAGCTTTCTGACTGGTTTCCTTGCCTCATCTCTCCTCTCCCCAACCCATCTTTCACACTAATAACAAAGTGAAATTATTTTGGAAAAAGGATTTGTATTAACTTTTCTACATCATCCATATTACTCAATATATCCTTTCCCCCTCCCCTGACCAGAAAGTCATCCCTTACAGAAAAGAATAAAAGATGATTTTTAAGTACAGCTCAGCAAAACTAACCAATGTATCCCAAAAGTCTGACCTGATATGCAGTGGTCCATACCTGCAGTTCCCCCTATTTCCAAACACACAGGGGAAGTGCCTTCTCGTATCTCTTCTTTGGGGTCAAACCCAGTCTTTGTGTAGGTTGGCTTCCTGGTTCTGGTCCCTTCACTTTGAATCAGTTCATATATGTTTTCCCATCCATCATGTCCATTGCTTCTCATGGCACAGTAACGTTTCACTGCATTTGTGCATCCCATGATCAATGGGCACCTACTCTGTCCTAGGTCAAAGGCACGGTCTGAAGGTGGAGGCCTGATCTTTCCACTTTTCTGCTCCAAAAGCTTCAGGAGCTCCCTGTTTCCTCTTGAACTCTTCTTTGGTATTTAAAGCCTTTTATAATCTCTCCAGGCTACTTCTAGTCCCCAAAGACATAGGCCAGGCTATTTCCCTCTGCACTCTGCAGTTCAGCCAGACTGGCCCCGCTATGCTTTCTTGCACACAATGCTCCATCTCCATCTCCATCTCCCTGGGTTTACATGGTTCTACCTTACACCTGGCATCCTGGAGCCCCTAATCTCCTCCTAATCTCAGTTTAAGGGTCCCTCTTAGGAGGCCTTTCCCATATCCATCCTTTCCCTTTACTTTCTCCTTTCACTCATCCTCCAACATTCCAGTTTTTTAAAGAAGTTTATCAGTAAAAAGTAGGATGGAAGAGCATCCAGAAAGTCTAGAAGGATCAAGGAAACGGACTGAGGAGACCTGAGTGTGTTTTCAGGCTCACAGGAAGGATCAAGCCGCAGAGAGAGGGTGGGGGAGAGACTGCCGTACTTTGATTATGGAGAAGGAAAGAGGCAGCAGTGGGATCGTGGGTGTCATAGAGAAGGGCCTCAGTGACCAGAGAGATGGGGACAATGGGTGATGCTGCTGCTGCTACAAGGGCTTGAGGAACAGAGGAGGGTAGCTGAGCAGGCTCCTGGCATGAAGTGGATTTTGGAACCTGTGTTCCAGTTATGAGTCCCATCAAGGAGTGTCAGTCATGCTCCAAATCTTTGTGAAACAGGAGGACAGAATGCCCTGCTCTAAGCATGCAGGCTTGTAATTATTTTTCCGAGGACACTGAAATGTGACCTCTTGGATGGGCTCCAGCCCCAAAATAACTTCCTTAACAGCAGAGCCCCTTAGTGCTTCGGTTTTTTGTGTGCAGCAGTTGCCAGAGCAGTGTCCAAGAGGATGGCTTCCTCCCTGCCAGTCACCTCATCAGCCCCTTTGGCCACTCTTTCCACCCAGCACAGGGCACTGGGCATAGCAGGTGCTCGCTGTTAACTGTACAGTATTCTGTCCTCTGATTGTATCGTGAGCTTGAAGCAGAATACAGTTACCAAACTTGACAAGAAGAGTCTTTCCCTACTCTAGAGTTTTAGAGGCAGTTTGGTATGATGAAGATGACATTAGAGTTGGAATAAAGTGGCCCTGGGTTCAAATCTTGCCTCAGACACCAGCCTTGTTAGCTGCAGCATATTAAGGAACCTCTCTGAGCCTCAGCTTTCTTATATGTCAAACGGAAGGTTGGATTCTATGACTTCCAAGGTCCCATCAGATTCTAAATCTATGATCCGGGTCCTAGTTTCAGTTTCCCATTTCTTCAATGTCTGACCTTTTACAATTTTATTCAATAAGATTTTAATAAGCACTGCCTTTGTGCAGGAAGTGGTAATACAAAGACAAAACTGAAATAGTCCCTGCCCTCAAGGAGCTTACCTTAGGAATCTCATTTGAGATTTGAGGGTTAGCTAGTAGCACAGTAGCTAGAGTGCTGGGCCTGGAGTCAGGAAGTCCTGAGTTCAAATCTGACCTCAGACACTTACTAGCTGTGTGACCCTAGGAGTCATTTAACCCTGTTTGCCTCAGTTTCCTCAATTGTAAAATGGGAATAATAACAGAGTTGTTGTGAGGATCAGATGAGACATTTGTGAGGAGTGCTTAGCACAGATAATATGTACTTTAGAAATGCTTATTCCGTTTTTCTCCCGCCTAATTCCAATGAACCCTTAGTTCTTTGTCCCTTTCTGGGAGCTTGACCCATGTTTGGGGCTGGGATATTTACCCTATCCCATTAAAGAATTCCAGCTCGATCCTCATGCAGACTCAGTTTGGTCCTTGGAGAGACTGGTCCCATAGTAAGGAGTTAAATTCCTTCTTTCTTTCTCCTTTTGGCTCTTTAAATCCTCATGACAAAGGGCATGGGATTGGGCAAAGTCCTTTCAAGAAAATTTAGTCTGGCTTAAGTTTAGGGCTTCCCCAAAAGGGAGTAGGACGGCACTCAATGTACAGCACAAATTAGGCATAGGACAGCTATTTACTTTCTTCATACACACACCACACCCCATACACATACACACCCCACACACATACACACACCACACCTCACACACATACACACCCCATACACATACACACCCCACACACATACATACACCACACCACACACACATACACACCCCACACACATACACATCCCACACACCTCACATATACCACACACATACCACACTATACCACACACACATACACACCCCACACACATACCACACTACACTACACACACATACACACCACACACACACATACACACACCACATCACACACACATACACACCTCACACACATACACACACCACACCACACACACATGCACACCACACACACATACACATACCACACCACACACACATACACACCCCACACACCTCACATACACCACACACATACACACCCCACACCACACACACATACACACACCACATCACACACACATACACACCCCACACACATACACACACCACACCACACACACATACACACCACACACACCTCACATACACCACACACATACACACCCCACACCACATACACATACACACCATACATACACACACATACACACACACATACATACACCACACCACACACACATACACACCCCACACACCTCACATACACCACACACATACACACCCCACACCACATACACATCACACCATACATACATACACACACATACATACACCATACCACACACACATACACACCCCCCACACCTCACATATACCACACACACACACCACACCACACCACACACACGTACACACCCCACACACCTCTACTACACCACACACATACACACACCTTACATACACCACCCACACTCGCTCCTCATACATGCCCATTGGACTGAGCTCTTCACCTCAGTCTTCTTTGAGAAATGTGATTGTGGCAAGACGCCCCTCTCCTGGTACAGCTGGTGCTGGAGGAGGCTGCCAAGCCTCAGACTCCCAAAGCTGCCTTCTAGGAAGGAAACCTCCCTTTCAGGCCCAGTGGCAGCTCCCTTCTACTCAGGGAAACGCAAGGGAAAAGGCAGCCACGGCCTGGGGGGACAGCTGGGCTCGCTTAGAAGGGTCCATGCTCCAGCTCCTTGGGGGGAACAGCTGTGAGGGGAGAGGACTCCCCTTCCCACCCTAAGAATATGTTCTAGAGAGAGAAGGTTCTAGGCCACATATTTTGGAGAGAGGAAGAAGAGGGTGGGAGAGGAAGCTGTCTTTCCCTTTTAAGTCTGCTCAGTGGGACACTTGTGGTAATGCCACTGGAAACCTTGGCACATGAGGCTCAGCCTGGAGAAGAGGAGACTCAGGGTGGGCCATGATGCTGTGCTGAAATAAATGAAGGGCTGTCACAAGACAAAGCCTGATGATGTGTACTGTGAGTTTTCAGAGAGAATGGCTTATCTTGACCTAAGTGGAAGTAAGGAGGAAGAAGACTGTAGCCTAAAGTCATTGACTGTCCCAATGATCAGAGCTGTGCAGTGACCAGTTAGCTGCCTCTTGAGTAATGAATGTTCTCCCAGACCCTGGAGGGCTCAGTGAAGAGGCTGGATGGTCACCAGATGAAGATGTGACAGAAGAGACCTTGTATGGGGGAGGGTTTGGCCCAGATGACTTCTAAGGCCTCTTCTAATGCTTCCATGATCCCATGGCTTGGGGAGAAAGGCCCCCAGGCGATCCTGTCTCCTTACCAGCTCAGACAGAAAGTGCTGAAGCAGTAGATTTCCTTGTACTAAAGGAGCTTCGTTTCCCCCACGACTTTTTCTGGCTTTAATATTTCATAAAGATGAGATACAGCGTGGCCAAGGTCCATAAGAGAATTTTAGTATTCAAAAATATTCCTCTGGCTCATTGGCCTGTAGGGGAGAGAGTTAGCACTAAAAATAAAGTAGGTAACAGGGCCAGAGTATGGAAAGGACCTTTGTGAGAATGCCATTTCTATAAGGGCAGACTCCCCCGAATTTTAAGAAATTTACTTTAAAAAAATGTTTCCTCAACCCCACCCAGTGCCATGACTAACCCTGGCAGGCTCTAATCAGACTTAGAATTTGCTGGGGTCTCAGAGGCCAACTTAGAGATGAGGAGACCAAGGCCCAGGGAAGTGAGGTGAAGGTCATATAGGTAATAAATGGAGAAGCCTGAATTTAGACACAGGTCCTCAGATTCCAAATCTGGTGCTCCTTGTCTCCCCAACAAAGGCAGCCAACTCAAAGTGGAAGGGGTTACTTTGCTAGGCAGTGAGTTCCCTGTGACTGGAGGTGTCCAAGAACAACTGGGTGGCCACTTGTCAGTGAGCATGAGCATGGGCCATCCCAAGCTCTATGAACATCAGTGTCAAGGAGGTTGTAGAGGAACACCTTCTCAGGTAAGAGTTGGAATGGCTGAATTTTGAGGTCCTGATGATTTTAGGATTCCCTGGGCTGGAAGAGATGGGGTGGTGGAGATTAAGATAGGCCTCATAGAACGGTTAGGATTTAGACAGAAAACAAGATGGGAGAGGAAAACCTAATTCTGATCAGGGCCCTATCACAGAGCTGGAAGGAGGCTGTCAGACTGGGAAAGGGCAGACTGGGAAAGAAGGGTCCTGGCCTGACAGGGGTGCAGAAGTGAAGGCTGTGCCCTGGGAAGGTGCAGGAGAGCTGTTGGGGCTGGTCTGTGGAAAGCTCCACCACCAGAGTGAAGAGTGTGGGTCTGACTCGCCTTCTGTCTCTAATGAGAAGAAACAAAGATGTCAGAGCTGCTGTTCAGAAGGGAAGGGAGTGGTTCAGATGAAAAACATCATTGCCAAGCAGTCCCAAGGGCAGGATATGCCAGATGCAGTCTCACTGTGCTGCCCTCACGGGCTCTTGGCTGGGGGGAGAGTGGGCACTGGGGTGGCTCCAGATGTGCTGTAACATTCACACTCTAGCCTCAGGGCTCAAACGTGCACAAATTGTCACACAAATTGCTAACCTAGTACACACAGGCGATTGTCCCAGCATCTATGGGAGGAGATAAGAAGATGCTCTGGACCAAGGAAGTGAGGGTATTTTCTGAACAGGCTAATGAGGGAGAGGAATGAAGGGCAGGTACCCCCTGCTGGGCCACACACACAAACGTCTGGGGGGAGGGAGAGGATAGCACTCACTTTCCAGCTTTATCAGTCTCTGTCTACATATATCTTGGGGGCCTGGGGTCCACTCAGTCAAATCAGTTTTCTCTGGCTCATCTGTCAAACAAACAAAAGGTGAAGACATGAGGTACCTGCTTCACAGGATTGTTGTGTGACTCAAATGAGATACCATGGGTGACAGGCAATGTAATCTGTAAAGTCCTGGCCAAATGAGAGCTGCCCTTGGGCTACCTGTAACACAGGCATGTTGGGGTGGCTCATTCCTTTTCTTTTCCAGGCACGGGATTACTCCAGGAAGTGGTGTACTTGGTGAGTCAGGGGGCTGACCCAGATGAAATTGGCTTAATGAACATCGATGAGCAGCTTCCTGTCTTGGAGTACCCTCAGCCAGGGCTGGACATCATCAAGGTGACTGGCCGTTCTCTGTCTGCAACCCTGTCTTAGTTACAATCTGCTTCAGTTCAATGGATACCAGCCATGGGGGCCCCTGCTGGGTTTATACCAAATGTCAGGATGCAGCAGAGAGTGTCAGATTTGGAGTTAAGAGGGCTCTGGGCGGCCATGCTGCCTCTGCCACTCACTACTGTGTGACGTGGAGAAGTTAGTGAACTCTGAGCCTCAGTTTTCTCATCTGTAACATGGGAGTGATGACACTTGTAGCACGGACCTGGGAATGAGGGCTGTTGTGAGGATACAGTAAAAGGCTCAATGTAAAGCACTCGGTAAATCTTGAAGTCAAATAAAAATGCCAAGTCATTATCATTAGTCTCTGACATCATGGAATTCACAGCCTAGCAGGGATATTAGAGATAAGCATAAGTAATTATAATGAAATAGAAAATAAAATAATAGTATGTTTTATAAAATTTTATAAATATTGAAATTAATTTGTATGCCTATAAGACACAGTCTTATAAATATTTCATAAAATGATGTAATAAATAAAGCTCCCTAAGAGTTAGAGCTGTCTTCAAGGGGCGTGGACCATGGGGAAGAGTGGCCAGGTGAGCAGGGCTTGGACCAGGGGCCACTGACTCACTTCCAGTCTTCAAATCGGTGATTCTGTGAAATGTCCAGTGTCTCCTAGTAGAGTTTACATCCATCAGTCTCCCAAGAGCTAGGACTATGTTGGTACGTAGTAAGGGCTTAACAAATGCTTGTTGAGTTGGACTGACCCACATAAAGAAGGTGCAAGAGAGGTGCTCAGTGAAGTCCCATCCATATTGTAGCTTACAGTTGAAAAATTTAAACTGGTGATATATAAATCAATCAACAAACATCTATTAAGCACCCACTGTTTGCCAAGCAATGCACGAGGTACCTGGAACACAAAAACAAAAATCAGAGGGTGAAATTGGGCACTTGAATAGCATGTACACAATGCATATGAATAAGTACAAGTCAGCAAGGGGCCCTCAGGCTGCCTAGAGCATGGGACCTGGAGTCAGGAAAACCGGAATTCAAATCCTGCCTCTGACACTTTCCAGCAAGCCACTTAACCACCACCTGCCTCAGCTTCCTCATCTGTAAAATGGAGATAATAACAGCACCTCCCTCCAAGGGCTGCAAGTGAGGTCTTGGTAAAGTCCTTAGCAAGCCTTCAAGGGCTGTAGAAATGCCGTTGTTGTTGCGTTGCTTGTTACTCGTTGCATTCCTTACACTCCCTCCCTTGCAGAGCTGTTCAAGGCAAGCTCTTTGTAAACCCTGAAATACTGCAAGCATGATTATACCCATTTACCAGATCAGCAAATTGAGGCTCAGAGAGGTGATAGGACATTAGTCTTAGAGGTCATTGAGTATTTCTTGAGTCCTTAGGAGCCATTGAGTATTTTGCAGAAGGGGAAACGGCGAATATTTGCTTCCTACTTTACAGGGTTGTTGTGGCTTCTAAAGCTGTGAGCTATTATTAATAATTATTCTTACTATCCATTTTCTCTTGAAGGAGCTCACATCCCCTCGACTCATCAAAAGCCACCTCCCCTACCGCTTCCTGCCTTCAGACCTCCACAATGGGGACTCCAAGGTAACAGCCCCACAAGTGCTTCCTTAACTGCTAGGGCCAGCCTGTAGGAGGTCAGGGAGAACCTAACAATGTGTCTTCCTGTTGGCAGGTGATCTACATGGCTCGCAACCCCAAAGACCTGGTGGTGTCTTACTACCAGTTCCACCGCTCTCTGAGGACCATGAGCTACAGGGGAACATTCCAAGAATTCTGCCGAAGGTTCATGAATGATAAATGTAAGAATGCACCACTTTGTGGGATGGATTAATGTTTTCCTTAAGCATTCTATTGTCCATCAGGTGAATCCCAACTTCAAGTCTTTAGAGACAGAATGTGAGTAGGACAAGGACATAGGAGAGGACTGAGGAAAGAAAGAGCATTTCCAATCAGGAGAATCAGATCATAGAGGACCTCTTAGATGAAGTGACATTTGAGCCTGGCTTTGCAGAATGCAGAAAATTCAAGGAGGCAGAAATGGGATTTGGAAGAGGGTTGCAAACACCAGGAAAATCATTAGTGAAAGCAAAGGGCTTGGAGAGGGAGGGGTATACCCAGGGGTTGGTGAAAGACACAGGGTGAGGACCCAGGGGAGAAGATGGGGAAGGTAGAACACCAGTGGGTGGTAAGCCTGGAATTCTGTTATTCATGTCACACAGTGTTCATGTCATATAACTCAAATCAAATAAGCTACCTGGAATCTCTACATGGCCTTTTGTGTCATGTGAATGAGACTAAAAACATTATGGAACCCCAAACTTGAAATAAGCATTGTTAACCACCTCTTTCATTCACCTGCATCAAGGTGAGCTTTCTAGCTTTACACCACCAGCTGGACATGTCTACTTGGACGTCCTGAAGACTTCTCAAACTCAGCACAGTCACATCAGGACTCACTAGGCTTCTCCCAAGCCAATCCCTCTTTCAAATCTCCATGCTTCTGTTAAGGGTATCCCCATCTCCCAAGGGACTGAGATTTGCCCTTGAGTTATTCTTGATTCCCTCCTCTTTTTCACTCTCTATATCACAACAGTGGCCAGGTCTTATCAATTCTGTTTCCATGGCATCCCATATCTATAGCCTTCTCTTTACTCACATGACCACCACACCACTCCAGGCACTCATCATTTCTAGCCTGTCTTATGACCACAGCCAGCTACAAACTTCCTTCACCATTGATCCTCCACAGTCAACAAGTAGTGTTACTAAGACATAGACCTGAGCAGATCATTCTCCTACTGAAAATCTCAATAGTGCAGAGATCTGAGTGGTGGGTTTGAAGTCAGAAAGACCTGAGATGAAGTCTTGCTTCAGGCACTTATTAGCTGTGTGATCCTGAGCAAGTCACTTTCATCTTTTAGCTTTACTTTCTCTTTTGTAAAATGGGGAAAACAAAGCACCTACTTCCTAGAGCTGTAAGGATCAAATGAGATAATATACATAAAGTTCTTTGCAAATGTTAAACTGTTACATAAATGTGATGGTGATGATTAGTGATAATAATAAAAACTCTTCAGTGGCTTCCTATTTTTTCTAGCATAAAGTAAAAACTGGCACTTAATGATCTCCCACCTACCTTTCCAGGCACCTTTCCTAGAATTTCCCTCCAAGCCCTCTGTGTACCAGGTAATTTGACCCAGTAATTATTTCCTAAGTTTTATAGGCCATTTCCCATCTGCACACCTGGGGCCCCCAGGTCCTAGAATTCCTGGCTTCTTCCAGATACCATCTCTTACAAGAAGTCTTCCCTCTCCCCTCCTCCATGAGGATCAGTGCTCTCCCTCTCCTGAAATGACTGTGTATTTGCTTATCTGTGCACATTTTATATTCCTAAAGGAGGAACTCATTAAGGGCATGTTGTTTTGGTCTTTGTATCCCTAGCTTCTAGCATGGTGCTTAGAATAAAATAGTTGCTTAATATATGTTTGCTAAAATTGAAGCCCCTTACCATTTTTCTACTTCAGTTACCTCACCTGAAAAATATGAATATTGTTGCATTACCTACAGGGCTGTGGTAAAGAAAAACACTTTTAAAACCTTAGAGGATGTGTATTATTTTCATTTGTTCTCACTTAAGCTAGTATAACAGCTAACTTTGCTGCCTGTAGGCAGTTGCTTCTCCAAACTCAAGTAATTTTCCTAGGTTACCACTGACCAACGCTATTCCCAAACCTCCTCACTGCCTACTAAATAATAGGAACTCTCAGCTCCTCCATTCAAGGAAGCCGTTCCCAAGATGATTCCTTTTTAAAAATTTAATTTTATTTCCAGTTCCAAATTCTCTCCCTTCCTCTTCCCCTCCTCCACCAACTGAGAAGGCAAGAAAAACAAAGTCTATTACAAATATGGATAGTTATGTAAAACATTATTATATTAGCCATATTTTAAAAAAAGAAAATATGCTCCATTCTGCTCTCTGAGTCCATCAGCTCTCTCTCTTTCTCTCTGGAGGTGGATGGAATGTTTCATTACGAGTCCTTTGGAATTGTGGTTGGTCATCATGTTAATCAGAATTCTTAAGTCTTTCAGAGTTGATCATCCTGACAATATTGTTGCTATGGTACAAACTATTCTGGTTCTGTTCATTTCACTTTGTATCAAAAAGTCTTCCTAGGGCTTTCTAAAACCATCTCCTCCATAATTTCTTCCAGCACAATAGTATTTCATCACAATTATATGTCACAACTTGTTTAGCCAGTCCCCAACTGATTTTTGTACATAGGGGTCCTTTTCCTATTTTTTGCATCTTGTTGGGGTATAGATCTAATATTAGTAGTATTACTTGGTCAAAGGTCATCACATTTTAATAGTTTGTTGAGTCTAGTTCAAAACTGATTAGGTCAGTTCACAGTTCCCCACATTTCCAGAATTTGTCATTTTGCTTTATGTCAACTTAGTCAATCTGATAGGTTGAGGTGGTACCTCAAAGTTTTTTAAATTTGTATTTCTCTACTTATTAGTAATTTAGAACTTTTTTTCATATGGTTACTGATAGCTTGGATTTCTCCCTCACATCCCTTGACCATTTATCAATTAGGGAATGGCTTTTATTCTTGTAAATGTGGCTCAGTTCCCCATATATCTTAGAAATGACATCTTTATTAGAGAAACTTGTTGCAAATATTTTACCTCAATTTCCTGCTTCTCTTCTAATTTTATCTGCATTGGTTTTGTTCGTGCAAAATCTTTTAAATTTTATGTAACCAAAGTTGTCCATTTTATCTGCGGTGACCCTCTCTATCTATTGTTTGGTCATGAACCTTATATGGACAAGGTTATCCATAGATCTACAGACAGGTAATTTCTCCCATATTTCTCTAATTTCTTTATGATATCACCCTTTATGTCTAGATCATGTATTCATTGAAATGATGGTCTACCCTAGTTTCTGTTTTCTAGTTATCCCAAGTTTTTGTCAAATAATGAGTTCTTGCCCTAGTAGCTGGGATTTTTGGGTTTCTTAAAACTAGCTTATTGTACTGCTTTGCTTCTACATATTGTATATCTAATGTATTCCACTGATCAACTTTTCCTTTTCTGAGCTAGTGATTACAACTCTGTAGTATAGTTTTAGATCAGATACCGCTAGGTACCCTTCTCTCTCTCTCTCTCTCTCTCTCTCTCTCTCTCTCTCTCTCTCTCTCTCTCTCTCTCTCTCTCTCTCCATTGATGCTCTTGATATTCTTGGGCTTTTTTCCCCTCTCTAGGTGATTTTCTTTCTAGTTCTATGAAGTAGTCCTTTGGTGGTTTGACTGATATGAAACTTAATACATAAAATTGATTTATGTAGGATTGTCATTTTTATTAAATTGCCTCAGTCCATCCATGACTAATTAATTTCTCCAATTATTTAGATCTGCCTTTATTTGTATAAAGAATGTTTTATAATTGTGTTTATAAAGTTCCTGCATGTGGTTTGGCAGGTAGACTCCCAAGTATACTCCCAAGTATACTGTCTAAGTTATTTTAAATGGGATTTTTCTTTCTATGTCTTCCTGCAGATTTTTGTTGGTAATATGCAGAAATGGTGATAATTTATATCAATTTATTTTTATATCTTGCAGCTTTCCTGAAGCTGTTTATTTTTTGGTTTGTCTTCTAGGGTTTCTAGAACCCTAGAACCCTAGCTTCTCTAGGGTTTTATAAACATATCATCATATCATCTACAAAAAAGTGAGTTTTGTTTCTTTTTCACCTATTCTTATTTCTTTAATTTCTTTTTCTTTTCTTATTGTTATATCTAGCATTTCTAGTACAATACTGAATAGTAATGGTGATAATCCATGTTTCACTCCTGATCTTATTGGCTTTGAGATAATGTTTGATCTTGATTTTAGAAAAATGCTACTTATCACTATAAGAAAAGCTCCATTTATTCCTATGCTTTCTAGTTTCTTTCTTTTGTTTTCAAATAGGAGTAGGTATTGTATTTTCCCAAAATCTTTTTTTAGTCTAATAAAATAATCACATGATTTTTGTTGTTTTTGTTGTTGATGTGGTCAATTATGCATATAATTTTTCTAATATTGAATCATGTCTGCAGCCTTGGCATAAATCCAGCCTGATTATGACTTTTTTGTGATGTTTTGCTTGTATTTTATTCAATTTTTTTTTTGCACTAATATATACTGGGGAAACTAGCCTAGAACTTTCTCCCTCTGTTTTGATCCTCCTTGGTTTAGGTATGAAGACTATTTTTGTGTCATAGAAGAAATTTGGTTAGGTTCTCTTCTTTAGTTACTTTTCAGACAGTTTATTAAGTACTGAAATTAATTGTTCTTTAAATATTTGATAAAATGAATTTGGAATCCATCTGGTACTATTTTTTCCCCATGGGAGTTAATTTATAACTTGTTCAATTTATTTTTCTAAGACAGTGCTATTTAAGTGTCCTATTTCTTATTCTGTTAACTTGGTAACTAATATTTTTGTAAATATTTTCGGGGCAGTTAAGTGGTGCAGTGGAATCAGGAAGATCTGAATTCAAATAGGACTTTAGACACTTAGCAGCTATGTGACCCTGGGCAAATCACTTAACTCCTATTTGCCTCAATTCTTCATTTGTAAAATGAGGACATGCTGAGAAAGGACATGAAAAATCATTCCAGTATCTTTGCCAAGAAGACCCCATGCCAAGGACCAAATCCATGGGGTCACATAGAGTTAGATGTGACTGGATGACAACAACAGCAAAAACAACAAATATTCCTATATTTAATTTAGATTATCAGGTTCACTGGCACATAGTTGGATAAAATAGCTCTTAATAATTGCTATTATTTCTTCATTGATTGAAAATTCACCTTTTAATTTTTGGTATTGGTAACTGCGTTTTCTTTTTTAATATAACTAGTGGCTTATCTATTTGTTGTTGCTTTAAAAACAACTCAGTTTTTATATTTATTATATTTTTTAGTTAATCTCTCCTTTGAGTCTCAGGATTTATATTTTAGGTTTTAATTTTGGGGGGAAGTTTTATTTTTTAAATTGCAAGCCCAATTTGTTGATTTGTTCTTTTTCTTTTCGATTGATTTAAATGTTTACAGATGCAAAATTTCCCTTAAATAGTAAATTGTTATTGTCTCACTGTTGTCATTATTTTTAATGAAACTATTGAGTTTCTATGATTTTTCTTTGATCTACCCATTCTTTAGGATTGATTTATTTAGTTTCCAATTAATTTTTAATTTTTATTTCAAAGGCCTTTATTAAAAATAAGTCATTGCATTATGGTCAGAAAAGGATGAACTTAATATTTCTGGTTTTCAGCATTTGTTTGTGAGGATTTTTTGATCAATTTTTGTGATTTTCCATGTATAGCTAAGAAATAAGTATACTCCTTTCTATTCCCATTCAATATTCTCCAAAGGTTGATCATGTCTAATTTTTCTAAAATTTCATTCATTTCTTTAACTTCTTTCTTGTCTATTTTACAATTAATCTAGTTCTGAGAGGGGCAATTTGATTTGAACCCCACTATTTAGTTTTACTATATCCTCCTGTAACTCATTTAACATTTCCTTTAAAAATCTAGATGCTATACCATTTGGTGCATATATGTTTAGTATTGACATTAATTTATTATCTATAATGTCTTTCAGCAAAGTACAGTTTCCATGTTTATCTCTTATAATTAGATCTTTTTTGCTTTTGCTTTTCCTGAGATTATGATTGCTATCCTTGCTTTCTTTTAACCAGCTGAAACATAATAGATTCTGCTCCAATCTCTTATTTTAACTGTGTGAATTTTGCTGTTTCAAGTGTGTTTCTTACAAATAACAGCGCTGGATTCTGAATTCCAGTCCATTCCATCATCCTTTTCCATTTTGTGAGTGAATTCATCCCATTCACATTCACAACTATGATAGCTAATGGTGTATTTCCCTCCATCTTATTTTGTTACACTTTTCCTTCTCTTTTTTTCCCTGTCTCCTCTTTTTATCTGTTTTGCTTCTATCTACTACTTCCCTTAATCTACCTTCCTCTTATTCCCTCTCTCTTCCTTCCCTTAACCCTTTTCTCTCCTACTTCCTTGTTGGATAAGATAAATTTCTCTACCCAACTGTGTGTACATGTGTATTCTTCCCTTCTTTGACCAGTTC
This sequence comes from Notamacropus eugenii, assembly GCF_028372415.1. Taxonomy (NCBI): domain Eukaryota; kingdom Metazoa; phylum Chordata; class Mammalia; order Diprotodontia; family Macropodidae; genus Notamacropus; species Notamacropus eugenii. The sequence goes on along the minus strand of NC_092874.1, from coordinate 302,673,808 downwards.
AGATGACAGCAAGGTTCAAGAGTTGCCCACTCCCCCAGTTATCCCTTCCTTATATTAACATTTTCTTGCATACCCTATTTCTATAAGATAATTTTCCCATTCTTCCTTTCTCTTCCCTCTTTTCTGGGTGCATTTCTCCACCCCACCCTTCCAATGTTCTTTTAAGATCATCCAAACACAATAGAATCACACCCAGGCCACACGCCTAGCTTCCCTGTAAGTCCCCTGATGATAATGAAGTTCTGAGATGTTACATTATCTCCCCATATAAGAATGTAGCATTAGTCTCTTACAGTTTCTTACTTGTGTTTACCTTTTTATACTTCTCTTGAGTCCTGGGTTTGAATTTCCCATTTTCTACACAGTTCTGATCTTTTTGTCAGGAATACTTAGAAGTTCTCTTTCATTAAAGATCCATTCCCTCCTCACCCCCACACCCCCTATAGGATAATACTCTGTTTTGAGGGTGAGTTGCTCTTGGTTGTGAGCCGATATCCCCTTCAGAACTGAACTCAATGCTCCAGAAGCACAGGCAGCCCACATTCCTGGAAGCAAGGCCTCTCTTAAGATCCCAGTAGTTGTTGTTGACCTCTGCATCACACTCTCCATTCATACGAAGCTTGCAGTCTCCCTGCCTCTCTCCTCATCCTTTGGCAGAGGGATGGAACCTCAGTGCTTTAGGGAAATAAAGAATCAGCTTTGGCCACACCTGGGCCTACATGGATGTTAAAGAAGCCATAAGAATGTGATTTGATTTCAGGGTCTCTGAAAGACCCTGCTGTCCAACTATATATATATCTCCACACTCAACTGGTCATGTTGCCTAAAATTCCCACCCTAAGTTTTTTTGGGGGGAGGCAGGGCTAAGAAACTGAAGGCCTGTTATGAAAATGCGCATGTGTTATTTGGGAGGGGTCTATATTGATTAGCCCTTCCCCACAAGTTGATCAGATTTCCCCTCCTCTTCTGACCCAGCAGAGAGGAGACCATTGAGAGAAGGGAATGTAGGAGAGGTCAATGCAGCTAGGTGGGCAGGAGGAAGAGAAGGCGATCAGAATAGACTGAGAAGACAGAATGCTGCCAGGGAAGACAGCAATGAGGATATGGGGTAGGGGAGAGGTTGGGAAGGCTCATCAGGAGACCCTTGAGATAGGGGAAAAGGAGTTCAATGGGTTATCAGACCTGAGAGTATCGAATGCCAGAGTTTGGAGACCTAAGAACCAAGAAGATCAGATGCAGAAGAATCTCATCAACCCTCTCCTCCTACCCCTCTGACAGATAGAGAAGTTGAGGCCCAGAGAAATGAAGTGTCTTGCCCAAGGTCAGAAGGAGTATACAGCAGAGCCAGGATCTGGACCCAGATCCTCTGTCACTTTCCATGATATCACATTCAAGATTCCTTTTAGAAAAAGTGTTAACAAACAGGAGAACGTTGAGAGGAGGACCACCAAGATGGTGGAGGCTCTTAAGACTGTGTAGTATGAAGATCACTGAAACTTAGCTTGCAGAAAAGGAGACTGATGGAAGTGGATGCATGAGTGGGGGCTGTAAGACAGCTCAAGATCTGTTGTTGAAGAGACTTGGGTTCATTGTTGTCATCATTGTCATCATCACATCATCATTTTCACAGTCATGATCGGGTTTAAGCTCTTTGACCTCAGAGGGCAAGGTTAGCTGTAATGGACTATGTCAGTCCTGTCTATCTATCTCAGGAAGAATAATTCAAGGCCTCCCAAAGAGGAAGGGGCTATCTTCAAGCACACATGCCAGGGAAGCTATTTTTCAGGTGTTAGCTGTGCTCTAGGGTCATTTTGCCTCATATCTGGGGGCCTCGGCAATGGGACAGAGGTTTCCTCTGCCCCAAGCCTGTTGTGGACAAGCCTGTTCCCTGTTCTTTTTGCAGTAGGATACGGTTCATGGTTTGAGCATGTCCAGGAATTCTGGGACCATCATATGGATTCAAATGTGCTTTTCCTCAAGTATGAAGACATGCACCGGGTGAGTGGGGTCTTGAAGGCACTGACTGTTCCCCTCAGGTAATGTTCTTAGCATGCCCCACCTCCTCAATGTGTTCACTTTAAAATAGGAAAGGGTCCCTTATGGCTGAGGCACCTTCAGAGGTGAAGGAACACCTTCAGGAAAATGAATGTGTGAAGATTTTCAAAGTATGAAGAATTAAACTAACTCTTCTATTCCTCAGCACACATGAAATCTGCTTTTGGATGGGTGTGCATATGAGAGAGAGACATACTGAGAGGCAGAGACATGGTCAGAGACAGAGGGAGAGTGAAAAACAGAGACGGAAAGAGTGACAAAGGGAGAGTGAGAAAGAGAGAGAAGAATATTTGCTAAATTATGGGAGCAATTCTGTCTCACTGATGTGAAAAGATTCAGAAATTGTCATGTCGAAAGTGGAAGAGGGCTGAGAGTTCATCCGGCTTAGCACCATCATTTTACAGAGGAGGAAACTAAGGTCTAAGAAGGCACTTCAGGCCTCCTGACCCCCAGCCCAGTTCCTTTCACACTAGTCTTGTTTATATACACATGTGTGCATGTGCACATCGTCTTTGTCTCTCACACACATCAACAAACACAAGTGCTTTCACATGTTATTGTACTATTTCACATACATAGATACAAATACTTTCCTCCCTCAGTTGCATACATACATACCCATGCATACTCTCTGCTCTCATGGGCACAAACCCACTCACCCACCCAAAAGAAGTTTGTTCGCTCCTGTAGAATGGACAAGTTGGATTGATACTTTCTACTTTCTATATGGTGCTGGATCTGCAGATCAAGAAGCCCTGCTCTCAGTTTCTTTACTCTCTTGACCAGTTACTTAACCATTATTCTCTTGGCCTTACGTGGGCCAAGGCCTCAGCCTCTGGTCTCCCTCTTTGGCCCTTTCTAGAAGTGACCAGGAGTTGGAGTTGTGGCTTTACTACTTGTACTTAAGACTTCTGGCCAGTCACATTCCTCTCTGGGCCTCAAGTGTAAAATGAGGGGGTGGGATTAGAGATGATTTTTAAGGGATTTTCTGGTTTCCAATTTTATAATTCATTTTGAGAGAAAGTAGCTGAGGCCTAGAGAAGGAAATGACTTGCTCACAGTAACACTGCTATTTAAATGTCAGAACTAGTGTTCAAACTCAGGTCCACTCATGACAGTCCAGGATTCCTTTCAATCTAACACTCCATTCAATGGCTCCAACTGTGTAAGTGTTAATTCCCCACAAAAACTATGAGCAACTTAAGGGTGAAGATTTTGTCTTGTCCTTTTCCCGTCTCCCCCACAGCAGCTAGCATGAAACTGATCACCTATAGGGGCTCACAAGAGACTGAAAAGATGGGCATTCAGAACCTCATAGAATTAGCTTTGCAGAGTGATGGGAGAAGGGAGCTGAGGGTCAGGAGATCCGAACTGGAGGTCCAGCTCTTCTGTCTACCCCTGTGACTTTGAGCAGCTGATTTCCCCTCTTGAGGCCTTAGTTTCCTCATGTAAAAGGAGGGGTTGAAGTAGGTGGTTTCTTAGGTCTCCTCAGCTCCAGATGCCATAGCTACAAATAGATAAACTGCCAGCACCTGTCAGTTTATGAAGTCTTACCTCTTCCCCCTTTGGTGATTTAAAATGTGTAATCCTCATGCCTCCTGGGTTCTAGGACTGCCAGCAAATCCCTGCCACATGAGATGAAACTGGTCCCCAGCCCTAGCTTGCTGCATTCTCAGCTCTGGTTCAGCTCCTCACTTCATCCTCCTTGGTCCCATATGGGACTTGGCCTATGTTCACCTCTGCAAGGGCAAGGTGGGGGTAGGAGGGACCCCCGTACCCTCCAACCCACACATAGCCCTCATGTTTCCTGTGTTTCTCCCCCAGGACCTGGCAACAATGGTGGAGCAGCTAGTGAGATTCCTGGGTGTGTCTTATGACAAGGCCCAGCTAGAGTCCATGGTGGAGCATTGCCATCAGCTCATTGATCAGTGCTGCAATGCGGAGGCCCTTCCTGTTGGGCGCGGTACGTTCTTTCCTTCCTTCTCTCACCCCATTTTCAGCAAGTCATCTACCATTTGCTACACCCTTGCTGTGTGCATAGCCTGTGCTGGGCACTGAGGCAGATCCAAGAGAAACTGCCATCATGGTAATAAGATATAAATGCAGATAATGGCAATGCGCACTGTATTACCTGCTGAATGAGTTATGTGAGGATCGTGTGAGGGGGAGGCTGGGCAAGGGGAGGTCAGCACTCACAGAGGGAATCAAAGATGGTGTACTGAAGGAGCTGGTTTCTTGGGTCTCACACTGTGGCCACCATCAACTCTTGCCTAGATACTTGCAATAGTTAATTCATTGATCTTCTTACCTCAAATCTCTCCTCACTCCAATCCATCCTTCAATGAGATGCTGAAATGATTTTCCTAAAGCACTAGGGTGACCCTGTCTGTCATTCCCCTACTCAGTAAGCATCAATAGCACTTTGATAACTCAATTGTAAAGGATCAGTTGTAAAGTCCTCTGTTTGGCATTAGATTTCCCTCACCATATTGCCTGAACCTACCTTTCCAGTCTCATTACATGCCTGAACACTAAGGGACAGAAGGCCCCACTGGCCTTCCTGTTGTTTCTCACTTGCCATACTCCATCTCCCACCTCCTCATTTTTCCATTACTCTGCCTGGGCCATGCCTCATACCTGGAACACTCTTCCTTCTTACTGCCAAAAGTTAGAATTCCTAACTTCTTTCCAAGCTCAGCTAAGGAGCCCCCTTCCTTATGGGTGGGTCCGAGACAACTGACTCAAATAAAAATCAGAGATGTCTCAAGGTAGAAGCAAAGCAGCAAGATTTTATTACGATCTCGCAAGAAAGGGCATCTCCTCTCTGACAGGTAGTCAGGACAATGAAGCAATTACAGAAGGCAAAAATAGAGATTATATAGCCCTAACACAGTTCCCACCCCTGCACTGGCCTTTTACTCCCATTGGCTGGGAGGCAGGCTCACAATCTGAACATGACAGTCTACCCTGTGAATAACCAATAGGCATTATGTTGATGTGGATGTTGATGTGGCAACCCAAGGGGGGGCTATGTTATGCTATGATATGGCAACCCAAGGTGGGTTGTGTTATGTTGATGTGGCACATGATTTCTGGGAAACTGAAACTTAGGCCCAACCATCTAATAAAAGCCTTTTGTTAAGTCTTCCCTCACTTCATTCCATTCACTCAGAAGGCCTTTCTTGACTCCACCCTGGTTGTATTTACTCTCCCACCCACTAAAATGGATCTTTATTTATTCTGTATCTAGGCTGTATACACTTATTTGAGCACATGCTGTTTTCCTACAGGAGGATGTAGGCTCCTTTTTTGAGGAGGTGGGATCTCTAAGACCAAGCATAGGACCTGGCCCATAATAGGCATATGATAAATGTTTGTTGAACTGAAGTAAATCTGCAGTCCCTTCTAGCTTCAAACTCTGTGACCACTTATTCCTAGGTTTTTCATATGCCAACAACCAGTTACTTTTAGGCTTCTGCATTCAAATAGGTAGAATCACAGCATCTCAGAGTTGGCTTGGATTTCGGAGGCTTCCCATTCACTCCTATTCTTTCTACAACATCCCCCTGAGTACCAGTGCAGCTTAAGCCTGAAAAATCAACTAACCAATTAACCAAACAGTGTCTCCTGGGTGCCTGGTAGAGATGGCCAATAGTAAAACAACTAGCATTTCTAGAGGGCTTTACAACTTGTGGAGTGGCTCACATATATAGTCTTATTAACAGAGCTACAGGTAGGTCTTATCACCATTTTATAGATAAGGAAGTGCATGCATAAAAGGATTAATTAAATTTGCCCATCATCATTCAGGCAGTGTGCATCAGAGATGGAATTCAACACCAGGTTTCTCCTGCCTCCCAATCCAATATTCTTCTCATTATCCCATGCTGTGTGAAAGGTCTGCTGTCCACTCCATTTGGGAATAGCTCTAATGGTTAGGAAGTATTGACTTGGGCTAAGCCAAAATGTCCTTAGCTTTACATGGCTCCTGGTGCTGCCCTCAGGGACCAAGTCAAACAAGATTATTCTTTCTGCCCTTTGCTAACCCTTCCAATACTTGAAACCTGCCTCCACATTTCCCCCAAAGATAGTCTTTTATCAGTTTCTTCCATCGATCATCACATAAAATGGTTTCCTGTTATCACCCCACCCTGGCGACTCTCCTCACCATGCTCTGTCCCACTTGTCAACATCCCTCCCAAAATGTTTCACACAAAGTTAAACCCAGTATTCCCAATGAATTCTGACCATAGTAGGGGACTATTGCTTCTCCCTGAATTTGGACACAATAATTGATGAGCTGAGGCCAACCATGGAGCAGCCCGCCAGGTCCTAGCTATTTCTGAGGGCTAACCAGTTGTCTGGCTGAAAAACATCAATGTAACTTTGAGCTACATTGTTAGTGATTGAGTGGTAAGGTATAGGCACCCCTTTTATAAGCTAGTGTGAACAGTCCATTGGCAATCATATGGATTTGGTGATCTATGGAGACAGTCACAGTAAATAGTCTACTGTGGGAAAAGTCCACTCTGAGGTCAGATTTGGTCATCTGCACAATCCAACAATCTGGGTGACTGCTGTCTTATGTTATCTCCTGTTGAGTAGACCAAGCCTCTGAGTGTTCCTTCCTTGCCTTTCTTATTGTTAGCTGGAGTAAAGACGGGATAAGGCAATCCAGTCTTACCAGATTTCCTGCCCAGTATGGACATTTTCCTTAGCTATGAACAAAGTGGTGAAGGTGAGGTTTGTTCTGAGAACCACCCCAGTCAAAGCAGGCTGAGAAGGTTCCCTTGCTATTAGCCCTCCAGGAAAGAGGTTTTTCTTTTTAGTACACCACAAGCAAAAAAGGGCAGCTCATTCCCTACATCGCTCTACGATTGAAATCATTTTACAAAGGATGAAACTGAGGCACAGAATGCTTAATCAGACTTATCCATGAGAGCACAGATAGTAGCAGCTGAGGTGGGATCCTTTGTTACTTACTTGGTAGTTGCAAGTCAGATTGCAATAGACAAATTGTTTCAAATTCACTTGGGCTTTGGTCAATCTGCCAGTGAACAGCGCCCATGTCAGAACAGTGGATGTCTGTTGGGACATACATTCTGGACATTTGAGTCCTACCTTGACAGCCTTATGTCTACAAAGTGGGGTCCATCCCATCTGGGAGGCAGTATGAGACAGTGGAAAATACTAAGCCTGAAATCACAGGACCTGGCTTTGCCTCTTATTACTTGTGTCACCTTGGGCAGCTCACTGCCCTCTCTAGGCCTCAGTTTCCTCCTCTGCAAAATGAAGGGGTTGGACTAGTCTAAATGCCCTTCCAGCTCTACCTCTAGGATCCTAGTAAGATTATCCTAGTGAAGGAAATTAACAGGAAATGGTCCATATCATTATGGAGAAGGTCACCATGGAAGAGGGAGTAGCCTTCTCCTGCTTGGCCCCAAGGGGCAAGATTATCTGACAGTAGCAGAGACTGCTCTAGGAGGTAACCAATCAATCAATGAACAAATAAACAAGCATTTACTAAGTGACTACTCTATGCACTGTGAGGAGTGAACCCATCTTCATCTGTGGTCTTCAAAAGAGACTGGATGATGATTGGTTCCTGTTTGGGTCTGGGTTAGGCTGGATGACCTTGGAGGTGGTCCCCACCAGCACTGATATGCTATGATCCTGTACTCAGATATGTTTGGGGTCAAGTCCTATTTCCCCAAACCCAACAACCTCAGTCAGTGAAAGTCCAGTCACTGAAACATGGTTGTCCTATAAATTATCTGCTGACTCCATCACCAACCCACCATGCGCTAAAGTGGAATTTGAAGTCTAGTGTTTTCATTGTTCAGGGTTCCCAGAGTCCTTGTGGTTTAGGGTTTAATGCAGCAGGCATGTAGAAATCAAATGACATCTCTTCTGCTTTTCATTTTAGGAAGAGTTGGCCTGTGGAAGGACATCTTCACTGTATCCATGAATGAGAAGTTTGATCTGGTATACAAACAGAAGATGGGAAAGTGTGATCTTGTCTTTGACTTTTATTTATAAAACAGATAGAGAAGAAACTCAAATTACAAAAAACTTTGCATGCTTGCAGCACCCATGTCCTGTACAACTAGCTAGAAGCCCTTGATGCGTTCCCTTATGACTTGCTGGACAAACACTGGTAGCTCTGTGTAAAACAACTGGAAAAAGTCAACAGCTAAGTAACTGTAGGCCACGTAATTACTTTCAGTCCCAAATAGCCGTCTAACCTGTAATGTTTGAAGTCCCTTATCTACTTGTATGAACATAAGCCGTTACAAAAACATGCAGCTGTGATGGACTGTATTATATATAAGTACAAAGTATGTAACATATATGCAATTAGAATGTATACCCTTTCTGCCCCATCTTGATTATTTATTGTATTTTATAGAGCTTTTCACCGAGACTCTGAATAAACATAGTAAACCAAATAAATGTTCATTTCAGAGGGGAATCAGTGACAAGCCCAAATGGAATTCTAGAATGAACTCAGGGGTTAACTGTTGTATTTATTTTTGTAGTTTTATCATAAAGGGCACAATTATCTGGTTCTTAGATGAGCAATGGCTCCAAGATGGAGGGTGCGAATGGGGTGAGAGTCTGGAATAGGGCTCTTTAATTTTTCTAGGGCTCAGTCTTTGGTGTCTCTTCTGAAATGTAGACAGATCCTTTTTCCCATAGTTCCTTGATCTTGTGGAAGCATGGCATTACTAAAAACAATACCAGAGGGGCAGTTAACTCTCTAAGAATGATGTTACAAAGCAAACAGCCAGCAGGCTGGTGGTTAAAAGTGCTTATACACCAGGGCTGGCTCGAATCACTCCTAACTATCACAAGTGATCCCAGGGAGGGCTTGTGTGAAGCGATGATGAGGTTGAGTTATAATGCATTAAGTCCATCAGCACAAGATGTGTTGGCTGAGGCTGCCTCCTTAGGGGATGGCCTCTGGGTTTTCCAGATGGGGGAGTGTTTTCTGCATGGTTTTCTTGGGGTGGACTCAGAGGCTTGGGAAGGTTGTTAGGAGAACTTCAGTGAGGGTGGCTTGGCAAGGGGAATCCAGCACATGGGCATGTAACACAGTTTGAAGTCTTGCCATGGAAGATGACATTTACAGTGATAGAAAACATTAGCCATAAATTGCAAATGGAAATCATTTTACTCCATAGATGCCTCTTCTGTTCCCTGAGACAGCAGTCGACTGAGCCTGGCAAGCAGACTGCCCACTATGAGACTTCTAAAATAGTCTTGCTTTTTCCATAGTGTTTGTGTTGTTCTGTCTGTTCTTGAGTCCTCGGCTGCAGGAGAAACATTTTGCAAGCTTGACTGCGAACTTCACTCAGACCAGTTCTTGCTCCTGTTTACATGAGCCCTGAACCTCATGGTATCTGAAGAGAAAAGGTGATATCATCCTTGCCTTCCCAGCAGCCCCTAAGCACAGAGAACCCAGAGGGTAAGGAAAGAGACTCTCAAGAGCATCAGAGAAAAGCCTGGGGAAAAGGAGAGCCAGCAGGGTGGTGGGAGGGGATGTGGGCAGCTGCCGTCTGGTTCTGAATCACTTTCTGGATGGGAGCTGTGAGAAGGCCTGTCTCTTCTAAGATGAACCAGAAGCTGAAAGGCAGGACTTACCCAGGTTCTAGGACTAGTAGGGCAGATACCACCCCAAAGGGCTCAGTCTGTGCTGCTTTATTTGAAACATAGGTGTAGACATGGGATTTATACTTTTATTCCTTTTTAAATAATAAAAAAAGAAAAAGCTGTTTGGAGAGCAGGTGGCCAATAGCGTGGCCTGGCACCTTCTCTTGTCTAGCTGTGTGGGAGGCTGCTTTCCATGAAATTTCATTTCTATTTTTCTATTTTTCTTATTGTATCGACCTTAAGCACTGCATGTCCTTTCTGTGCTGGCTCGCTTGCTTCTCTAATAAAGATGTGTTCCGTGCCTGGGCTCCTTTCGGATGCCGCCATCTTCACAGTTTATGTTTTCTTTTTCACAAAGGGCTGCAGACAGTCCAGGGATTTTCACTGGGGCAGAAACTGTTGCCCCATAAGGGGACGTGACTCACCCATCATCCTCTGCTGGTGAGATCACAGCCAGGACTTGGAGGCAAGGCTTGAAGGAACGCTGAGAGAAGGTTTCCTGTCTAGAGCCTTCAGCATTTAAGACTTCTCCTTTCCATTCTTTTTCCACTGACATGCTCCCAACTCAACTCATCCCCTGCAGGTCACTATAGGGACCATCACACATGAGCACCCCCTTATCCCCACCTCTACCCCATCTTCCTCTGTCTAGGTGAGACCCCTGTCAGATCTAGCTTTCCTCACAGTCACATTAAAGCCAAATTCCTTTGCAAAAGTGGAGTTTCCAGTCAATGAGTTACCTACGACTTACATACTGGCTACATTTCCTGCTATGCATTGGGCAGCTTTGCAGTAAAATTCTACTATTTCCTGTATTCCATTAAAAATTCTTGGGTGCCTGTTGAATGACCAGAATGACCAGATGGTTGTAATCCCATCGTGCATGTGCTCCAGAGAAGCTTATGGTGTTTGTGGTCTGCTTATGTACATACATATCTCCCCAGATGGAATGCATCATAGTATTGTATGATAAACTTAGAGCCAGAGGGGACCTCTGAGGCCACTGAGTCGAAATTATTCATGTTGCCCAGAAGAAACTGAGACTCAGAAAGGAAAAGTGACTTGCTCAGGGTCACACAGCTAGTAAGTGTTAGAGGTAGGTTTTGAATGCAAGTTTTCTTGACTTCAAACAAATGCCTGCTCTGCTACAACAAAGCAGGGATTGTTTCTTTTTTGTCTTTATTTCTCCAGAGCTGAGCAAAGTACCTTGTACACAGGTGGCAATTAATAAATGCTCATTTGCTTGATCTGAAGAATAAAAAGATAGGAAACTACTTGGAAAGCCTTGATGTACATTTAGACTTCAAATTATACTATAGAGAATAAAATAAAAATATTATAAATTAATACAAAATTTTACAAGATAATATCTAGTGCTGGTTAAAAACTATAAAAGTAGATCAGTGAGACAGAGAAGGCAGAAATCACTGAACTCTCTAGGACAATGTTGCTTAAATCCAAGAGCCTAAATTCCTCAGGGAGGAGCTAATTTGATAAAAATTACTGGGAAAGATAGAAAGCAGTTGGGCAGAAATTAAGTATAAGCCAACATTCAACACCATATTGTACAATTAGCACAAAATGACCTGACAGAAAAGAATCAGATCAGGTACTTTCAAATCTAATAGCCCGGGAGGTGAGTTCTAGAAGTGGTCATAAAGAAGAGAGAAAATATATAATTTTGACTTATCTGTAATTGAAAAGCTTTTGCACAAATAAGATTAAACAATTAGGGTAGTAAGGGAAAGCAGTCAAGTGGGGAAAATCTTTCAAAAGGATCTGCTATCCAAGCTACACAGGGAGCTAACACAAGTATAAGTTTCAAGGACTCATTGATTAGAGGTCAAATGATATAAACAAACACTTCTCAAAGAAGAATTGCAAACTATTAAGAGATTTATGAAAGACTACTCAAATCACTACAAATAAGAGAAATACAAGCCAAAACAACCCTGAGGTTCTGGGAGGACAGGCTGGATTGCCTTTGAGAAACCACTAAGCTCCTGCTGAAACAAAGGACTAACTTCTGAACTTTCTTATCTCTACACAATTTTTATCGGAGTATTCTACACATGTATGGAGAACAACATGGACAAGGGAACAGGAACACTTCTGTTACTCAGCAAGAGTCCCCAGTAGCCAGTATCTCGACTAGCCTCCCCTCCAAGGTGCAGGTCAAAATTAAACAAGATCCATTGAAAGATAAAGCAAGATAAACCTTGTTCAATGATCCTCTATTATTACGGGAACCGTAATACAGGAAAATGTAAGCTCACCAAAAGGGTTTGCCACTGTCCTGTAGCTGATCCAGAACAGTCAGGGCAAAAAGGGATTCCTTATAGACCTGTTGGCAGATGGGGATGGCATTGTGCTGATCGCATCAATCCTTGGAATCCTACAGAAACTTTTAAATAAGATCCCTAAGCATTCACATGAATTTGGCTCATGATAAGCATTTGCAAAAACAACAGCATGAAGATAATTACAGTCTATGCAGCAACATCTGTGGTAGAGTATAAGGAAATGATAGCATCCTTCCAATCTAATCAAGATATCTTGTGATACTTGGTGACTTCAGGGAAAACTTTTCAGTCTGAGGCTTGTCCACCTTTCTGCTCTTATTACACATCACACTCCTTCACACACTTTGGTGTTCAGCCAAACTGATCTACTGGCTGTTCTTCGTATATATGTGTCTCTGTATAAGCTATGCCCCATAACTGGAATGTAGTTCTTTACCTCTGACATTTAGAATGCCTAAGCTTTCTTAAAAGTCCACCTAAAATATGTTTATTAGATTGTATGCCATCTTGGGGTGGGGAGGGAGAAAAATTTAGAACTCAAAATCTTATAAAAGTGAATATTGAAGACTAAAAATAAATGCATTTAATATAAAAAGTCCATCTGAAATGCCAACTCCTACATTAGGTCTTTTATGATTTATTTCCTTTGTATATATTTTATGCATTTAAATGTCTATATTTGTTTCCCTTATAAAATGTAAGTCCCTTGAGAATAAGGATTCTTTTTGTCTATGTCTCATGCATCAGAGGCAGCTAGGTGGTGCATTGGATAGAACACCAGTGCAGGAGTCAGAAGGACCTGAGTTCAAATCTCACCTCGGACACTTGACACTCTCTAGCTGTGTGACCTTGGGCAAGTCACTTAATCCCAATTGCCTCATCCTGGGTCATCTCCAGTCATTCTGATGAATATCTGGTCACTGGATTCAGATGGCTCTGGAGGAGTGAGGCTGGTGACCTGCACAGCCCTCCCTCACTCAAAACAGAGTCAAGTGCAAGTCATGTCATTATTTCTCTGATGGCGTGGTCTTCTTTGGCAATGAAGGACGAACACACAAAGATGTGCACAGGAGAGGATGGTGAAAAACACAATGTTCAGGGCTAAGAAATGAGAGTGGCCAGAAGATTGGGGACCACACAGAAACCTCACACAGGGATGGCATGATTAGTTTCCTTCAAAACCATCAGGAGGTGGTGGATATTAAGGGGTACACAATAAGGGCTGAGTATGTGATGTCACTGGTATATAGTGGGGTAAAACTCGCTCTGGGTGTGATAGGGGTGCTTCCAAGTCAGGGATCGGCACCCTGGCCTGCTTCAGACCGGCTACAGTAAAAGAAAGGACCATGAGTGCCTGAGATAGATACAAAGTATCACGAGGCCCCGCCCCCACGCCCGTATCATCTCTAAGGCTCCGCCTTTTTCTTTTTCCCTCACTCCCACCCATCACAGAGGCCCCGCCCCTCACTTCACACCTCATCTCTAAGGTCCCGCCTTTCTCTTCTCCCCTCAGAGAGGCCCCGCCCCTTACTCCTACCCCTCAGAGAGGCCCCGCCCCTCTCCCTCTTAGGCCCCACCCCCACACCGCATCATCTCTAAGGCTCTGCCTTTCTCTTCTCCCCTCTCCGAGGCCCCGCCTCTCATTCATCCTCTCTCTGCTGCCCCGTCCCTCCGTGTTGCTCCCTAGACCCTTCAGACGAGCGCACCCCGCTGCCTCTCCTCCTCTAACAGTCCCTGGGAGTGCGCAGGCCACGGGCCCAGCCTGGGCTCACACGAGCCGTCCTGAGCCAGACAACCCGCCCTTCATCTCGGCGCCGCGCCCTGCGATTGGCTCGCTGACGGAGCTAACGTGCCCGGATTGGATGGAGTCGCAGCGGGGACTCCAGAAGTCCCGCCCCTAGCCTGTGAGGTGCGAAGAGAGGCCTGTGTGAGTACTTGGAGAGCTGGAGTCAGGCGGAGCCTCGAGGGGCGGGAGGCGGGGAGGGCGCCCCTCACCGCGACAGTGCCTCCACCCAAGGTCCTCGCTTCTCCGGGCCTCATCCGAACACCGGGAGAAATCTTCCCGCCCCCCAAAACCTAGCGAGGGAAACGTGCTGCTTGTGGGCGGGGCCTGACTGTCCCCCTCCCCTTCCCCCCTCCGTCCCAAGCTGGAGGGGGGCTTCCGGTGTGGACATCGCCTCCTCTGAGGCGGGTCAGCACCTCCTTCCCACCTGAGGGGACCCAGGGAGGTTCAGGGACCTGCCCAGCGCCCCCACCCCCCCAGCCTGGGCTTGAACCCAGGCCCGTGTGAGCTATGCCTGCCGTGGTGGAAGTGGCTGAGAAAGAAGGGGGTCGTGCTCCTTCTTAGGAAGTGATTGCCGGGGAACTGACGGTCTGGGTCTGGAAAGGCTGGAGGGTTTGGCCTGGGTCATCCTTACAGCCCCTCCCCCTCATCATCATCGCCATCATCAGTTATCAATATGAGCAGTCATTGTGATCAGCCATCACCATCAATCAGGTCCTCAGCTCCTGGCTGCTTGTGGAGGTGAAAGCAGCCCCGGAGCCTTCCCCACAGTGACTGGCCCTCTTGAGGACTACCTGTGTGGTCAACCATGGAGCAAGAGGGAGGGGAGAGAACCAGAGGGAGCCCCACCCCCACCCCCACCTTGGGATTTGTGGAAGGATGGACAAGGATTGCTCAGGAGGAGAAGGAATGGGAAGGGTTGTGATCAGCTTCGGTGAATGGAAAGAATCTACCAGCGACCCCTGGGGCGTCTGATTATCAGGGTAGGTGGAATAGTCAGCGTGGATGGCATCTGTGGCCTTGTGGAATGCTTCCAATGCACCTCATGTGTTCTTATACTGTGCATTAACGGGAATGTGGATTTGGAGCCTTGAGTCAAGCTGTGTGACCCTGGGCAGGCAGTTCACCTCTCAGCCTTGGTGTCCTTACCTTTCAAATGCAGGGCTAGATGGGACGATCTCTAAGGCTCCTTTGGGTTCTAGAGCTAGAATCCTGTGATCACTGATTATCTCATGAATCTCTCAACCGCTGTCAGGTAACACTGGCAGTAGTCTGTTCTGTTTAAAGATAAGAAAATTTGAGCATCCCGAGGTTGTGACTAGCCCAAGGGCACAGTTATATGTTCAGGTCTTCTGACTTCTTGGTTGGTGCTGGTTCCCACTGTATGGCACTGCTGTCATCTTCCCAGGCCTACAAAGCCCTGTTTTTGCCCTCACAGAGTACGCTTGCGGGGAAACTGAAGGACTCTTTAGTGAAGGTTTTGTTCACTGAAACTGTCTTTGCTGTTTGGGCTTTAGCTCTTTTAGCTATCATGACAAATATTAAGATAACTCAAATGAATTTGGATTTATATTTAGAATTAATGTTTTATTAAGCAATTATTTTCTTATTAAATATGTAATATCATGTTAAAATTTCCTAGATATCACCTTTGACACCATCACCCTCCATCTTGTATTGTACAATGTTATACTTGTCTACGAGTGAATAAAATAGAGATCAGGAAAACCTGGGTTTAAGTCCTGCCTCTGACACATATGAGCTGTGTGACCTTGGGGAGGTCACTTACCCTTTCAGTGCCCAAGGCAGCTCTTTAAGATCATAAGTTTCAGAGCAGGTAGTTGCATCGGTGGAGGAAGTTTTCTCTGGTGGAATTCCCTATAAAAATGAAATCATAGGCAGGTCAAAAAAATGTACAGGCCATATCCCTTATATTAGATGGCAGACTTATTGTGGACAAGAACCAAGTTTTATTTCATCCTTGTATCCCTAGGGCCAGATGCATTATAAATATTTATTTGAACTGACTTGCCTAGAAAGTGAGGTTTCTATTATGTATGCATCTGGACCAAAATGTGCTTTGGAGGAACACATGGCCCGTTTTATAATGAAATTTAGCAAGAAAAAGGATTTTTTGTGCAGAAATCTGATTTCCGGGATAATTATCTTAGGATATGTGGATGCCATAAATGAGAAGTGTCCTTGTTATCTGATATCCCACTTTCTTGTAGTTCCTCAGCTTCTGCTGCCCTCCTCTCTAACAATACCTGCAGTTTATAATGCACATGTTTGGGAAGTCAGAGCTGTTTGCATGTTGTATCCTCCATCAAAATGTTGGCTTCTCCACAGTGCCTGTCATATAGAAGGCTTTAATAGCTATTTGCTGATTGATTGATTCATTTGGTGATTGAGATAGAGGGAGAGTTAAGGTTGATGAACTGGGAGGCAGGGGTATTAAAGAGATGTTCACTGGGCGTACTGGAGCACCTGGATTTGAGTGCTAAACTAGATGCTGAACTCCTCAGGAAAGGAGAAATCGGAGGGCCTGCCTTCATACGCCCACTCTGCTACTTACTCCTTGTGTGACTTTGGACAAGTTACCTTAATTCTTTGCATATCAGTTTCTTCATCTAAAAAAGAAGAGGGTAAAACTAGATGACATCTAAGACCCTCTTCAATTCTAATTCCTATGATTCTATGACCTGAAGTCCTGTAGATGATTGTGACAAGAATGTTAATGGAGTGATCTAGATCAGAGGTGTCAGATTTGCAGCCAGGAGTCAATGCTGTCCAAATCAGATTAAAATGCACTTGGGAAGTGTTTAACAAAATGAATTAAAATGCAGCATTAAAAGTTGGCTTCTTGGGGGGTTGTTTTTATGATCTTTTGGATTCTCAGTGATTCATGTGGTGCCTTATAGAGTCTCAGAAGTAAAATAGAGGAATGATACAGGTCCATTCCAGGTTTATTTTATTAAAGTGTTTTTCAGAAAAGTTTAATTACATGATTTACATACATCTTTGACATAGAAAATGAAGCTTTTGATATATTTAGGCAAAACAGTCAGAAGATACAGTGCCTTTTCTGCATTTGGTACTGTCAGGTGCTTATGGTGTTGGTACATCTCAGGCTCTGGCATTTTAGCTCCCCTCAAAAACTATGGTTATCTGCAAGCATTGCTCAGTCTGAAGATGGGCAGACTTATATGGACATCACCTTCTGGGTATAGTTTACAAAGTTAATAAGGTTTAGAGTCACCAACAACAGTTAGGTGATACTGGAATCATAGAGCCACAGGAGTCAGAGTTAGGAGAGACCTTTGAGATCGTCTTATTCAACCCTAACCTTTTACAGAGAGCTTGATTTTGAGACCCAGAAAGGGAAAGTAGTTTATTCTAGATCATCTAAGAAGTAAATCGAAGATTCAAATCTAGGTCTTCTGACTCCCAGTCCGTTGCCCTTTCCATTATACTATTATATTCTGTTGCCCCTGCCCAAGTTCTTCCACGTTCTTAGTGAGTCCTGAATTGTCTTCATACCCTGGGTCCAATAGACAGGAGCCAGACTGTGGACTACAGTACTTTCTCTAATGGGTATGCCACACAAAAATGCTTGTCTGTTTCTTTCAGTGGTGAGAAGGATGGGACTTCTTGTGCTTCCCAAGACCTTTTTTTTTCACTTGCATCCTATTGCTAAACTCTGTAAGCACAGCTGATGCCATAATGCATTTCCTGGGATTCATTGGATGTGGCAAGTCCTGCCATGTTGGTCAGTCTTAGATGGTAAGATGAATGATCCAGGCCTTGGTTTCCCTTTTTGGGGATACTGTGGGAAGCAGCTGCTCCCAGCTGTCACCCCAGCGAACTCTGCCCAACAACCCAACCAGAGTGAGCATGGGAACCTGAGTTCTCACTGGAGGTACTGGTCTGCTAGGTGCCACTGGTCTCATTGCTCTGCTTGGCCAGCATTGATGGCAGTAATGGTGGAGAACCATTCTGTCACCATCGGACCCACTCCTTTCTGCTTTTGGATAGGGATTCTCTGTGCTGAGGGTTGTTAGTGTATGGGCACATACACCCCTTCTGCCCCCCAAATTCCTCCCTAGGTGCTAAGAAAAGGAAATTTCTAATAGACAAGATCTTATGGGCCATGCAGCCCTTATTGACTTTTTCTAAGATTTATTTCTGTCAACCCTGGAACATTTTTTCAGGATTAAAAAAATTGAAAAGCAATATTTTAAAAAACTGTAAATAAAAAGAAACCATCATAGGCAGAGGAATGAAAGACCCAAAGCAAGAAGGAGCAACTTTCTCAGGCATTTAAGAGAAAAAATATGGTTCGTGTTTCTCTTCAGGATGTGTCTTCATACGGCACATATTTACAGAACTAGAGGAAGACCTTCTGCACCTTAGGTGGTTCCTCTGGGAGATTTACAGAAAAATGTGGAAGAGAATGCATGAGTGAATGGCAGTCTACGTCAGCTATGAGATCATGGATCTGATGAAGTATGGAAAGAAATGAGTCCATTTTTCTCAGTAATTTGTAACTTTTTGGATCTGAATTTCATTCAGAGTGTGTTGAAGACACATTGTAAATGGAATCTCCTTGTGGCTACACCACTGACCAGCCTGAATACAATGCAGGATTGAGTGTGACTACCAGCATTTCGGTCCACCTTCCCAAATCTATAGAGTGTTTTCTTGGAGGTCACTGCTCTTGGATTTCAATGGAAAGAAGTCACCGTGGCTTAACCTTCCCTTCGCTCTCCAAGAACCAGCCTTTGAGAACGTGCCAAGGAGAGACCCTTGTTCATTCATTACTGTGTGCTGCATGTGAAGTTCAGATATTAAAAATGGAATGGTGATACGGAATCCATTTGTGAACTGTTGGACGCATGCCCTCAGATGGAGTATATGCAAACAGTACACTCAAGAATGGAGTCTCTTAATGGCTCTTCTTCCTATACATGGTTTTCATAGGAAAGGTTTTCTGAACACATTTTATCCTAACTCCATGAAGCAGTGGAAAGTGGTAATATAACCTGCCAGGCCTAGAGGCCTGAGGGCTACCCGAGTCTTACCTTACCTGTCCCAGGTCTTCGGTTGGCCAAACCGGATAAACGTATGAGAGAAGAGACTTTCTGGAGTCGAACAAGGGTTAGGCTTTATTCAGGGTCCTGGTTACATGTGCAGGGGGAGCTCTTCCTTAGGAGGGAGAGAGAAATCTCCCAAGGAGGCAAAGATCTTACGGTAAGAGATTGGAAGTAGAAGTGTAAGTGGGGAGAGAGGGGGAGGGGAGAGAGAAGAGAGGAAAAACGGAGCCTTCTGTCCTGTCAGGGCCCCTCAGCGCTAAGAGAGCCTTCAGGCTTTCCTGATCCTAATTAAGCTCTCCGGCCACATAGTTTGCACCTGAATACCGTGCCTGTTAGATAACAATAGGTGTGCCCAGATCCGGGACAGTCTCGAGGGGGATGCTCCTCCCATCATGTTTCTCACGGGAAGAGGCGGAAATACACGAGATTGCTCGGTCTCACTCCTCGATTCCCTGGTGTTTTATGGGGGGCCTCATGAGAACTCTAAGATTTAGAAGTTCCCACCTTTACCTGCCGGAGACTGTCCACATGGAATTGAGCTTCCATCCCCAGCAATAACCCACAAGTAAAATTATTTCTTCCACTAATGAGCCCCAGTGGGGACAAAAGCCCTTATTTTCAAGATCTTACAATAGTTTTTGACCCCAGAAATCAAACTAATCATGTTTTGGGTCAATTTGGGTCAAACATGACTTCCTTATTTGCCATTTTATTTATTTCCACAGAGCTTTTAGATGGTTTTGTGAGAGAAATATTTAGTGGGGAAAGCATACTGTAAAATTTAGAGTACTATAAAAATGTGAAGCTATAATGGTAAATAATGTCCCCCACATAAGTTAATTTGTTGGGGGTGAGTTTTAGGATATAATTTTATTATGGTGGCTAAATTTTTTCCCGGAGGAATACATCTCTAATTTTCTAATTAGGATCAGTGGTAAGGAGAAGATTTGATATACATAAATCGGATTTATAGATCATCTATGGTTAATCTGTCCTAAGACACTCTTATGGCTAGTTTGAGAGAATACCACATTGAGTTTGGCTTTTGATCTGTGTCTAAAGGAGTGTTCCTTCCCCCAGTGGAATGGGGCAGATAAGAACAATGGCTATGAAGGTAGCTGAAGCAGGCACTGAGGAGTTCTTAGAGCTTGGTCCGAGATCAGAAACGCCAAGGTCACTCAATTGCCTCCTGGACCATCACCAGTCATTTCGATTTTGTCTTGCCACTGGACTTCAATGACTCTGGAAGAGAGAATGAGGCTGACGACTTTGCACAACTCTGCCTCACCTAAGTCCAATTCACATACAAGTCAAGAGATCTCCCATCATCTACTATTTTGTGATGTCATTGGCCCTCTTCAAAAATGAAAGAGGAACAGTAGTAACAAGGGGGATCTCTGCTGGTCAGCAGAGCTGGGGAAGAGTGAGCCTGTAAGAAGGCACTGACTGTTAGGGCATCTGGTTCCAAGCTTCTCATTTATAAGGAGTGTTTTCAAAGGAATGTGTCCAGATAGATAAGTGACAGTTGGTGGGCTGGGGGATTGTGTGATCCCCACAGGAAGGGCTCAGATCTTATACTTGTTAGCATCCCCCTAACATTGGATAGAGGATGAGTGATTATTGATTTATTGATAAGTGTTTTTTTTGGGGGGTGGTGCTGGTTTGGGGTCCCTAGGTCTTTTTTTTTTTTTTTTTTTGCTAATAGACAAGGAGAACATAGAGCTTTCTTTTTATCCAGCTCAGTCACCTGTTTGTGGATAGATTTTTCCTTTAGTTCCATGGATGCGACAGCTTTCTTTTGCTTTTGTTTCTAAGGTTTGTCTCCTCAGTCAGAGAGCTGTTATGTCTCTGCAATAGCATACCACTGGCAGCGGAGTGAGAGTCAGACACAGAGCTAGGAGTTAAGTCTTGATTCTTAAGGAACTGCGTTGTCTTCCACATCATGTGGATGCTAGAGAAGAATTCTTGCTCTCGTTGGTCTAGATGGCTTCCAAGGTCCTTTCCACCTCCATGATTCGTAACCTGAAGATCCAGGAAGCTTCTGCTTTAGCCAGTCTGGCACTTCGTTATCTTGGTGTTGAAAAGGTACCTAACATAGGTTCATAGAAGTGAAAGGTAGAAGGGGCCTCTGAGAAGATCTGTTTCAACTGCTTGAGTTTACAGACCAGGAAGACAAGAATAAGAGAGAGGAAGTGACATGCCTGGTGTCCTACTTGTAGTAGCAGAGCCAGAATTCAAAGCTAGCCAGTCTGACAGAAGCTCCAAGCAGTGTGGAAGGCAACTTGAGTGGGTGTCCAGGAATGTTATAATAGTTTCTTGTATTTCCATTAATGTTTTCTATTTCTCATTTGTTTTTATGTCTAGTATCTCATTTGATTCTTTTAACAACACTGTGAAGTCAGAAGGCACTTTGTAGATAAGTAGACTGAAGCTCAGAGGAGTCTTGGATTGATTATGGACAGGGTCAAATAGCAATCTAATAGTGGAGACTTGAAGGCAGGCTTCCTTACTCCAGTCCAGGAGGGCTCTCTGTCTCTCTCTTTTTTTAACCACAGCACTGGGGAATCCTCAGTGCATATAAAATAGTAGACCATTCCAGTGGAATTTGTGGCAGGCTCTAAGCAGCTGTACTTTTTCCTAAAATGTTAATGTACTCTGAGCTATGGAAAAGTAAATTGAACGTAGTCAGATTTCCCAGGAGAGCCCTGACCTTTCGTCAGTGTTAGGCCTTGGTTGTCTCTGACCCATTTGAGTGTTATAAGGGATTAACAAGAGAGAATGCTCCAGGGGATGTCACAGGCCTTGGTTACCTGTGGCTAAAGTAGAGAGAACCAGTGGTAGGAGGGAGAGTTGGGTGGAATTTGCAGAGGGCTAGATTTTGACTCAAAGAAGGGAAATATCCCCTTTAACCACAAGAGCTCTACCAAAGCGGAAGGGTCTCCCTTAAGCTCTAGAGAGTTCCCTACCTACCAGATGCCTTCTGGTAGAAGCTGTCAAAGAGTCTTGAGAGGGAAATCCTCTGTTGCATGGGTTAGACTTCTCAAGCCCCTTCCAACTCTGAGATTCTGTGATTCCCACCATTTAAGGGAAAGCAAGATTTTTTGGTGGGATGGTGGCAGTGACCTAGAGTAATGATCTTAATTTTCAGCATGATATTGGCTTTTAGAGATCTTGCTAAGGTAAAAGACATAGGGAGGGAGAGTAAGTCTGTTGCCTCAGAGAAGATGCCACCTTGGACACCCATTTATCTTCCTTAGGAAATAAAGCCCCACTGTGATTATATTTCATGGCTAAGATGGAAGATGAAAAGAAAAAAGATGTTTTGGAACATGAACCCTGCAAACACCATTTAGGAATGGATGGGAAATAGTGGATTTTGCATCTTTAACATTCCTTGACTGTTAGAGTTGCCTGGGACTTTCGAAATCCTGTGGTTCAACCTCGTTTTGCAGAGGAAGAAACTGAGACCTGGTCATATTATGTGGCTTCCAAAAGCTAATAAATACCCTCTTAGCTAAAGATGCAGAGCTTTCCCTCCATACCTGCCTTTGGAATGGCAGAGAAGGTAGTGGGCACAGCTGCCTCATTTTATGGAGGAGGAGTCCGAGGCCAGACCTATTTGAGATCCTGCAGTAAGTTCATGGCCCAGCAGAGTGAATTCCTGACTTTCATTCCTGGTCACAGCTCATGCAAAAGAGGAGGGAGTCCAGGGCAGCACCTGGTTGTAGCTGTGTTTTAAAAATAAGGACATGAACAAAAGATGTAGACAGTTAAACAGATATGTGGTCAGCTATAATGGTTTATGCCACCAAGAAGTGTTGAAAAATGCCTAGATTTAGGTTTTGGATGAAGTCAAGAACCACCAGATCATCTAGTTTCCGTTGTTCTCAATCAACACAGTTCAATTGAGTTCATTTCAATTCAGTGATTATTTCTTGAGGTCATTTAGCTAACCAATTACACCTAGAGACTATTTTCCCTTGGTTTTGTAAACTGAACAAATAGGAAACCTCAGGATACTGAGAGAAGGTTTCAGAGTCAGGGCGCCTGGATTCAAATGTAGGCTCTTGTTAATTAGCATCTCTATAACTGGTCAAGTCACTTCCCTTCTCTGGCTTCCTTTGTAGAATAAGGGTCTGTACTAGACCCTTGTGGTTCCTCCCAGCTTTAAAGCCTATGGTCTTATGAAGAATCCTGCCAGATGTTATTCACAGTCTGAATCTTAGCAATAATTGGCATAATCTGGGTTATAAAATGCAGCAAGTTTCATATCCTTTACTGTGTACCCACAAGCACTTCTTTTTCATGGTGACACTTTTTATGTCACCAGCCTCTGCATTGGCCTAGGCATCTCTCTGCTAAGAAGCTTCCCTGAGCCCAGTCATTCCAAATTAGCTTCGAATGTTTCTGTCACTGGCCTAGGAGAAAATTGTGATGCGATCGATAGCAAATGAGGAGTCTGAGGTGGAAGGGACCATGTGATGCAGAATGTTACAGCTGGAAGGGAACTGAAAACACCAAATATGTCAGCTGGAATTGGCTAGAGAAGATGGAATCTTGAGTTAGAAGAAATCTTGGAGATCAGTTAGTCTAACCCCTTCCCTTGACAGAGGAGGGTACTTGAGTGAGTCAGAGATCACTTTAAAATTCTCTCCTTCCCTCCACAATTTTCAAGTTATCCATGAAAGTCTTCCCTTCCATGGTGCCTCATGATGCCTTATAACCCAGTTGTCTTGAAGTCCATGCCTTTGGAGCACAAGCTCTGGAAAGTTTGCCCTATCAAGCTGGGCAGGCTTCAAGTATGGGCCTGGGGTTACACTGGTATATTGGAGTGCAGAGGGGTGCACCATAGCGATGCCACTCATGGTCACATCTCATGAAGATTCTACTCCAGCTTGAAGCACCCCTATCAATGAACTAATGAATCTTTGAAATCCTAAAGGATGTAATTTAAAAAAATAAACCAACAGTGGTATAATTATATTCTGTACTCAGTAGCAATTGATCAGTCCATTTACCTGAAGGCATTTCTGGTAATGAGAGACATCCAGCCCTAGAAGGGTGGGCTGCCTCACAATGGAAGGACCAGAACTCTTAACCATCCTTAGTGTGTTCTTAGGATGGGATTGCCCAAGGTCTCTTCCAGTTCTAAAATTAGTGATTCTATGTGCAGAGACAATTGAACTTGAGTAGGACATGATTTAATTTTAATAATTTAATTTTAATTCAATAACCAAAGGTAAGACCCTTTGACATGTGAATCTTTTTAAGGAAAAAACATTTTAGATGAAGGCCACATTGTATATTGGAAAAAACTCCGGGATCTAGAGATTTGGGTTGAAGTCCTGGCTTGTTCACTAACTCTCTGTGTGACCTTGGGTGAAGCCCCTTCCATCCTATGTACCTCAGTTTCCTTGCCTGTAAATAAAGAGGAAGGAAATAAGCATTTATATAGTGGCTACTGTGTGCCAGCTACTGTGTATGTAAATGGATATTTGATTAGGTATCCTTAAAAATCTCTTTTAGCTCCTATATTTTAGGATATTTTGTTTTAAAGGGTTGCCTCTTTAACCAGGGATCTTCGTATGGAACATCAGTCAGTAATGTCAGTAACACACCAAACTTCCCTATAACATCCTGAAGGCATAATTATGCAGGGCCACAGTCTTATAATTCATCACTAAATCTCCTTGAACAAGTTTTGAGGCTGACCAGCTCAATACCAACAGGTGAATTCTTACATATTTCTCTGGTGACTCAGTGTAGGCATTTAGAAGTTTGACAGTAGTGGTGTTCCAAATGTCTTGTGTTTTCCCTTTTAGAGGCACTGTAGTGGAAAGAGGAAGTGTGCTGGTCTTGGCTATGAGAGGCCTAGGTTTGAATCCAAGCCCAGAGACTAATTTACTCTGAAGGATAAAGGCCTTTTCCCCACATGATCTCAATCTTTTCCTCTGTAATATAAGAGGAGTCACCTATAGCAGAACCGTCAAGCAGCAGGCCAGGGAATGCGGCCAGAACCTGATAAAAATGTAATTGAGAAATACTTAGCAAAATAAATAACAATTCAGTAGAGCGAATGGTAACATGTAGCTTCCTTCCTAAGTCAGTCTGCAGCCCTCAGGGACCCTTCAGGAGAGGCCGCTGACCTAGAGCATCTCTCAGCTTCCTCTGAACTCTCTTGTTCCCAAGAGGCTAAGGAGTGACTTCATCTCTCGGAACCAGTTTCTTCCTCCATGAAGCAGTGGTGGTGGTAGGTGTAATCCTTGCTCTTCCTTAAAGCATATAGAAATGGGAGTTCATTTAATTTTACCAAGTAACTTAACATTGAAAAGACTGAGGAAAAATTATATTTCCCCAAACTCAGTAGACTATTTTTTAGGGATGAAGGCCAAGTTGCACGGCCTTGGAGCAGGGATTTAATCATTTTAAGAAAGCTAAAAAAAAGGGTGTGTCTGTATATTGTATTTGGGAGAAGAGATGTCTGCATAATTAATATTTACAGTCACTGAAGGTAGTGTTTCTAATGTACCCAGAAATAGAAGTATATATATTTTTATATTTATATATATATATATATATATATATATATATATATATATATATATATATATATAGCAATTAAGATGCTCTTTGTGGTGAGGGAAACATTTGTTGCCCCTTTCCCCTCCACAACTTTTGATCCATTGTATTTTAAAGTCCTGCAGAGTCCAAACAGCAGACAAACATGGTCATTGTGTCCATAGGTTGGATGTGGAAATGAGATCTCAAGAAAAATAGAAGACAGCAGATAAAACCTGTACATGTGGACCTTAATTTTTGGTAAAATGTGAAACAAGTTCTACATCAGTATTCCTTGGTCTTTTCTTGTTTGGTTTCTACTATACCCAAGTCGCTAGGAAACTAAGGGGAGAAATGTCACAATTTAATTCCTTTCCCCCTGAAAATTTCAAATACAGAGTTCAGGTGCAATTCAGATTCCAAATGCTGTTTCTTCCCACTGGACTTCTTCCCCTCCCACAGTGTATTGGCATCAGATGATCAGGGTTAAAGACTTTCTCCTTGGCTCAGAAGAAAGGTACTGCATGGCTTCCTAGAAAATAAAGAGGTTTGGGGCAAAGAAGAGTTTTTCCAACCAGACATTTTCAGATTGCTGAAAATGGGTACTGCTGGTGCAGCCATGCATCAGTGTCTTCATCTGGGCGTGCCCATGACTCCTCACATTCTCTTCCAGGTAAAAATAGCCACCCTTATGGGTTTTTAATGAATATAAAATGTTAGCAAGATTCTTCAATGTGGTAGTGAATTCGAGAATTCTGGAAGAGGTTTTCAGTCAGCAAATGTTTCTACTGTGGAGGGAAATAAAATATTTGACACAAATGCAAAACAAAAAAAAATCTCTTCCCAACCAACTGGACCAAAAATATCCCTAACCATCCCCCAGTTGCATAGCTCTAGGAATTTATTTGTATGGTCGCAGAAATCTGGAAACTTTGGACCGTAGTAGCTTGATAAATGATCTCGGGAACATCTCCTTGGACTCTTGTGCTGTATACTTGAAATAGTTTTGAGGATGTGCCAACACATCAAAGAGGGCTTTAATTAACTTCTTGTCCTGTGGAAGAAGAGATAAAAGGGCATGAGGAATGTGGTTATTTTTCATGGAATACTCTGAGCATGACTTTTTAACAGCTTCTTAGTTTCCATCTGAGCTTTAACCAATGATAACAACAACAGTATTACAGGGCTGGCATCTCCTCCCTGGTCCTCTCCCAAAAGTGACTCCAGAGACTAGATGTTATCCCATTCTATATCATGTAGTCTATCCATGATAGTGAATAAACATGGTTAATTGCTGCACCCTGGAGAAGAAAAATGGAAGAAACCAAATCAGAGACAGAGAAGTAATGGCACTCACAGAAAAAAGAATGATGGTGGAGATTTTACCTGTATCTTGCACTGGGGAGACAGCACCCAAAGAGGGAGGACACTAGAGATGCATCATTGCCTTTTCTGAGGAATTAATGGACTACTGGCAAAAGCCATGAAGGATACAGAAATAGCTGAAAAGAAAGAGAGAAAAAAGACAACTCCACGCCCTTTGGTAGAGACAGGACTTTTGGAAGCACCCTTATTTGCATAAAGATGATAGCCATTGGAGTTGTTCAGATGAACCAGGGAGAGAGTATAGAGAGAGAAGGTAAGAGGTTTCAGGACACAGACAGGGAAACCCGAACTAGGGGAGGAGGAGAGAGATGGATGACAGATCCAGTAAAGGAGATTGAGGAATGGCCAGATTGGTAGGAAGATAACCAGGAAAGCAGAGAGTATGAAGGAGGAGGGAGGAGGAAGAGGAGAAGGAGGTGGTGGCCAACAGTAACACAGGCTGCAGTGGTCAAAGTAGATGAGAACTGAGAAAGACTATTGGATTTAGTACTTAAGGGATCATTAATACCCCTGAAGAGAGTAGTTTTACTCAACTCTGGAAGTCAGAAATCAGATTGCAAGGGATTGAGAAGTATGTGGGTATTGAGAGAGCACCTAGCAGATATTTTGGAGTTTGACAGTGAAAGGAGAGAAACACAGTGATAGCTTAGGGTGTCAGGGTCAAATGATGCATTTTTAAAGGATGGAGTAGATCTGACCATGATTCTGGGCAGTAGGGAAGGAACCTGTAGAAAGATGAGAGAAGGGAAATGATCAGAGGTGGGTGGGGGATCTCCTAGAAGGAGACAAGGTGGGTTGGATTGAGGGCAGTAATAGAAGAGTTGGCCTTAATTCTTCAGACTGGAACAAAGTACATGAATTAAAAGTCATTCATTTAAAAAGTAAATCAATGAAAAAGAAGGGGTTTGAGATTTGGAATAGGGGAGATGGAGTTGCTCAGGTGTGTGTGGCCTTAATGTTTTTAGTATAGTTGTAGGTGTCATCTGGAATGGAGGGATGTGGAGAGTAGCACTGAAATATATTCTGGAAGGTCAAGGTTGAGGTGAACCCTGAGGCTGAGGGCATGTGTATGAGAAAGTCAATCAACCAGAATTTAAGAGCCTACTTTGTGCTGGGCATTGTGCTGGGTGATGAGATAGAAAGACAAAATGGAAACAGTTGCTGTCATCCAAGAGTTTACATTCTATCAGTGGAGATAACATATATATACATACATGTGTATATATATATGTATATATACATATATGTATATATGTATATGTATACATATATGTGTGTATATATATATATATATATATATAAAACTTACTTATGAAGTAAGGAAGACTCATTTTTCCGAGTTTAAATCTGGACTCAGATACTTCCTAGCTGTGTGGCCCTAGGCAAGTCACTAAACCCTGTTTGCTTCATTTTTCTCATCTGTAAAGTGAGCTGGAGAAGGAAATGGAAAACCATTCTAGTATCCTTGCCAATAAAATCCCAAATGGGGTCATGAAGAGTCAGACATAATTGCAACAACTGAACAACAAAATTTAGAAGAGGGCTTGGGAAGTTAACAGCTAGCTAAGATGGTTAATGAAACTGGAATTTGGATTTCAGAGCCACACCTTAAACCATAGGAAGGATAAGCTAAGTTACCAGGAGCTAGTAGAAGTACTGGTCAAGATGCCTATAAACTCAAAATGAATGTGGTGGGAGAAAACTGTGCACATGGATCTGTAGAGCTTGGAACTGTAGAAAGTACCAGGTGAAACCCAAGGAGAAAAGACCAGGAATTCATGGGAGAAAATATCCACAAAGAGCCATGAAGTTCATGGACTTTAACTTCTGTGCATAAATGTACAAAGCATAAGCAATATGGAAGGTGAAGGGTGCAAACTGGGCCTCATGGGTGTGTCTGAGGCTCAGCTGAGACTCATGGAAGCATTCACTTTACTCAAAAGGAGCAATAAAAAGTAAAGTAAAAGGGGCTGGGGGCTACACAGAGGCAGGTCAGGGTGGACATAAGGAACAAACTTGGTCATGAGTAGAGCTGTTCTAATGGGATACGGGCTGTACATAAGGACCACTTGTTGGCAGGATTGAAAAGAGGA
The DNA here is from genome assembly GCF_028372415.1 of Notamacropus eugenii. Taxonomy (NCBI): domain Eukaryota; kingdom Metazoa; phylum Chordata; class Mammalia; order Diprotodontia; family Macropodidae; genus Notamacropus; species Notamacropus eugenii. Next base: position 302,644,884 of record NC_092874.1, on the reverse strand, counting down.
TGCTTAGTCAGGTCTGGGTCAAACTGATTGGCCACTAATGTCCCTTCCAGTTCTTCGGTTGTGTAGATCGAGCTCTTTATTTGGGTATCATGGCGGGCAGAGTCATTTTTCCATCCTTTGCTCTTCACTGGTTTGTGAGGTAATACTGTTCATAATTTCCAATTCAACAGTCATTTATTACTACCTACTATGTGTAAGCCACTGTGCTGTGTATTATGGGGACAGAATGACAAATATAATACAGCCTCTGCTCTCAAGGAGCTCACCTATTAAGGGAACATAACATGCATGGATAAGCATAATATAAGGAGGGGGGAGCAAAGGAGTTGATGGAGGAAATCAGATAAATTGCTTTAGCATAATCTGAGGAAAGAGAGAACACTCTAAGCTGGAGATGTCATGAATGAGGGAGTATATAAATTGAGCTTTTAAGGAAGATAAAGATTCTAAAAAGTGCTCATGAAGAGGGCATGCATGGCAGGCATGGGAGGCAGCTTGTCCTGATGTCCTGGGGCAGGAAATAGGATAGTTAGATCTGATGGCATTTGAGGAGCAGCAGCCAGGAATCCAGTTGGACTGTAACACTGAATGCTGGGAGAGGAGTAATGTGGAATAAAAGTAAGGAGGTGGGTTGGATCTAGGTTATAGAAAGGCTTAAATGCAAGGCTGACAAGTCCATATTGTCTCCAGGGGACAACAGGGAGGTCCAGGGTGTTATGTTTTGCATGTGTTGAGCTTGAGATGCCTGTGGGACTGAAGGTTTTTGTGTGAGAGAATAATATGGTCCATCCAGCACCTTAGGTCATCCAGTATTGATCAAGCAGCTACTCTTTGCAAGGTGCTGGGCACACAGAGGCATGGCCCTAACCCTCAAGAAATATTCTATTATACTAGGAAGAATTTTTTGACAGACGTGTGAAATCTGGATTGAAAGGAGGGGGGGAGGGCGGTAAGGAAACTAATCAGAATGCTCTTGCAATAATCTAGGCTGGAAGTGAGGAAGTTTTGAACTAGCCGTCGGGACAGTGCAAATGGAAAGAAGGGGACAGACTCAAGAGGTGTTGCAGGGGTCAGGCTATAAGATTTTGCAGTTGTTTGGCTGTGAGGGAAGGGTCAAAGAGAACTCCAAAGTTTCAGACCTGGGTGAGTATGAGGATGATGCTTGCCTCAAGAGAAATCCAGAAGATTGGGAGAAAGGCAGGATATTGATGAGTTACATTGTGGACATGTTAAAATTTGATATGTTGATAAGGACATCTGGGTGGAAATGTTAAGGCAGAAAGTTGAAGCTTCAGGACTGGAGTCTGGGAGAAATATCAGAAATATTTAGAGATTTGGAAGTCATCTATGTAGAGATGAAAATTGAATCTATTAGATTCAGATGAAATACAGATGAAATCAGACAGAGAAAGAGAGACAGAGAGACAATCAGTGACAGACACAGAGAGAAGAGAGCACAACAAGACCCTAGGAAGAAAATCAGATTTAAGGAATGGAGGTAAATAGCACCTTCTGTTCCTTAAATCCCAATCCATATTTTCTAACATTCCACCCCCCTGCATTTTCTGTGCCCAGCTCTCACTGAAGTCATCCAATATCTGGGTATATTTTGACTTGGTTTGGAGGATTTTGTGAAATCCTTTGTGGCATTTTCTCTACTTGTTCATCTTTCATAGAAGGTGTTGCTGTACATTCCCTGTTTATCTCCAGGTTGCTTGTGTTCACTATGTGCTTGCACAACAAGGCTGACTAGGGATGACTAGAGATCCCAGAAAAGAAAGATGATTCTTGTTCCCTTTGGGCCTACATTGAAATCAGCTCCACTGATGTTTTCTTTCCATCTTCTGAGAATCTTTGAGCTGTCCTTCCATTTCAACGGAAACTTCTTGGTCTTTTGGTTTTATTCATAGTGAATAATGTCAATATGGATGTGGTGCGGTTCCTCCAATGTGTCCCAATTCACTGGTCATTGGACAAAGACTTCACATTTGAAGCCCCAATAGTTAAACAAACATTTATAGGCAGTCTAAAAACAGTGTGATTCTCAGTCAAAGGATCATTTAAAAATTGCTAATGAGTCATCTTAGCCAGAATAATTCATTACTTAGTGAATGGCTTATTGGTGATGAATTACTCTTTACTTAGCTGAGTTGGTGCTTAGACAGCAGATAGTGTCTGTAGGGATTTAGCCAAAGCCCTTCCAGTTTGCCAAAACCAGGGCTTGCATTCCACCAGCACAGCCTTTGAGCAACTGGGTCACTTCTATGCCATTATGAGTCATCAGAAGAAGACTTTTGTGGAAGGTGGTTTGTCATCACTTAAGGGACATGGAAAATGGGATTTTCTAACTTTAAAAATATGTGCATTAATAATAAATCATATTAAAAAGTCTCTTCCATTTTGCTTCCTATAATCTAGCACCCTAAATGGTTGCATTTCTTGCCTTCATCTTTGGCTTTGCTTTTCTTTATCCAGTCCAACTCATCCATTATCTAAATGAAGAAATTGAGGACCAGTGAGGGCAATGGGCTTGCCTGAGGCCCCAGAGTGAGGCAGTGATAAACCTGGGACCAGAACTCTGGCCTCTGCTCCAAGGCTAATAGTTTTTCAACTCTGGTTGCTGTTTTCTAGGGCTGCTGCTTTTCTAGGACTGAAGACTCGCAAAGCACCAGAGCTAGAAGAGATTGGAAGTCTTCAAGTTCAACCTCTAATCCCATCTACACTGTCCATAGTAAAGAGCATCCAACCTTCACTTAAACGTCTCCAGCGATGGGGAATTTACCACTGTACTTAGCTCATAATTGCTTGGTGCCTGATTTCTGAAACCCCCTGAATTAACCAGGTCCTTCTATTTCTTCTTTCCTCAAATCTAGCTTTTGAGTCAATAGCATCTCATAGTGCTTCTGGTCACTAAAACTCATCATTGCCGACAGTGCAGTTTTGTTTATTTGTTGTTTTTTTTTTTAAAGAAGAAAGGAGTTCTAGGTTCAGGGTTCAAAATCCATGTCTAAAGGATTTCTTGTACACAAATCACTTAGTTGGACTAGATGACTCTAAGCAAAGATCTTTCCATTTTCAACACTGTAAAATTATTATAAGACCTCTTTCAAGGGGATATGAACATGGTTGTGAATTACTGTGGACTGTTAATGATTCTAATAGTGAAGTGAAATTCTGTTAAATGATATTGTATCAAATATTGCAGTATTACAAAAAATTCCCTGGATTTGAAGGCAAATGGTCTGGGTTAAAATACCTTCCCTCTTTGGGCATATTAGTCCTCATCTGTAAAATGAGAGAGTTGGACTAGGTTATCCCTTTCACCTCTAGACCTAAAATTGAAATGGAGAATTGGATTGTGGGAAAATGACAAAAACAGCAGGAGAGAGGAGGGCCTGAGAGTGTGGATGGAAAATTGTTAGAAATTAGAGCTGTGGAAGAAAAGAAAATAATTGTTGGAGAACACAGCATAATCAAGGATAGATATATATGGGTACCTGTGCTCACAAATAAATAAAAAAATATATAAGATACAAGAAGAGAAAGAACTTGGGAGCAAAACATCCCTAGCAGAGGTAAACTGGCTAGCTAATAAGAGAAAACACTGATATGAGGCAAAGTCAAATGCAAGATGTCCCAAAAGTCTTAGTGCAGTCTTAAGCTTTAATAACTATTAAGTTAATATATTAATATAAGTATTTTATAATAACATGTTAGTATAATTACATTGGTATAACAGCTATTACTATTATATTAACAGTTATTAAAACTTAAGACTGAACTTAAGTTCATGTTAAGTCTCATGTAAGTCTCTACTCATGTAAGTCTCATGTAAGTCTACACTCATGTAAGTTTCTTTGACCTTGTGTAAACTCTCTCTTCGCTGAAGGCGCTGCCAGGGTTTGGACCCTAATCAGTCTCCTCAAGTTATGGTGACTATACAATTCAAATGCAATTCCAAATTCCACTTCATATAATTAATTGTATAAGAAATTTCTACTGTGTGCAGAGCCTTGTTCTGGAAATTTGTCTAAACAAATTGTAGATAAGGCAGTTGGGTCACATAATGGAGAGTCATGTCAACAAGCAATGACTGGCCTTGAATAGAGTCTTGTACCTGGAACTGGAAAGACTGATTCAGATCCTGCCTCTGACACTTAGTAGCTGTAAGATCATTCAACCTCCCTGTCTCAGACCATCTAGAAAACAGGGATAAGACCATCTTCCCACAAAAGATACTGGCATTGTTGAGGGATATTGAGATAATGGTTGTCAAAGGTTTTGCAGACCTTAAAACACCACATAAATCTTAGCTATAATAATGCTGATCTCAATAAAGTAGGACACAGGTTCCTTCCCTTAGGAAGCCAAGGCATATGCAGATAAATAATAATCTCACACAGGAGGTTTCAAGTGCTGGCTAAGATCTGAGGTCTTCAAAGTGATAAGAATGGCTTCATGACAAGGCTGACTTCCAGCTGATCAGCAGACCAAGTGTGTGTGTGACATGTCCAGCATAGGAATCTGTCTGAGCAAAGTCATGGTAGTACAACACAGGGTGTGTTTGGGGGACACGGAGTTATTCAGTTTAGCTGGAGCATAGAGAGGAATACAGTCAGAGAAGACTCCCAGGGAAAGATGTTGTGGAGGATCTTGGATGGCAAAGATCATTGAACAAGGAGTTGGAGTTTTCCTTGGTAGGCAATAGGGAGCCACTGAGGAATTTTGGGTGGCAGAGTGACAGGACCAGATAGATGTATAAAGAAGATTATTCTGGTAGTTGAATGACATTGGTTGGAGTGGGGATGAGGGTAGAGGCAGGAGGAATGGGAAGGAGACTGTTATCTTAGTCTAAGTAGGTGGTAATAAGCCCTGACTAGTCTGGTGTCTGGGAGTACAGCATAGGACACAGATGTAAGAGTGATTATGGAGTGATTATTGCTAGGTCTTCTATAGTTTAAAAAACTATGTTTAAAACTGCCCTAGGACTTTTAGGACACTCAGTGTAAAAGACTCAGGGCAATGTACGTGAGGTATCCCATCAAATCTCCCCTTTTTCTCCCTTGTTATCTCTGCTAGGACTGCTTTTGTAGTGTGGGATAGGAGCTGTCCAGGTTGTCAGGGGAGACCTGGGATTAGGACTTGTCTCTGACAGTCACTGGTTGTGTGACCGTGACCAAAACATGTCATTTCTCTGGGCCTCCTATCTTTCTCTGGAAAATGGGGGAAGATAAGTGTACTACTCACTTTGCAAGGCTATGGTAGTGAGCAAATAAATGTGTGTAAAGTGTCTTTGCAAACCTTCTAGCACTATCTTATGATCACCATTCTCTGCTGTGATGCCTGTCACCCTGGGTAATTTCAAAGTTAACGTGACAATATAAATCTAAACTCTATGGACAGATATCCCCTGAGGAATAAATCTGCATATAAAGGTGACACTTTAGGGATTCATCAGTCCTTGAAAAATGGAAATTCTGAGTCAGCCACTTATCCTCGGTCTTAGTGCCTCTGTTCTTACACCACTTACATGCCATGGTCTGTTACTGTGTTCATGCCCCACAGGAGTTTAAGCAAAACACTCACTTTTAAGATTTCTTGATGATTTTCTGATGCATACAACCTTCCATCTCGAACTATATCTTCTATTAACTGTTGATAATCCTCTGTGAAATGAAGGCAGAGAAGAAGAAAAGTGATTTGAGACCATGAGCTTTAAATTGCTTCCTTCCTTCTGTCCCTCCCAGCCAAGAAGTTACCAGATCAGCATTTGGCCACTACAGAGGCTCAGGTAGACCTGGATCTTCCTCTCTCTGTTCTCAGCACAGAAATGTGCTTTGAGCCCACAGCCTGACCCACAGAGGTCAGGTCCTGTGTCCCTGGCACTTAGGAAAGTGCTTTGCCCGCAGTAACTATTGGATTGGTCATAAAGATGGGAAATGATTCCAGCCTTACCATCGTAGGTCACATAGGGCACTTGGAATCCTTTGCCGCTGTTTCCTTCATTTGATTTAAACTGAATCCAGAGCTTCCGAGACCTGGACGTGAAGGCTATGGGCCTCTCATAGGTCTGGCATGTTTCATAAGTGGTGATGGATGTGGGGGAGGCTGCAAAGTAGACATCACCATGTTGGAGGCCGTCCTTCATTTTTATCCCTGGGGCCTGCCTGATATTGTTATGACAGTCATTTGGATTTAAGGTGAAGATCATAGTGCTTCCCAGTGGGAGGGGGTATAGACATCCTGGGAAGGGAGGGTCTTTCCTTTTTCCACCACTTTCTACTCAGCTACAAGAGCTCAAAACTGGGAGGTGTTGTTTGGGGCTCTTCTCTTTCTGTTTCCAGTCCATACTCAAGGCCTGTTGCTTTTTATCTCTGCATCATCTCTTGCATCCATCTTCTCTGTATTCACACATTCCTGCCCTTGAATTCATGGGCACATTGATACTCTACGAGATGAGCATAATTGGTTCCTGATTGGACTTGCGGTCTACATGCTCTCCTGCCTTCAGGCTAGTCTCCTTACTGCAGCCAGTGCATAGGGCTGGCCATTTCTTTCCCCTACTAAAGAAATCTTGAAGTAGTTACAGTGCCTAGCATTGGAAAGCCCTCCATTTGCTGACTCTCTCCTTTTCCATCCTTTCCAGTTTTACATTCCTGCCCCCCAGCCTGTGCCCCATACGTGCAGTACTCTCTGCTTAACTCTGCTTCTTACATCTTCCTTTTCCTTCACAGGCTTAGCTCAGGTGCCATCTCCCTCATGAGCCCTTCTCAGGCCTGCTCTTGCCCTCATTCCCAGGTGAAAGAGATTTCTCCCTCCCTTGGTTTTCCTATGGGACTTTGTCTAGACCTTTCCTTTTGCTCCCTGTATGCTAACTTGTAGCACTCTTATTTGTGTATGTCAGGTCATAATTCCTCCTCCCTCTCTGGGAGAAGGTGAGCCCTTTGAGGTCAAGACTGGTGCCTTATGTAAAAACCACCTAACCAGAAGGTCATTTTTACAAATATCTGTTTATTCTCATTCATTCCAACAGCAATGTTGGGGGGGCAGAGATGGTGGTGCAGAGCAGAGATTGTTATTTTCATTTCCTGGCTAAGACACTGAGGAAGAAGATGAGAGGAATTGCCCAGAATCATGCTGGTCTTGACTGTTGAGCCAGGCCTTGGGCCCAGGGACATTCTCACTGAAGGCCAGGGCTCCTGCCAAGGGGCAACTGTGCTCTTGAGAGACAATAACAGTGATGAAAATGCCTTCAAAAGTGTGTGTAGGTGTGGTTAGTACTCTGAGAGGAGCCTGGTCTAGGGAAGGCTTTTAGAAAGAAACATGTGAGTGTGTGATGTGAACATCTCCCTCTGTCACTGTAAGAATGAGAAGGTTGTACTAGGTGACTTCTAGGGTCCTCTGCCACACTTGACACTACGTTATTCTTTTATGGCGTGATGAGGATATAGGGACTTTAATTGGCCTCAAGAGCTTAGTGGCACAGTACTGGACTTTTGTGAAAATGCGAGTTTAATGGCAAGAACCCTTGATGGGAGTTGAGAGACTCAGGCTGATTCCAGCTCTGACACATTAACTATGTCACTTTGGGGAAGTCACTTCCCTTCCCTAAGCCTCATTTCCTAATTTCCTCATTTGAAAAATGCAGATGTAATGGAATGTAATACTTTACATTTAATTCATTATTAACAGACATATCCTTTGACTTAAAAGTCCCCATAGTTTCTCACCAGCCACGTACCACTTTTTCTCATCACTAAGACATCACCACACTCGTCTTCGATGGGCAGGAATATCTCTGGCACCACAATGAGAATTCTCCTCTTAGGTGGAGGGTTGATGTTCCATATGCATTCCACGTTGGCTGGGTAGTCACCAGGGTAATTGGGAGACTCAATGTAGCCAGTATAATCTCCCAGTTCTCCTCCACAGTGCTGGTCTGTGGAAAAATCAATACCGTCTTGAGGACAGGGTCCTTGCCTTATTCATCTTTGTACCAGTCTAGTCCTTATGTACTCTTAATGTTTGTGGGATGAAGGAAACCAGAATTGGGGACTGGGCCTACTCCTGGCCACATGTGAACTACAAAACACTCAGGTTTCATTGGTTCTGACAGTGAGAACTGATGGCCTTCTGAACGCCATCTTTGTATCCTCCCCTCATCTGTAAGAGAAGATGGTGAGGACAGAATTGCTGTCTTCAAGTGTCTGAATGGCTGTTAGGCTGCTTGGCCCTGGGGGACAGAACCAGAATTAGGAGGTAGAAATGACAAAGTCACAAATTCAGGCTCCCCTAGGGAGCCACCTCTTACATACTCAGCTATCCCAAAGTGAGACTGATTCTTTAGGGAGCTAATAGGTTTCCTGTTGCAGGAGATTATCAGAGGGAGGCTTTCAATCCTTTGATCCTAAGGTCAAGGCCAGATTTTTCAATACAGGTTCAGTCTAGTTAGGTGAACAGTGATGAATGTCCAGTGGGTTAAACCCAAACTGTGCCACAAACCTAGCTGGACACTTCATAATAAATTGCTGATAAACATCAGTCTTCAGTTCTTTCTCTAACCCTGAGGTCTGACATCTGACAACAGAGGATGTTCAGGCTGTAACTCTTAGGCCTTGGTCTGGGAGTGCTATTTCATAGGTTCCTCAGAACTTGGATGGAGCCTTCCTGTCTGGAGGTTCTAGATAGGCCCCAAGTCCTTCCAGGTGTCCAGGGGGCCCAGGAAGGTTGTATAGAAGACAGCTTTTCTCTCACCCAGCTCACCACTATGACAGAAGTGCTGTGTGTGACAACAGGGGCATGAGGGGCTGCAAAACAAGGCCTCAAAAAGAAGTCTAGGAGCGCTCCCCACTGGGCTTACTCCCAGCCACCTTCCATGTTGGCATGATCACTTCTGGGCTATACAAAAGGCCCCCCCCCCGACTTAGAACCAGGAGGGACATCAGAACTCACAAAGGCCATTCCTCTCCACCTTTTTGTCATACCCTGAACTACCCTCAGTGTTGCACACAGTGTTGTTCCTCCTCAGGAGCTACCAACTACTGTGGTGGGGGACTGGCTTGCCCAAAGTCATATGGTCACGAAATAGCAGATTTGGGTTTGCAACCCAGGTTCTCCAACTATACATCCTGTCAACTACATCATGTCACCTCTTGAAAAGAAGTTTTATCCTGGAATTATCTCAGGAACAATAGCTAGCTTTTACCTAGCATTTATACAGAGCTTTGCCCTTTATTTACAAAGAGGATCTCATTTGATCCTCATAATAACCCTAGGAGGGAGGTTCTGTTATGATCTGCATTTTAAAAATGAGGAAACTAAGGCACACAGAAGTCAAGTGACTTACCCAGGGTCACACAGTAAGTATCTGAGGCTGGATTTGAACTCAGGGCTTCCTGATCCCAGATCCAGTGCTCTATCCACTGGGCCATCTAGCTGCTTGTGATAGACCCCAGGCCTCTAGGTGATATGTGTGCCTGCCATCCTAAACCCCATTCTTCTTTTGAGAAATGGAGACAATGATGCCTGACCTACTTTTCTCATAGTTATGGAGCGGGTCAAAGAAGAGATGAAGGAGCCATGTAGAGACAAATGGTTGTCTTCATCATTGCTTAGCAATGCATAATCACAATTATTATTTTTAAAACGAATGGAATCCCAGACTCCTTGGGGCTATGCTTGTGGCCATCACCCCAGCAGAAGAACTGACTTACTTTTACAATGAGTGACATTGGTAGAGCCATCAAAATCGGTGCTTGTGTTACCAGGGCAGGTTATACAGTAGTTCTGACCGAATTCTGGTTGGTAGGTGCCAATGGGACACCGGATGCAGCGATGGGTTGAGGAGTTGTAGTAGTGTCCAGGAGAACAGTGGACTGTGGAGAGGCATGAGATAAACTGTGACTACCTATCATCATTATCATGCCACGTGCCACATTCCATGACTCTCTTTACAGCATTGCCAGGAGCCACTTTTCACAGAACTGTGACCTTCATGATTAATATTTCAAAATACTCAAGTTGCTGAGATTGGATCAGCTGTAGAGACTGCTTCTGTCCTAAGCTTGTAAATCAGTAAAAATTTCCTATTTCTTTCTAAGCCTACCTAAACCTTACTTGGTCTTAAAAACCCAGGTAATGCCCAGTTCCTTTATGAAGTCTGCCTTGGTTCCTCCTCCCTTTACTGATTCTCTCCTTCCTCTGTTAATCTTGGGCAGATTGCCCCATCCTCTGTCCTAAGTATAACTGGAAGATAAACAACGGCTCCACCATGGAACCCTCACGGACCCTAGCTTGAGAGCTAGAAGGCTGACTGTAGAGGTTGTCTAGACCAGCTTCCCCATGCTACAGATGAGAAACCTGAGGCCCATAGAGGTGACAGGACCTGGCTTACTCAGTTCTCTCTTTTGTGGTAGAGAGAGAGACAGAACAGTTAAGTCAAGAAGAAAGAAGGGTTCATCTCAGTGAGGGGGCCTGCTTGTGTTGGTCTGGGTCTACAGGTTCCATCTCATGTGTATATGTCTTTATGTTTGTGATTGTATTTATGTGTGTGCGCACATGTACATGCACATGTATATATGTATCTATGTGTGTCTGCATACATGTGAACACAAATGTGTATGTATGCTTGTGCTGTGTGTCTTTAGGCATATGTGTGTGGGTCTGTGTGTATGTGTGCATGACTAAAGATGGAAATCAGATGTAAAACAAGAAATGAAACCTTAGGGAGAGTGTTCGCAGGAGCTGGAAGGAACTGCTTTTCATTTAGTCCTTAGTACCCAGGACAGTTCCTTACACATAGCAAGCTTAACTTAATAAATGCTTGTTGTCTCACACCTGTTTGTACTATTATAGTATGACAGCACTTGAAATGCTTATTCTAACTTGCCAAGTCTGTGTGTGGAAGCTCTGGACCTCATCTCTGGTTCATGGCCCCAGCTGCATCATTCCACTTCCAAACATACTGCTAAACATTAGAGGGAGGAATGGGTGTGAAGAGAGTACATTTACCTTTTGTCTCACAGTCTTGGAATGAAACGGCTCCTTCATACTTGGTCACCAGCCCCCCTCCGCAGGGGAAGCACAGGGTGCGTCCTGGCTCTGGCTGGTATGTGCCCAGAGGGCATGGCCTGCAAGGTTTGAAGCCATCGGATGAGTAGAAGCCGGGAGAACACTGTCCTGAAAAATTAAAAGTCATCTCTTATGGGAGGAAACTGGTCCAGTAGGGACCAGTGGCCTGGGGACAGCTTCTGAAATGACAGAGCCACCAGCAGACCAACTACATCTATGTTTTAGCTCTTCCTCCAGCCCACAAGAAGGAAAAGTCCCAAAGGCACTTCTGGCAAATTCTGGAGAGGGGACAGTCTCTAAACCTGGACTATTAGACATGACTCTAAAACCAAACATTTGGGGAATTCAAAGTTGAGAACAGAGAGGTCACTTTTGACTAGCTCTGACAGAGCTACTGACTGGACCTATACACTCATCCCATTTTTTTAATAGAAGAATTTGATAGAAATTCATTGAAGTTGATCTAGAAAGGACCCTACAAGTTATGTAGTATAAACTTATTTTACAGAAACTAAGATTCAGAGCCTGGGGTTACATGGCTAGTGGGCCAAAGAACTCTCCTTTGGAGGGACTTGCTCTTTCCATTAGATCATGAATTTCTTAGTTTCCCCAATAGCTATGACTGTGCATTGGGATGCTGCTTCCTTTGTGGCTGGGCCTAGATTAGAAAGCAGACTGGTCTGGTGCAGGCTTGGGATGAACTTTACATGGTATTGCATGAGGGCCTGGGCTAAGGGAAATAGATGCTTTTATGTCAGTTGCACAGAATCCTCTCCCAATCTTTCCTTTGGTTGGTGGCTTGCCCCGAGTTGATGTCATTCCAATGGGTAGAATGACTCAAGTAGCGTGGACATAATTGCGAGTGCCTCTGTTTCCCAAGACAAAACAGTGGTGGACTGAGGCAACATGCCCACTCCTTTAGAAATCAAATTTCACTTGCCTCCACATTCGGACACATTCCGGGCTCCTGCTAGGCCTTGGCCATCATTACTTGGACAAGGCTCACAGGTGAGCTGACCTTCTGTATCTTGATATGTTCCTGGCAGGCAAGGAAGGCACTCACTGTGCTCTCCACTGTAATAGGTGCCTGGTCCACAGGTCACTGAAAAACCAAAGCAGAAGCCAACAGTGAGGACATTTTTGAATTTGCTTCTAGACCAGAAAGACCTCAAACCTGGATTTCTTCAAGGCTTCAGTCTGCCTTGTTCTCCTTTCACTTCCTACCAAAGAACAGGGACACCTCTTACTTATCTTCTCCCTCAGATAGGATCACAGGTCTCCATCTGGAAGAGACCTTAAAGGCCATCTAGTCCAGCTCTTATTTTACCGATGAAGAAACTGATGATTAGAGAGGTGAAGTGATTTGCTGAATTTGTAGGTCTAATCCCACCTATTCCATAGAAGTATCGTTAGTGCCACTAGAGGGAATGAATAAGAGGGAACCAAATTCTTTGAAGTGAGGCAGGAGGTCTGACCAATCATAAATTCTTGTCCATTCCCACAAGAAGAAGTGCATGGGAGTGTCTATAATTTAGCCTGTGTACTTCTGCCACCTGTTCAGTGCTGTCTTTGGCTTCCTAGATAAATCACAGGTCATAGAATATTAAAGCTGGGAGGGACCTGAGATCATTTAGACTAACTCCCTTCCCTTTATTTTTTAGAAGAGGAAACTAAGTTTCAGAGAAGTGTCTTTCCCAAGGTCACACTGGCAAAAGGTCTTACCTGAGGAATTCTCTACTCCAGCCTTGCTCACTTCTTGGCTATTGAGCCTACCTTAAAGGGGAGTGGGGAGAATTAGAACCTGTGGGTGATTTCCAGGCATTGCTGGGCAGTTACATCCTTTTCATCTTCTCAGACCTTTGAAATCTGGCTTCTGTCACTTGGCAGAAATTGCTCTCTTCAGAGTTACTGTTGACTTTTGAATTGTCAAGTCTTCTCACCTTTTTTCTTGACTTTTCGGCGGCATTTGACTTTGTTGACTGCCCTCTTCTCCTGGATCCTCTCTCCTCTTTGGGATTTGGTGACACCACTTTTTCTTGGTTCTCTTTATACCTCTCTGACCACTTCTTCTCAGACTCCTTTGTTAGATCCTCATCCACATCACACCCCCTAACCCCCTAAGGTCTTGTTCTGGGCCCCCTTTTCTTCTCTTTATATACTGTGTTCAGAAGTTCTGGGTCATTTTCTTGTATTATTTGTTGATTTATAGTGTTGAGATTTTTGGAGTTGTGTTCTTTTGGAAGATCTATGATGCTTAAGGTGTCTATGCAACTTGTCTTCCAGATCAATATGTTTTACTTGTATAAAAATCATGTTTTTCTTTTAACATTATTGTTTTTTATATGCATTTCCAATCAGTTTTTCTCTTTTTTGTTTCTTTGGTACTATTTACCAGTAGATAGAATGCTAGGTCTAGAATCTAGAAGACTCCTTTTCCTGAATTCTAATCTATTCTCAGATACTTACTTGTATGTGACCCTGGGCAAGACACTTAATCCTATATGCCTCAGTTCCTCATCTGTAAAATGGGTTGGAAAAGGAAATGGCAAAGCACTCTAGTATCTTTGCCAAGAAAACTCCAAATGGAGTCACAAAGAGTTAAACACAACTGAAAAATAACTCAACAACAAATTCAAATGTTCATTTTGACAGTTATTTCTGTTGTACAGACCACACATTCTGCTTTCATGATTCTTATTTCCCTCTTGAACTTTCAGGAACATCCTGCTATATTCCATGATATTGTGGAAATCCATAAGATTATCTGCCTCTTCTGATGTTGATTCATTTTCCTTTGTCTCACAATATTTGTTCAGAGATGTTTGGACTCATTTAGCTGATCTGGAGGCTATATTCCCTAGTGTTATGAATGTATCTTCCCTTTTATTAATATCTCCCTTGCCTGTGCTCTAGGCTTTAAGCTTAGTTTTCTTTCTCTTGAGGTCTTGGTAACTTCAGTCTTTTTATCATCTCTTCCCCTTTATCACTCACTTTCTGACTCTTGCCCCTTTAATGGTGGTTTCCCTGAGGGCTGGACTTCAAAGCTGTACCAGCTTTCTCCCACACTGGGAAATTTACTTTTCATTGGTCTCAGTCTGTGCCCCAAGTGACCTTTTTTGGTGGGGCACATATCTGGCCCCAGCTGGATGCTTTCTTTCTGGCCTGGCGGGGCCACATACCCATAGTGGCATCCTGCATCTCTATCCTTTAGTTCTCTGGCTGAATAGTGTTTCAGCATGGTGTGCAAACTGCTGTCTTTCCTATATATTAGTCTCAAGGCAGGGGGATGCAACAGATGTGGGTTCTGGTGCAAGCCATGGGGCTTGCTATAGGGGCCATAGGGGATGCCATAGGGATCTTCTCTGCTACTAGTTTATTGAGTTGTGACCTCATTAGGGTTATTGGTCTCAGACTGTGGGGATGGCTGTTCTTTGTCTCTTATAAATACTTTTTTATTGTTGCATGACCTGTAAGTATCTGTACTTTCTCACATGGTGGTGACCTCATTAGCTCCCATGAATGGCCAATGACTGCCAAAATTTATATACCCAGCTTTAGTCTCCTGAGGTCCAGTCCTCTACCATCGTCTACTTATTGGACATTTCACAATGGATCTCCAATAGGCACCTTAGACTCAGCTTGTCATTAACTTTCCCTCAGACCCTCCCCTCTTCTGAACTTCCCTATTTCTGTCTAGGTTACCACCATCCTTCTAGTCATCTTTGGCTCCTTGCTTTCCCTCGCCCCCCTGTCAATCTTGTCCTTGTTACCTCCATAACCTCTCTTCCTTCTCTCCACTCACATAATTACCCCCTTAGATCCAGCTCATCACCTCAAGCCTGAACCACTGTAATACAGGGGTTATTGAACCCCTGACTTTAGTCCTCTTCTCTGCTACACCCCTTGCTCCACACCCTGCCTGAGTGATGGTCCCAAAGCTCAATGGACTTCTGCAGCTTCCTGGTACCTCCAGGATCAGATACAAAGCTGGCTCCGATCTACCTTCCCAGGTTCATTATACATGACTCTCCATCACACACTCTGTGGTGTGGTCACACTGGTCTTCTTAATGCTCCACATGTACAGCCCTCTCCCTCCCCATCCCCCTGCCTGACGTACATCTCCTCCTCTTGGTCTTTGGTTTCATATACAACTCAGCCCAAGAGCAATCTTTTACTTGAGGCTTTTTCTCATTGCGCCATGTGCCCTTCTCCTAGTCTCTGTGCCTGCCCCACTCTGTGTACATACACATACATGTACACATGCATATACACACATACATACATGTATGTATATGTGTGTGTACATGTACACACACATATATAAAAATCTATCTGCACATGTATATGTGGTCTCCCCTACACGAT
Organism: Notamacropus eugenii; assembly: GCF_028372415.1. Lineage (NCBI taxonomy): Eukaryota > Metazoa > Chordata > Mammalia > Diprotodontia > Macropodidae > Notamacropus > Notamacropus eugenii. Next base: position 302,629,447 of record NC_092874.1, on the reverse strand, counting down.
GTAGACTCCGTGAGAGCAGGGACTGTTTCCCTTTTGTATTTATAGCCCTAGGACCTGACCCAGTGCCAGGCAGGCACATAGTAGGTAGTGAGCAAATACTCCTTGACTGATTGACTTACCACACTTCCCATCTTGAAGGATCAGGCCAGGGCTACATGCCTCCTGCCCTTCAGGAGTTTTAGCTGGTTTCTGGGCCACTTCATACTCTGTACCCGAAAACTGAAGGTAAAATTGCTGTTTGTTGATAGATTTCCGCAGTGTTTTGATGGCAGCCTGCAACTTCTGCTCTAGCTTTTTCCGGACACAATCCGTGTTACAGGTTTCTGAGTAAGAGATGAACAGGAAGAGTTTTTAATAGCCATTCACATTTCTATAATGATTTATGGTGGGCAAAGGACTTTCCTTACAACAGCCTTTGGGAAGTGGCTAGAGTAAGGATTATAATCCCTCTTTTACAGATGAAGAAATTGCTGAGAGCTTCAATGATTTGTCCAGAGGAACTTGAGGCCTCCATTCCAGACTTTGGACCACTTCTGGACCAGATTTTTTCTACTTAAATTCCACAGTCACCTGTTTAGCATCCCAGACAGAAGTGAGACTTCCTGGTGGGGTGGGTGACACCTTGGCTTGGAGTTAGGAGGTCTGCGTTTGTGGCAGGCTCAGCCGTGGGAGGAATCCCTGCCTGGTGACGCACCCTCTTTTCACCTTAGCTGACTCAAGTGTAAACTAGGGGTAAATAGAGCATTTAGTCACAGGGCTGTTGTAAGGATCAAGTGAAAGGAATGGCAGCTGCTCAGAAGACCTTAAAGGGACCCAAGAATGGCAGTTGCTGTTATCCCTTGGGATTTCACTGGTATCGTGGATTTCTGATGAGGAAACCTGCTTCTCCTAATAAGATCTATGCCTCCCCTGCGACTCAGAGTTTGTGAGGGTCTTCTGAGGTGTGGAGAGGCTGAACTCTTTCCTCAGGGTGGGCCTGGAGCCATCATCTCTGGCTCTCAGGCCAATGCCTCCGCTGCCTGATCTATCCTTTCTTGTCACTGTTGTTATTAAGGGCTCCTTTGGGACCCCTGTTCAAGCATGTCACCATCCCACAGAGAAGGGACACTTCCTAGTTTCTACCTTGAATCCTTATGGCTAAAATGTGTGTTGTATGTATATGTACACATATATGAATGTGTGTATTTGTGTGTATATATGTAACATAACATGCAGTGTGTGTTATGCACACACATATATACCTATATTCTTGTTATAAAATTATTACATAAAATGATAAAAGTCTGTAAGATGACCTTTCACAAACCTGAGACCTCGTCAGACTTCATCTCTACCTCAAACTCGGCAGTGATATGGGACACTTCCTTGGAAGGAGACTTGCGGCCCCGTCGCTTCTTCTTGGAGGAATCACACTGGAGGTTCACAAAAGTCACTTGGCAGTTGTCTGTAAAAGGGAATTGATCACCTTGGCATAACAGAGGTGACACGAGAAAGAGACAAGGAGCATAGGGTAGGCAGGAGTGGGACAGTGTCCTCCATGCATGGTGCTGGGCATGAAGGGGAACTCAGGACAGCTCGGCTGAATGGGTGGATGTCCCATTAACCTGAGGCCTACATGGAGGAGGCCCTCAGGAAAAGTCAGCCAAAGGATGGACGTACCAATGATTTTACAGTGACCTCAATGAATGGTGCTGGGCATGAAGGGGGCCCTCAGGAAAGGTCAGCTGAATGGATGGATGTCCCATTAACAAGAGGCCTACATGGAGGAGGCTGTAAGTGATGACTTCAGTTATTAAGTGCCTCCTGTGTGTGGGTAGTGGGTGTACAGAGCTGACAAATGATACCGCCCCTTCCCTCAAGGTGCTCACAATCTAATAGACAACTGCAGCATAAGCTGGGACAGGGTTAAGGCCACAGGAAACATCAGAGTGGCATCCTTTACCACTGGACACTGGCAGCAACTTGGAAATGCCAGCAAAGTTAAGGGCCATGCAGCCACCCCAGGTCCTCCTAGCTTGGAGGCCAGCTCTGTCCACTGTGCCACTGTAGCTTTCAAGAAACATCACATAATATGTAATGAAAATTAAGCTGTCACCTCAACAACTGTAATATTTTTGTGATGGGGAAGTGTTGCAATAAAGAGCAACTCAGGTACCAAAAGCTCAGAGGATATAAGCTAAGAGGCCTAAGAGAATATCGAGTCCCACTCTTTGCTTTACAGGTGAAGGAAGGCCCAGATAAGGTCAGTGACTTGTCTAAGGTCACACAACCAGTGAGGAGCAAAGGCAGTATTGAAACACATGCCCCTTGCTCCAAACCCAGGGCTCTTTCTGCTCATGTAACAATATTTAAAATTTGTACAACACTTGGTAGTTGGCAAAGATCGTTATAGCCATGATCTTGCTTGGTCCTCCTAATAACTCTAGGTAGTACATCTCACATGTCTTTGATAGAGGTTGAGACTGTGATTTGCCCAATGGCACATGGCAGAGGGAGAGCCCAGGTATAAAGCTAGCCTAGAGCCAGATCCACTGCTTTTCCCACTATTTCATAGCAGCAGTGACTGAGGTAGTGGATGGAGAAGAGCATCCAGCATCTGGATCTGAGGCCTGAAGTCTGTCAGACACTGTGACCCTGGGCAAGTCACAGTTTGCCGTTTGCCTCAGCTCTCTCAACTATAAAATTGGACAGTAACAGTACTGACCTTCCAGAGTTGCTACAAGGATAAATGAGATAATATTGGTGAAGAAACACTTAGCCCAGTGCCTGCTACATAGTAGATACTCTAGAAATACTCCTTCTCTGCCCTTGCACCTGATGTGGGGTGCAGAAAAAGGAGAGTTGGAATTACAGTTGGTCACTATATCCTCAGCACTGTTTGGGGTAGAAAGTGACCAACATTGGGGCCACCTAAGGGTGGCTGTGGCCCAGGGGCAGGGGAGGGTCACTTATTCAGCCATACCAGCTTAGTGGCAATGGCCTTGAAAGACCCTTGGCTCCTTTGACTCTGGCCATACAGAAATGGCCTCCTTCGATGGTGCAGGGACTAGGAGTCAGGCGATCTGACCTAATACCTTGTCTCCCTGCTTTTTTTGGCTGCTTGCACAGTTTGACCCATCACCACCACACCCTGAACTTCTGATTCTTTCTGGGAACACAAGATTTGATACATGTCCCCCCCTCCCCTTAGATTGGGAGTCTTTTGAAAGGTCTGTGTCACATATGCCTTTGCTTTTTCACTGCCTTCCTAGCAAGAGGCCTTACACACAGTAGGCCCTTAGTATGTGCTTGTTTGTCCCTTGATGCCTATTGCCTTCCCTCCTGCTGTCCCTACTTCCTATCCAGAGAGGGGCTCATCAGACCCTCTTAGAGAAGGACCCTCTTCCTCTCCAAGTCATTACAATTCTCTGCCCACTGGCTCTCATGGGAATGGATGACAGGCGCCAGCCTCTGAAGTGGGCAGGCCACTTACCTAGTAGAGCTTGCTTTCCCACCTCCTTCACCTTATCTTTGCTGCGTCGCCGCAGGTGACATTTAGCATCTCTGATTTTGAAGCGGGCTTTCTGCTTGATGGGGGGAACCAGAGAATCTGCAAAAAAGTCAAAACAGAGGACTCTTCAGGCACAACTGCTGGAGTGCCCAGCTGAGGGAGCACCTCAGGGTGGGGACATAATGTTATCCATGTCCTCCCGTGCTCTACCACCCGACTGACAGTGCCTTGTGACCTTTGACCTTTTAGGTGACTGGAAAGAATAAAGAAAGGCTCAAAAGGTGTCAAGAATGTGGTTACTAATGACCCTGTCCATGGCACAGAGTGCTCCTAGGCCAAACTCTTCAGTTTTCTAAGCCCTCAGGCCCTTCGCATCACAGAAGAGCAGCTGACTTTTCTAGGACTTTGCACACTTAGTATCACAAAGACAGGCAGGGAAAGCCAGCCAAGAACAAGAGCTTTTAGCAGCCATGCTGGGTCCACTGCAGAGACCTGTCATCTGGCCCACTGTTTCCTGCCTTTCAGTAAAGTCGTTTTTAGGACATTCCAATCAGCTTTTTTGCACAGAAGCCAATCACCTTCATTCTCTCACATTTGATCTCTTGCCTCCAGGAAACCCCAGTGGGATAGAGAGAGCTGTTCCTCCTAAGGTTGTTGTTGATACCTGCTGCCTTTCTTTGCTTACTTTGTAGCCAAGTGCAGGCCTTATTGTGGTAACTAGTCAGGATGAGTGCATCTCTTGACACGCCACCCTGGGTGGGTTTTGTTATCCAGGAGCACAAACTGTGTTGTTGTCTCCCTTAACTAAAATGTGAACTCCCTGAGAAGAGGGTCTCTCTTCCTTTTCTTTTTGTATCCTTGGCACTTAGCTCCGTGCTTGGCACTTACTGCTTTACTCTCCATTCTATTTCCTTATTTCTCTTGATGAAATAATAAACCAGAAGAGGTTTCAGTGACTTTCAGATCTAAAGGACTTTGGCTAAAGCAACAAGGGGCCCTGACTTATTAAGGGCAGAACCAGGAGCCACTCCCATTATGTTTTTAGAGCTGGGTGCATGGTAGGCCCATGATTCCTATTCACTGATTGAATTATTCAAAGAGGACAGTTCCTGGAGGAGCCTGTGAAACTTTTTTTTTTTTTTTTTTTACCATTTTTAGCCCTGTAGGATGGCTCTCCAGCTGGCAGAGGGAATGAACAAAGGGAAGATGCCTTCAGCCATTCAGCTGCCACTAGTTGGTCTGGACATTGCCAAAGCTTTTTCATCCAGGCCTATTTCTCCCTAGTCTTCCTTTTGCCAGGGATGTAGGTTAGAACAAAGAACCACAGAATGTTGAAACTAGAATGGTCCTCTGAAGATCATCTGGTATAATTTCCTTTTCTTTGAAATAAGGAAACTGAGTTCCATAGAAGCCACATCACTTGCCAAAGGTATGCAAAATGACTTGAATGAGTAGGCTTTATTATCCTCCCTATATACATGTAAGGAGCTCTGGGAAACAAAATCACGGGATCATAAGTTTGGGACCGGAAAGGGCCTTAGAGATCATCTTGTCCAGCCCCTTCCTTTTAAAGATGAGAAAACTGAGGCAGGCAGAGGTGAAGTGACTTGTCCAGGGTCACACAGCTAATAAATGTCAGAAGCAGGATTTGAACCCAGTCCTTGTTGCCTCTAGACCCAGCACTCTGTCTGTCATGCTGAATTGCCTTTCCTGACAACTGTATTCTCAAAGGATCACAGATTCAAGAAAAAAATCTTTTGTTTTGTTGGAGACAAATGACAACTGCTCTGCAATCTTAGAGTTTCTTGGGGGCACTTAGAGTTTCTAAGGACTTTCTTGGAGTCTGTGCCAGAGGTGGGGCTTGAGCCCAGGTTCTCAAACTTGAAGGAATCTCTCTGTCTACTCTACCTGCTGCTAATGAGAATTGGAGTATTCTGGAATCTTGCCCAGAAGCTTAGAACCATACACTCTTAGTGTCTGGGAATCTTGGGGCTCCCTAGGTAAAGAAGAGAGCTGCTCGGTGGCACAGTGCACAGAGTACCAACCCTGGAGTAAGGAGGACCAAAATTCAAATCTGGCCTCAGACACTTAGTTACTGTGTGACCTCAGGCAAGTCACTGAACCCTGCTTGCCTCAGTTTCCTCATCTGTAAAGTGAGCTGGACAAGGAAATAGCAAATCACTGCAGTATCTCTGCCAAGAAAACTCCACAAAAGGCATCACAAAGAGTCAGACACGACTGAAAGTGACCGAACAACAACAGATAAAGAAACCCCTTTCCCCCTGTTGGACCAGCTGCTCCTCAGCGCTCAGTCATCATCTGTGTCTTCCAGGCCTTGAGCATCTTCCCTAGGCTGGCACAGTGTGAGGCACCGGCAGTGCTAGGTAAAGGCACTACCTGTGCAGCTGGGGACCGTCGAGTTGCGTTTCTGCTGAGACTTGCCCTGCTGTCCTGGGATGCCACAGCTCAGTGAGTAGCTGTTCTCTGAATCTGGGAGGTGGAGAAAGAGCAAAGACATTGTGGGTCTGGAAAAAGGGGATGTGTCCCCTCCCTCAAAGTCCCTTGGATTAGCCTGGTGCCTCCCATTTAAACTGGGAGTTATCTGAGAATGAAAGGATAATAATAATGACACCCAGTAATCTGGGGGACGACTGGCCAAAGAGGACTTAATCTGGGTGCACGTGCATCTGCGTGCGCTTATCTGCATGTGTGTTGGCATTTCTGTGATTTCACTGACCTAGGCATGGCCTGGAAAGAAAGCTCCCCTCCCCTCCGCTGTGCACATTCTAGTCTAGCAGAGCTGCTGCCCAGGGGAGGGGTTATGGGGGAAGACATTCAGTGCCTTGTCCAGGGCCCCATAGTCAGGATGGGTCGGAGGGGAGCCTGGAGCCCAGCTTTGCTGACTGACCACCACACCACACTGACCAATGGTGCAGTAAGGAGGATTCACGCTAGTAACAGAATGACTCACCTTTTGACAGCTCTTTAGAGTGACAGCTCTAATTTCTCTCGCACTTCAAACTCCATAAATCACTTCTCTAGCACCAGCCCTTTGGGGTTGGTCACACGAGTATTTTTATCTCCATTTTACAAGTGAGAAAATGGAGGCTCAGTGCGCTGCCCGGGGTCACACAGTCCATGGGCAGTGGAGCTGGGGTCATATTCAGGCCTCTCTGATCCCAGTCTGGTGCTCTTTCCACTGGGACTCCCAGCCTTTTTCATGACAATAAGAATGATCCTGTTTCTCTTCAAAGCCCTTTCATTGCCTGATCATTCAGATACCTTTGTGAAGTATTTTATTATATAATGGAAGGACAGCTAAATTTGTGGTCAGAAGAGACCTGGGCCAAATCAAAGCCACTTAGGGATTCTGTTACCCTAGGCAAGTTACTATTGATGTCTCTATTGATGTCTACTCACCTGCAAAAGGAGGGACAACACTATTTGTGTACCTCTAGTCCCCCCTCCACTTGTGATGATCAAATTAGATAATATATAAGAAATGCTTTAGAACTCCTAGAAGTACCCTATCAACTGAGCCTCAGTCTACTCACCTGCAAAAGGAGGGACAACACTATTTGTGTACCTCTAGTCCCCCCTCCACTGTTGTGATGATCAAATTAGATAATATATAAGAAATGCTTTAGAACTCCTAGAAGTGCCCTATCAATGTAAGCTATCAACCCCATTTCACAGAGGGGGCAGCTGAGGCCCAGGGAGATAAAATAGCTCACAAAAGATACCTAGGTGATTAGGGCCTGGCTGAGACTCAAACTTTGGCTTCCACTTTTCACTCTCCTGTCTAATCCAATCTAACTAGCATTTATTAAACACCTACTACTCATTGACAATGCAAAAAAAAAAAAAATTCTTCTGGGAGCTTACATTCCCCTGGGGGATATAACACGCACACCGTCTAGTATAAACATGATAATGTGAGGACAGTGAAAGCAGTAATAACTCTGGGGATCAGAAAGGGTGAAGGAGGCCAGTGATTCTACCTCTTGTTTCTTATGTTTGACTAGAAAAGTGAGAAAGCCTCTGGTTCAAGCCAAAGGAGAGGAATCCATCTCTCTCCTCCCTTTGGGATGGGCATTGTCACTGCTGGAGTTACCTGGAATAAAGTGCGTGTTGGATGGGCAGGCCAGGAAGCAGGTCTCCAGGCCCCCAGTCCTGCTGCAGGCCAGCTGGATTCGGGGGGCTGCTTTGGCACCAGGAAGGCATTTCACTGTCTCTGAGGAGGAAGACATAAGTGGTCACTCTCGGGGTTGAGGGCATTCTCACACAAGGATCAGGAATGTGAAAGGGGCTGGGGGTGGAGAAGGGATTTCTCAGAGCCAGGATACCATATCAAGTCACTTCACTTCAACAAGGATGTTTTGACTGCCAACTCAATGCAGGGTCCTTAAGGAGACAGGCCACAACTTCCAGCTATAGTTAGAAGGCACTATAGCAATACCCCTGTCCAACCTTCTCAGAACATGATCTTTGGATGCATTGGGAGGGGCATAGAGTGAAGGGGGCAGAGGCCTCCTGGTCAGATCGCTTCTGGGGTGTTGTGTTTTGTTCAGTACGTCACTTCTGTAGAAGGACATTAACACTGCCACTTATCTAGAATGGGAGTCCCAGGATCAGCCGATCAACAAGCATTGAAGCCTAGTGATGGAGACCAGGGAAAGGACTGGAAACATGGTATACAGGGATTGCCTGAAGGAACTGGGGATGAATGACCTGGAGAAGAGATGTAGGAGAACCCTGGGTGCAGCTTTTCACTATTTCTAAAGGGGCTGTCATGGGGGGAAGGCATTGGATATGTTTGTTGTCTGGCCTGGCAGAGCCAGAAGCAAAGGTTGGCAGCTTTGGAGGTAGATTTCACTAAGTGTGACCATGAGAACTATTCCAGGAGGGCTGAACTGTTGCTGGAGGTGGTGGTCTCTTCAAGTGGAGTCTCTGTGACCCCATTGTCAGCGTTATTATGGAGAAGAGTCTTGCTTAAGATTACATTGGACTAGATGGCCTTGGAGGCTACTTACAACCCTGAGATCAGAAAAACATTTAAGAGCTGAGATTCTGTGAGAAAACAGAGGGTCCAAGAGAGGAAATAGCTTGTTGAAGATCTTACTGCAAATTATGGCAGGCCTGGGACCCATGTGAAGGGTCTTTTTTCCTACTTCCCGTAGGGCTGCTCTCTTCTGGGAGGAAGGGTCTTTTCCACCAGGCCACTTAACCTTTGAAATCCAGAGTTGGACAGTGGGGAAGGTCCTGGCTCTGGGGTCACAGGATCTCGGCTTGAGTATACACTCTGCCACTTACTCCCAGCATAATCCTGGACCAGTCATTTTCCCTTCTTGGACTTTTTAAAATGTAAAATTAGAATGTTGGGTTAAGTGACTCTTGTGAGGTGTCTTTAAGCTCTGAATCTATAATCTGTAACCCTGCACAGGTGAAACCCTGTAACCACCAGCTCTGGTGGCATTGTTTTCACTCCTTCTACCATGTTGATAATGTGATAATTCTCATCCCCTTCTGTTAGTGCTGAGGCCCCACCACTGGTGATGGGGAAGCAGTTGGGACTTACTCACCAACACAATCCTTCTTGTTCCAATGTAGCTTCCTCCCAGCAGGACAGGCACACTCATAGCTGCCCATTGTGTTGAGGCATCCATAGTCACAGCTTCCATTGTTGATGCTGCACTCATCGACATCTGGAAGTACAGAGGGACAGGTCAGTGCTGGTGAGGTCAGAGGAAAGGCGGCCTTTCTTACTGAGATGTAAACCTCAACAGATAAAGTGGAAAGAACATTTTCTGGGAAGGTCCACCACTGGGAAAAGAGAAGACAAACACTCAGAAATGGACTCATATGGACAGACAGCCAATTGGAGGCATGGGGTGGAGTAAAAGGGGTGAACTGGACTTGGGGACAGGAGACCGGGAGTCAAGATCTCAAGGCTTTGCCTTTACTTGTGTGTGTCCCTGGTAGCAAGTCCTTGGATGGAGTGTAAGATCCTAGAGTGCAGGACCCTTTTCTTTGTGTGCTCAAAGTCTAGCCTGGCACATAGTAGGTGCTTAGTTAAGTACTTGTTGAATGCTTAATTGTTGCTCACTAGCTCTGGAACCTTGAATATACACTCTGCCACTTACTCCCAGCATAATCCTGGACCAGTCATTTTCCCTTCTTGGACTTTTTAAAATGTAAAATTAGGTTGGGTTAAATGACTCTTGTGAGGTGTCTTTAAGCTCTAAATCTATGATCTCATGATCCTGTAACCCTGCACAGGTGAAACCCTGTAACCACCAACTCTGGTGGCATTGTTTCCACTCCTTCTACCATGTTGATAATGTGATAATTCTTATCCCCTTCTGTTAGTGCTGAGGCACTCACCCCCTCTCTGTCCCTTAGTTTTTTATCTGTGAAAAGAGGAAGATATCACTAGGACTAGCTATGTCCCAAGGCTGTGGGCATTGTGACAACCAGTGGAGATCATGTGTACAAAGTGTCTTACAAATCCCACTGTGCAGCACCATGTCAGCAGTTAGCCTTCTTCAGAGAGATGTGGTCAGACACATGGAGACATGCTTATAGGTCTCACCTCTCAGATTACCCTCCAGCTTTACAGGTTTATTTCATCTGACACCCTTTCATAGAATCTACATTCCAGTAGAACTGGCCAATGAGCTTTCCCTCCAACTTGATGGTCCTTCTCGTGTGTCTCTGCCTCTGTCAGGCTATCCCTCACCCCTCACATTCTAGATTCTTAGAATACTTTCCCTCCCTCAAGGCCCATCTCTGGCTAAAATAAAGCCTTTCCAGAACCCTTCGTTAGTTAGTGTCTCTCAAATTACATTGGATTGAATTGACCCAAGTGCACATCGTTCCTGCACTCCCACCCCAATGGACTGGAAGGTTTTTGAAAGCCAGTATTATATCATTTTGGTCTTTGTATACTTAGGGCTGAGTGCAGTACCTTGTATACAACAGGCATTTAGTATTTCTTGAAGAATGGAACAGACCCAGCCATAAATACTTCTAGGCACACAAAGTCACTCTGATAACAGACACACAGACAAATGTAGCAGCATAACAGTCTGACTGTCACACCTACAGCCAGACATACAATCACACCCATAGTCAGAGAGGTACACAGTATAATCAGACGCAACATAACACATACTCACAAAATGGCAAGTAGATCACAGAATTTTAGAGCTAGGAGAGACCTTAGAAAAGATAGAGTTCAGGCCCCCACGAGGAAATAGGCCCTGAGAGAAGTGACTTGACCAACTTGGCACCGTGAGGTCAAGTCAAGGACTCCAGCTCCATCTATTATGTACAACTGCCTGAGCCTTCAAAGCTTAGGGATGTCTCCCCCTCCCCAACCTCAGGGCTTTGCCCCAGGGAGACGATTTGGGAGTGCCTGAGGTGCACCTTCATCAAGTACAGACTTCTTGACTTTTTTTAGTGCTCACCTTCATTCTCCAAATCCCTTCCTGCTTCCCCATTCTGGCTTCAACCAGCACAACTGCATGGTAGGCAGACTCCCTGCCCCGTCCGCCTATCCCCTCCCCAACCCCAGTTGATTTACCCAAAGATGCCAGAATTCTTAGGTACAGTTCTGGTACGCTTCTTCCCAATGCCTAGCTTCTCGTAATAAATCATGTTCTATTATAATGATAAACTGATTCAAGCCCAATTATGTCTTTATACTTTTAAATTACACTTCAGGGTGGGCAACCTATGGCCTTGAGGCCACATGTGGCTCTCCAAGTCCTCAAGTATGGCCCTTTGACTGAATCCAAACTTCACAGAACACATGTGACCTTGAGGCTGCAGGTTCCCTATCCCTGGCTGTAGTCTGTGGTGTAATTTTTCCTCTCTTTTTTGTGCTTATAACTACTCCTTTCAAGCTTTAAGAGAGATGCCCCTGGTTAGAGTAAAATTAGTTTGGGTGAACAAGCTCATTTTCACTCTTCCTATGTTGGAGCCATCATGAAAGGTGGAATGAATAATGGGATCTTGGAGACTGACTACAAGTCTCAGCTCTGAACTAAGATCTTAGTCTCTTAAAGCTCTCCTTCTTGGGCCTCAGTTTCCCCATCTATAACACTAAGACGGTGGCACTTAGATGATCTCTAAATTCTTTTCCGATACTTGTGAGTGAGTGTTGCAGGGGAAAGAACATTGGATTGAAAGTCACAGAATCACAGGATCCCATAGTTGAAAACAACTTTCTTGTTTCACTCATATCTGAATAGAATTCCACTCCATGACTTACTGACCAGTAGCCAGCCAGCTTCTGTTTGAAGACCTCTGGTGATGGAGAACTGACAGGCCATTTCACTTTGGGACAGCTCTCATCAGTGCATCAGGATCCCATCTGGCCTGCTGCATCTCTGCTCTGTACCCTTACTGCTCTGTCATCCCTCCAAAGACAACAGGTGGTTCAGATAACAGGTGACATCTAACCTCCACCCTGAGTAGGTCTTCTCTTCTCTAGTCTGAACAGCCCCAGTTCTTCCTTCATCTGGACTCATGTGTCTTGCTCTCTAATCTCACTCACCACCCTGGTCATCCCCATCCAGACAGCTTTTCTATGCCTTTCCTAAAATATGGTACCTAGAATTAGACACAATCTTCCACATGTCTTCTGACAGGGCAAAGCCAGTCAGTCAAGAAACATTTATGAAGCACCTACTATATGCCAGGGGTATTCACAGTTGGTAGAATTGTCACCTTTCTGGTGCTAGGCACACTTGGGGGATGGTGCTTTGGGGAGGGTTGAGGGTTTCTGGGTAGACCATATGTGCATATGAGCATCAGATCTTCTTTTGGTAACTGCTGGTTGGAATCCCTTTGCCTGCTTCCCCTTCCTCTTGCCATTGCCTCCTCCATTTACCCCTCTCACGCCTCTTCCCCTCTCCCCTGTGTCACACTGAGGGCCGAACTTCTCTGACTGTTCTCTAGAGACAGCTTTGATCTATGTTCTTATCCACTTGGGGCTGTATTTTTTTTCCTTATTTCCTTTTTTGCTTATTATCTGGTCACAGAGTGCAGCTCTAGCCAAAGTCCGTAGGAAGAGGCTCGCCAGCTCATGGGTTTGCCTCTTTCCTAGACACCCAGTTAGATGGAGGAAGTAGGAGAGGATCCGTTCTTGGAGGCTAAAGGGAGCCTGGGTTCGGCCACTGGTCAGCTTTTCATTTCAGTGCCCAAGAGCCCTCGCTTAGACAGGATAGCAGAGACATAGAAACAGATAATGATAGGGCTGACAGGGCTCAGGAAGAAGAGACTCCTGAGGCTTTCCTCAGTTTGCCCTGACCCAAGGGAGCCGCAGATACAGGGAGACCCCTGGGGTTTCCCATTCCTGGAACATCCCTCCCAGAGGGATGAGTGTGAGGGTGGGGCAGCAGTGAAAGCTGGATGGTGTGATGACCGAGAGGTAAAGGTATGGGGTAATTGAGATCAGTTTAGGTGGATTCCACCTAAACAAACAAACAAAGGAGCCTGCTCCAGGGCTGGCTTTAGGTAGTAGAAAGAGTTCTAGACCTTTAGGCACTATGTGATTGTGAGAAGGTTGTTTAACCCTTGTGGGGCTCAAACTTCCTCATCCATAAAGTGGGGATTAAGATGTTTGCTCAACTTACTTTAGGAGATTGTTAGGAGGAAGACATTTTGTAAATCTTAAAGTGCTATTTAAATGAGAGATACTATTATTGTTGTTACTGTAATTAGAGCTGGCCTCTCTGCCCACCTCCCTTTCACTTACCTTCGGGTCTATGTTCTCTACAAGGGGTACTTTCATTACTCTTGCAACCATCTCAGAAAAGTGATCCCTGGCACAGGCACCATACTAAGGCCTCTGTTACGACTTAATGGATTTGTATATTAACAGGAAATAGATTTCTAAATCCCCAATAGAAGCTCTAATGGTGGATTTTCAGATCTTGTTGGCCAGTGAGGGAGTTGGTTTGGGTCTAGGAACCTTCCCTGAGCCTTTCAAATCCAGTTTCCATCTACTTTGGGGTCTTCCCTGCCCCTCTTGCCTGCTTCCCTTGATTCCTTGACTGACATTACTATGCAGGAAACATTGAAATAAAACTGTGAATTGTTAGAATGGAAAGGGGCCCTTAGAACACAGAACACGGAACAGGAGAGCCAGAAAGGGTTTTAGAACCAACAGTATTGGAGCTGGAAGGACACTTAGGGACTGTTTGGTCTAATCTCTTCATCTGACTTCTCATTGTTAAAATTTGTTCTCTGATTATTCAATTGCAGTTTGATTTTTTTATCCCTTGAGGCTGGTGCTTTTGCCCAGGTGGCTAGCCCGCTTCCAAAAGGCTCAGACACCCCTTCTCCAGGACCCCCCAACCCCCCCCACCCCCCATTGCTAAAGAAGAAATGACTCCAAACCTCCACAGTGGGTCAGGCCGTACAGAGTGTAGCCCCGATGGCACAGGCACTCAAAGCTGCCCGGCGAGTTAATGCAGGTGTGGTCGCAGGTTCTCTCGAAGGAACACTCGTCTATGTCTGGGGCAGTGGGGGAGAGGAGAAAGGACTGGTCAGGACATTAGAATTATCATTAGAGTTGGGCAGACATGCAGACCCCCTGCCTGAAGAAGTGCCCCAGGATGAGGCACGCTGGGGCAGCCCTGAACCTTGCTGGACAGCTCCCTTAGGCATCTTTGTCCTTCTGTGGGCGAAGTGCTTCCTTCTAGCATTTCTTCATTCGTCTAATCCTCCTCCGTAACACAACTCATCATCAGATCTCTGAGGAGGATGGGACTTGAATTCAACTGGTGTACCTGAGCAGCAGGCCCCTCATGGTGAATAAGCCACCAACCAACAGCCATTTATTAAACATCTACTGTATGAAAGTCATTGTGCCAAGTTCTGAGGATTCCAATGCAAAGGTTAAAAATTCTGCCCTCATGCAGCTCATGTTCGAATTGGTGAGAAATCACGTGGCTATATGAGCACACACAGAATATGTACAAGACAAATACAGAATAACTTGGGGGACACTTGGAGCTGGGGAGAGCAGGAAAAACTTCGTGGTAGGGCTGGAGCTGAGTTTTTAACGAAGTGAGGACTTTCAAGAGGCAGAAATAAGGAGGAAGAGCCTTCAGGCATGAGGAGCGGTCTGTGCAAAGGCCTGAGGACAGGAAATGGCAGGTTGTATTGGAGGCCAATAGGGCAAGACTCCAATTTGTGGTGGGGGAAATGTGTAAGAAGATGGAAAGTGTAGGAAGGGTATGGCTGTGGACAGTTTTAAATGTCATGTGGAAGAGCTTATATTTGATTCCGGAGGTAATGGGGAGCCGCTGGGGTTTATTGGGTGGGGGACGAATGGCCAGACTTGCACTTTATGGAAATCCCTTTGGCAGCAGTAAGGACAGTCAAGTGGAGAAGTGAAAGTGACCAGCCAGCAAGATACCATCTAAACCCTGCTTGAAGGATTCCAGCGACAGAGAGATTAGTACCTTCATTAACAATCCACTCCATTGCTGAGCATCTCTTATTGGGGAAATCAGCTGAAATCAGACTTCTTCACATCCCACCCTCCACACTTACCTATACCTAATAGACACCTAAAGGGGGTTGAATTAACCAGAATTGTGCCAGATGTTCAGGAATTCAGCCAGTAGGTGTCAGTGCAGACTGTACAATCAGGCTACTTGTCCAAATTTGGATTTGGGATTGTCCAGATTTTAGACTATTTATGATATACACAATCATATATTTGGAACGGCAGAAGCCTTCATATACTTACAGAACTGGAAAGTTGGAAGGGGGCCATCTATTTTAATTCATGCACTAACGGAACCCCACTTGAATACACCTGAGAAATGGATTGGCCCCAGCTCACCTCATTCTACCCCCACACCACCCCCAACTTTTGTCATTTGCCAATTTGAGTATGCCATCTTTATCTTTATCTAAGTCATTCATAAAAATGTCATACAGCAGCCTGGGGCTAATCCTCGGTCCCTACCCTGGAGACTCTTGCTGCATAGACATCAGATCATTACCAGCTGATTTCTGATTCTGGTCATCCTACCAGCTCTGACTCTATCTGAGTGTGTTGCCACCTGGGGCCACTAATCTGTATAGAAGGATCCCTGTGGTAGGTGCTACTCTGGGCTTAGTGGTAGAATGTCATATTACCTAGATTTTGTCATATTTTTATTTATTTTGTTAAGTATTTCTCGGTTTGATTAAATTCCCAGTTTGTGAAGTATTTCCCAGTTTAATCTGGGTTGGGTTATCCTCTGGAACGTTGCAGGTTGTGGGTGTTTGATCCATCTGATCTGTATCTCCCCATCTTCTCCACGAGAATAGAATAACATATTTTATTAAAAGTTTTGCTCATATCTAAGCAAATTATATCTCTGGCTATGTATATTATATAAATATGCCTCTATCATCTATCTAGTCTTCTCTCTGTCTATTCGTCTATCTATCTCTTAATCTATAGAGAAAATTGGAAATGCTCAAGGGGCAGTGCCTTGCCCAGAGTTGCCAGGTGGCGAGTGGAACACTTTCCTTGTAGGATACCAAATGTCATTAGTTTTAAAGGCCCTCGTGCAGTAAGTGCCAGCTTACTGTGGGGATTTCTGAGTTCTGAGCCATGATCTCTGGGTCTCTGTTTCCCCAACTGTAAAAAGAAAGGGTCGAACTAGATGGTGTTTCCGAGCCCTTTCGCCTCTAAATGCCTTTGATTCTATGAAAATCTGAAGATGATTGTGGGAGCAATGTCTAGGGATTGATTTGAGAAAAAAGCCGTCCTCGTGAGCTCATCTGCGTCTGCTGCCACTAGGGGGTGCTCGTAAACCATCAGTGCCAGTTTCACCTGTCCCGAGGTAGCTAAATTCTTAGTACTCAAGGCTGGAAGGCATCTTGAGCTGACTGAGGCTAACAACCCCTTTATGTTAAAGAGGAGGAGAATGAGATGTCAGAAAATAGCAGCAGGGCAGGAGCCTGGGCTTCCACCGGAGAACAACTATAGGGAGAGGAGGTCAATCCAGTGAGTGGCCAAGCAGAACCTTTCTTGTGGGTAGGCCTGTGAGTTAGGCACTCGCCAGTGCCCACCATGAAGGAGCTTTGAGACTTCTGGGAGCTGTGGGCAGGGGAAGAGATAGTACACAGAAAAGTAGGGGAGGGCTCTAGACTAGTGGCTCTAGGGCAGTCTGAAGAGGAGAGATCACTTTCAGCTGGGAGGATCAGACAAGACTTTATGGAGAAGGTGATACTCAGGCACTTACATTCAGTTCAATTCAGTAATGCTTATTAAGTGCTTATACTTCACAGAGCTTTGTAGCAGTCACTGAGTGAACTGCAGAATTTAGGTAAGATCCTGTTCTTGCCTTCAAGGAAGTTATAGGCTGGGAAGAAGGTTGGAAAATCTTAAAAAGCAAAAAGACTCAAGGAAGGAAGAATCCAGGAAGAATTCAAGGAGGAACATCAGAAGTGGACCTTGAAGGAAGAGAAAGATTTGAATGGGTGGAGGAGATAAAGAGCAAAGGGAAGGAGCGGGGAGGAGGGCTGTAGTCATGTGTATAACTAGGAGACGGCAGAATGGATTCAGGAAATAGCCAAGAGTCTAGTTTTGCTAGAACATAAGAGCAGGTGATGGGATAACAGAAAATGAGACAGGAAAGGTAGGAGGGATCGACATTAGAATGCCAAGAAGGATGGGGAACAGCTAATAGCCCCCAGTCTTTAACAGGCTAACATCTTGGAACTGTTGGCTGATGGCCCTTTCTAACCCCAGAGCCAGAATCTCCTGCTACTCTTGGAGATGGTGAAAACATTTCTTTCCATTAATTCATTAGAGATTACAGTTGGGTTTTTCCAAAGGCAAATAAAGGTAAACCAAAAGCATCAGGATAATGTAAAACATGAAGCTGATGGATTTCTAGAGCTTGAGAGTCTTCCCAGAATCCTAGAATGTCTTTAGAAGCCAACCTTCAGAGTCATCTAGTGCAAGCTATACTTGAAGAAGAATGTGCTCTGTAACAAACCTGACAAATATGCCCCTCCTTAATTGGGTTATACTTTAGGAAGGACATGGGTAAAGTGGATGGCCACCAGGGAAGGCTAGCCAGGATGGGCCAGGCCTCAAGCAGGGCTCCAGCTTGAGGAAATAATTGGAGGAATTGGAAATGTTAAGCCTGGAGGTCTGCAAGCAGGGATGTGGGAGGAGAAATTCAAACTTAGGTACAACTTGGACTAGATTCCCTGCCCCTGCCCCCCAATCCAGTCCTTTTGCCTCTAAGGCACCATGATTTTGTATACTTGGTGTTTTCTTCCTCTTAGCATTTTTGTAAGGACCAAATGGTATGAAAAGAAATTTGTAAAATGTCTGAGTTGTTGTTCCTGGGACAGCAAGAGTGAATGAGGGTCTCATGGCAAACTTCAGACCTTCAGCTAGCAAGTAAAGTCCCTGAACTGTGAATCACTTAATTACCACAGAGCTGAATGACAAGGACTTCTAAGGATAATCTTATGCTTACTGCCATAAAGAAACTGGATCAGGAACGATGCCAAGAGCAGACATACTGCTGCACTTCAAGGTTTGCCAAAAGCTTTTTACATCCTGTCTGTCCTGGTCCTTGCCCCAAACACCCTGTGAAGTGAGTGCTACAACACCCAACATTTCCCATCACTGCTCTCACCATCAGCTTCTTAAATGTAAAATGGGGAGAATACCTGTGTCATATTCACAGAATTGAATCCTGGAAGGGATCTTTGACATTGCCTTGTCCAGCTCTCTCACTTTGGAGGTGAGAAACTGAGTCTCAGTGAAAGTCAGAGACTGATCCCAGGTCACAGAAACAGGAAGCAATAGAAATGCTGTAAAACCAAAGCCCCTTCCCAACCAGGCTGCCATCCACAACTATGGGGTTCCCACCCCTCCTCCAAGGTGCCAGTTGTGAGGAGTGGTATAACTAAACTGCTAATACTGTGGTCTGTGTCTTGGACCAGGACTCAAGAAGCCTGAGTCTGATTCTACTGCTCACTCAGTTTGTGACTTTGGTCAAGTCCTTTCCTTTTGTCTTGGTCTCAGTTTTGTCCTCTGAAATAAGGGGTTAGATTAGGTAATTTCTAAGGTTCCAGCTTGGTCTAAATCTTATGGCCTCTGAGGTCTCTTCTCTCTGATTCATTACCAAGCAGAGCCCTGCCCCAACAGCGGAGCTTGACTTAATTTCCCTCTTTACTACTGTCTGACACAGGGGAGTATGTGAGTCACGAGTACAGCTAAAAGAAGGAAGGTTTTAGAAAGAATTACCTTGACAGGTCCGTTCATCTGTCAGTAGCTTATAGCCTTTCTGGCAGCTACATTCAAAGCTGCCCACTGTGTTCCTACAGAAATGGTCACAGCCTCCACTGTTCACCAAGCACTCGTCGATGTCTACAGAGAGCAAAGAGAAAAAACACACACAGATGAAATGTGCCTCCCCTCCCCACTCCTCACCCTGAGGTCAGCACCAGCCCTCCAGCTTCGAATTCTAGTCACCAAGATCATCAAGTATAATCCCTTCGTTTCACAGATGACAAAGCTGAGTTCCAGTGGTGCTGACCAGAACCCACACTTTGCTGCCCTCTGCACTTTCTCCAGAATGCACAGCAACTTGGATTCCAGTTAGTGGTGTGCTTTGCTTTGTGAGGCAAGGTAGTGGTGTAGGCACATTGGTCTGAGGTTCCAGAGACCTGGGGTCTAGGTTTAGCTCTTCCATTTCACAGTGATGGGACCAGGGGGTGAAGAACTCTGTCTAAACTAGAAATGGCAAATGTTTGCAGGAGCCCATGCTTTGCCACCCCTTGGCAGCTCCAGGAAACATGGCACAGTTCCAGTTAGTATTCTGAATTACCAGAAGTAAATGTTGAGGGGGACTGACCTTTCTCATCATGTCAGCACTCGAGGCCTACCTAGTTTTCTAGGGGAGTCTCCTCTGAGCTGTACTCTGAGAGCTGAGGCTGAGTGGAAGTCAGCCCCTGTCCATCTTATAGCCTCCTCCTTTCTGGGGCTTGTCTTTGTGTTGGGTGTGTTTGTTGGAGGGGGATGGCTCCAAATCACAGAATGTCATAGCTGGAAGGAATTAGAGACCATCTTATCCAAACCCTGATTATACAGAGTAAGAGACTGCAGTTCAGAGAGTGGAAGTGATCTGGTTACAGCTATTCAGCCGAGATGTAGCAAAGCAGAAAACCTGAGATGTTTAGCTCTCACAGAGTCAGTCAACTTTGTCCTTGACAATACCTTCTGAACCTTTTTCTATTCTTTTAGGTGTTTCTGCATCAGAGGTTGAGGAACTCTGACACTGTAGAAGCAATTTAGATAAAAATTTATTTCTTAATTTGTTCATCAAATTGTTATCTAATGAGAGTATGTGCATAGTGTATTCTCAGCCTATACTACATGTATAGTTAGCCTCTTCACCAAATATCTCCAGAGAGCAACAAGATGAGAAGGGGTGTGGTGGAGAGCTATTGGTCCTGGAATCAGAAAACCCAAGCTTCAGTATAGTGTCTGACACCAGCTTTGTGACTTTAGTCCCAATGCAGAGTGCAGCCTAGGAGAACCTTCACCCTTTGTGGCTGCCAGGTGACTCTAGACATGAACAGCTCTTTGTCATGTATCAAATTATGTCTCATTTAGCATTTATATGCAAGGTAGTGTGATAAAGACATATGGGCAGTCTAAAATGATCCCTACCCTCAAGAATCTTATGGCATAAGGAGAAAAGAGACATCCTGAAAAGGAGGCTAATAGAGGGTTTTATAATAAGGACCAAAGAAATGGGATAGAAAATAAAAGCCAGAGGGGAAGTAAGTGGTTGGGAGAGAAAGAGAAGGAGTTAGGGAAGATAAAGAGGTAAAGAGAGAGAGACTCAGGGATATGGAGACAGAGAGATAAAGAGAAATAGAGACAGAAAGAGACAGATATAGAGGCTGAGATAAAGAGACAGAGACAGAGAGACAGACAGACAGACAGACCAATCTGTATGTTTAGGGGAGGCTTCATGGGCTGAATTCCCATTCCTCTTTTAAAGTCCAAATCAAAGGCTGTTATCCAGAAGGCCTTCTCCAGCACCTCCATCACCAGGTCATTAATGACCTCTCGCCTGAGATTTCACAAGGCACGTTGCATGTCTTAGTGTACTGATACCGTGAATTATAACTCAGAATTAGGGTTAGGGTACTGAACTAGTCCTTGAACTCTATGTCATCAACAGTGCTCTGTAGAGATTATGTGTGTGTGTTCGTCCTTCATTGCCAAAGAAGACCATGCCATCAGAGAAATGATGACATGACTTGCACTTGACTTTGTTTTGAGTGAGGGAGGGCTGTGCAGGTCACCAGCCTCACTTCTCCTCCAAAGCCATCTGAGTCCAGTGACCAGATATTCATTAGGATGACTGGAGATGACCCAGGATGAGGCAATTGGGGTTAAGTGATTTGCCCAAGGTCACACAGCTAGTGAGTGTCAAGTGTCTGAGGTGAGATTTGAACTCAGGTCCTCCTGATTCCTGCACTGGTGCTCTATCCACTGCACCACCTAGCTGCCCCTCTGCATATAGTAGACACTTAGTACAAGTTATGGCTCACACTTTGCTCTTCTTCCAGCTAATCCCCATCTAACTTCTCCCCCACCTCTGATTTTGACCTGAATCATGTTTTGGTGCCACAGCTTTCCCCCTCATCCATCACCTCTCACTGGGTAATCTGCCCAGGGTCACACAGCTCATGAGGACTGGAGGTAGGGTTCAAACCCAGATTTTCCTGGCCCTAGGTTCCTTACTTTAGCCAGCAGCCCCACCATCTCTGGTTGAGGATTTTGAAGAGGGGGATTTCTGTTCAGTTTGGGCCAGAGGACCCTTCTAACTCTGAGTTTGTGAACCTTCATTTTCTCATTTGTAGAATAATAATCCCAGAGTTACTTGTTTTACAGGATCGCTGGGAGGATCCAATAAGATGATAATGAAGCGATTTAGAACCATAAAGTGTTGTATAAGCTGCTATTATCTTTCCTGCTATGGTTGGTTACATTTTTGTTTCTGCTCTGTAGTCAGCAAGGTCTTCTTAGGCAAACACTGTAGGATGTCTGTGTTGGGACTTCTTCTGAAACTTGGACCTTCTGAAAAGTACAGGATGCAACCACTAACTGTGAAAACATTTGGAGCAAGCCAGAGCCTGAACCACCTTCCTCTGTTTCTTTCCATTGGCTATGGCAGCACTGACAAGGAGGAGAAAAATAATTTCCCTCAGTGGAGAAGACAGAGAATGGGGCATTTTACAGGAAAACACTCAGCCCCCAGCCTTTTCAGGCTACAATTGGTTTGTGTAAATTCCATCCTCTCCCCACCTTTCCCAACTATTTTTCTTTCCATGGTTATAAATATTATTCTATAGGAGGCATGTAAAATAACAAATTATTCTTTTTGGAGGAAAAGGAGGAGGGAAGGTGGGGGGAAAGGAAGGTGCCCCAGATCCCATTTACATGATTTAACCATAGGATTTCATAGCTGGAAGGAATGAACCTTAGGGATCATCTTATCCAAGTCTCTCATTTTACAAGGGAGGAAACTAAGGCCCAGAGTTCCCTGGTGACTTGACCATAGTCATACGCATAATAATAGACCTGAGACTAGCACCCAAGTCTTAGGATTCCAGATCTAGTTCTCATGTTATTGCAGATTCTCCAACCTCTGTGCCCAGGACTGTCCCAAAGCAGAGCCCTGAAAGAGGCCATTTGTTATAGTCTCACAGTTGTAGGGACCTCAGAGATCACCTAGTTGAGCCCGTCTTTGAGCAAGGATTGCCTCTACATCATCCCTCAGTTGTCTCTGGGGAGATCTCATTCTACTTTTGTATAGCTTTTATTTTTAGGAAGTTATTCCTTAAATTTAGCCAGCATCTGCCACTCTGAAATGTTCTTCCATCGCTCTTAATTCTGTAGTGTGAGATCAGGCAGATTAAGTCCAGTCGCTCTCCCAGAAGAGATCCCTTCAGGTCACTGAAGACAGTGAGCATCTCTCCAAAGCTTTTCTTCTTCTTTAGGTAGTCCTTGCCTGGTGGAGTGTTCCTTCTTCTGCCATCCTGATGCTTTGCCTCTGAATGGTCTGTGTCCAGTGGGATCATCATCTGGGATTGTTGTCATGGATCACTGGAGGCTGGGAGTCAGGAACTGGGGCTTTGTCACAGATGCACTTTAGGATGACGGATCCAAAATGTTAGCACTGGACTGAAGCAGGGGTCTCTTCTATGTCCTTGTCAAGTCTTCATGCATCCAGTCTCTGAGTGAATACCATTGATGTAGCTCTTAAACAAAGCCCTTCAGATGCAAGTAGTGGACATTTCGTTCTCCTTGTTTCATATAGTTGAGGCCCAGTAAGAGAGTGTGTTTGCCAGTGTCTCATAGATGGTTGGAGCCAGGACCTGAGCTAAGGTCTCTTGGTTCCACCGTATGCAGCCGGCTTCATGGAGCGCATTCTCTTACGAGGCAGATAGTTCCATTGTTAGACGGCTCTAATCGGCCAAAATCTGACTCTTAGAAACTTGGAGAGCTGTCAGGGTCCTCACATGGCATCTCGTAGCAGAGGCAGGAATAGGCTCCTCCCCAGCATTCTGGACAAATGCTTGGTCTCCAGCTTGTACTTCTGCACCATGTGAAGTAGGCAATGTGACTATCACAACCCCATGTTCTAGGTTAGAGACATGAAGGGATTTGCTCACAGTTATGCAACTAATGAATCTCAGCTGAGCCTTGAATCTAAGTTCTGTATTCTTGTAGACCAGAGCTCTTTCCACTAAAATAAGCAGTGTTTGAACAGCTCGAAATCTTCTAGGGAGTGGCAGGGAATCAATCTACTTTTGAAGCAGCTCATTTAACTGTTTGATAGCTCTAAAGAGGTAGCTGGGGGTACTAGAGTGCACAGAGTACTGGGCCTAGAATGAGAAAAACCTGAGTTCAAATCCAGCCTCAAACACTTACTAGCTGTGTGACTGTGGGCTTGAACTCTATTTGCCTCAGTTCCCTCCACTGTACACCAGAAGTAACAGTGAGATCTACCTTAGAGGGTTGTTGTGAGAATAAAATGAGATGACAGTTGTAAAATGCTTAGCACAGTACCTGCTACACATCAGGTGTCATATAAATGCTTATTCTTTTCTTTTCCTAATTATTAGGAAATCTTTCCTTATATTGAGCCCAAACTGACCTCTTTATAACTTAAAGAGAATCATGGACTCCTGAAGTCTCAGACTGTAAAGAGCTCTTGGAGGTCATGTCATCCAACACCTCTGCCAACTGAAGGAATCCCTTGTAGAATGCCCTGGGCCCTGATGCCACTTATAGAATGGGTGGAGAAAAGAGTAGGAATGGGACAATCTTCCCTCCCAAGCTGTGGTGAAGATAGACCTAGGTTAGGTTGTCCAATTCCCTGAGCACCCTTCTTTTGACAACCTGAAGCAGTTTTAGTTTGGCTGGTATAAATCAGGCAAGGAGCACAGAGCTGAATCTGACTTCTCAGCTTCATCACCACTTGCTTCCAGTCTTGGTACATACTATGTGGAGGAAACATTTGGGCTCAAGCCAGAGCCCAAAGACACTCCTGTGAAAAGCTTCCCCCTCTCAGGAGAAGTTGTCACTGGGGTGTAGTGGAAAGGACCCCTGGCCACGAACATAGACAAGTCCTTCTACTGGAATCCTTGGGAGCTGGGTGACCCCGGACAAAGCACTTTCACCCTTGGAGCTTCAGTTACACCATTTTTTAAATGAGAGGATTGGATAAGATGGTCTCTAAGACCCCTTTCTGGTCTGCTATTGCTGATTCTGAAACCTAAGACTGACATTAAGCACCATTATTTCAGGCCTCTGAGACTCAATCATCCACCCTGACAGCCATTGGATCAACTCATGCTAAATGCTCCCTGTATGTCCAGTAGTCCACTGTCAATACCATGCCTAGCATGGAGTAAGCACTTAATACATGCATTTCATTCATTTGCGCACTCATTCAAATAACATCCTATCTCTTCAGACACTAAATCACTGCTAACTCAGCATCCTTCCTATTCATTGCAGCTAGGATAACAAGAGGAGGTATCCATTGGAAGAAGAAAATATTTGCATCAAATATCCCACGAAAGTCTGATCACCAAGATATTTAGGTAATTAATACATATATGAAGTCAAGAGTATTTTCCAATGGACAAATGGCCAAAGGATATGAACAAACAGGTCTCAAAAGGATTACAAACTATTAACAAACCATAGAAAATATTGCTCCAAATCACTAATAATAAGAGAAATACATGTGAAAGCAACTCTTAGGCTTTACCTTGGAGCTCCTAGGCAAATTGGCAAACATGCCAAACGATGGAAATAATCAATGTTGGAGGGTCCACAGACAGGAACACTAACATACTGTTGGTGCAACTGTAATTTGGTATAACCTTCTGGAAAGCAATTTAGAATTGTGTTAGAAACTGACTCAAATGTCCGTGTTTGATCCAGAGATCCTACTGCTAGGCATATACTCCAAGGAGTTCAAAGACAGAAATAAAAATCCCACATGTAGCAAAATGCTAGTGCTTTTTGTTGTAGAAAATAACTGGAAACCAAGCAAATGTTCATTTATTGGGAATGACTGTGCCAATTGTGGAACATGGATGTATTGGGGCATTACTGCAGCATAAGAACAAATGGATTTAAGGGATCCAGAGAAGCCTTGGGAGGGAGGAGAATCAGGAAAACAGCAGAGATACTGATTACAGCAATGTCAGTTGGAAGAACTAAAAACCAAAGGGGAATGTGGTGTTTGTTATAATGACCAGGATCGGTCCTGGGGGAAAGCTGAGAAAATGTATGTTCTCCTGTCCCTTTGCAGAAGTAGGGGAAACGTGGACATGAAATCTTCTGTAGATGTCATTTAGTGTGCTGGACTGCTTTGTTCCCTTTCTCATTTTAGTCTTTGTTATAAAAAAATGAGAGGGTTAGATGAATGAGATGTTTTCTCCTCTCTCTCTCCTCTCTCTGTCTCTCCTCTGTCTCTCCTCTCTCTCTCCTCTCTCCTCTCTTCTGTCTCTCTCTCTCCTCTCTCCTCTCTCTCTCCTCTCTCTCTCCTCTCTTTCTCTCTCCTCTCCCCCTCTCTCCTCTCTTTCTCTCTCCTCTCCCTCTCTCTCCTCTCTCCTCTCTCTCTCCTCTCTTTCTCTCTCCTCTCCCTCTTTCTCCTCTCTCCTCTCCCCCACTCCCCCTCTCCCCCCCCCCTCTCTCTGTCTCAATTGTGTAACCCTCTAAGAAGCTTACTAGAGATCTCTCTTTTGGGCCCTCCCACTTTTTTCTTCAAACTTTTGTACCTCTCTTTAAGCCTGGGAACCAGAAGAAAACCTTCACGACAAATGTGCATAGTCCAACAGAACAAATTCCCACATTGACCATGTCCAAAAAAAAAGATCTCATCTTGTATTTGGAGTTTACTTCTCTGAGAAAGTGGGTGACATGTTTTGCCCTCCAGGATTCTGGATTTGTGGTTTTCCTAACATAGATCATAGGTCTAACATCTCCAAGTTGTTTTTTCTCCACAATATTCCTGCCTTTCTGTAGGTTGTTTTCCTAGTCCTGTTCACACTCCTCTGCATCAGTTCATAGAGCTCTTCCCAGTCTCCTCTCACTCTGCCCATTTCATATCTGATTGCACAACAAGATTTCATTCTATCCCTATTCATGCTAGTTTAGCCATCTCCTAATAGGTAGGCAGCCCTTTAGGTTCTACAGTTTTTTATTTTTGTTTTTGACTGCAAAGAAAAGAACTTATACATTCTTTCTTTCTCTCTCTCTCTCTCTCTCTCTCTCTCTCTCTCTCTCTCTCTCTCCATATATCTATATATATTTATGGAATCCAGTCTTCCTGAGTCATATGGAAATTCTCTGTCCCTCTATACCCACACTACTTCTTACTACTCTTATCATCATGATGGTTTCTGCTGCTGCTGCTGCTACTACCACTAAGCCATTTTGAGTTTTGTTATCATTATCCTTAGAAATCTTAATGATTTGCACTTGAGAAATAGCATAAAAGACATCTGTGTTAATAATAACTGACATGCAGATAATTATTTACATAGAGTAGCAAGTAGCAGGAGTGGCCATGAACCCACATCTTCGTGACTCCAAGTCCCCTGAGCTATCTCATTACTCAGTCATGCTGCCTCATTGTTGAGAATGAGAAAAGTGGGGGGGGGACCTCTTTCCCATAGCAAGAGTGAAGGATGACAACAGATGGACAGACTAAGGCTTTCTAGTACCAGTGAAATATTAAGAGAACAGGAGAAAGGTCTCCAGTGCATTGGGTTGATCTTTTTGAGGGAACTGATGGAAAGACACATGGGCAAATTACACAAGCCAAGAAGACATAGAGAGGTTTTGATCAGCATTCCATGAGGGCTTGCTCACACCAATGAGATTATTGATCCACTGAAATATCATGGAATAAGAAAGAAAAGCCAGGATGGTTTTATAAGGGGACTGGTAGGTTCTCAGGTGTTATTAATGGGTGGCCTAGTTTTAGGAAATTTGTTCACTGTATATCCAGGTTTGGCAGATTAGCATCTGTGGCTCAGGCTTAATTAGGAAATTGCAAAGATAAAAGAAGGAAGATGTCAGAGAAGGACACTATAAGGACATGCCTCCACCTGCCTGAGCCTAGGTCTGCTCCAAGAACACCTAGCAAAGCTAAG
The DNA here is from genome assembly GCF_028372415.1 of Notamacropus eugenii. Classification (NCBI taxonomy): domain Eukaryota; kingdom Metazoa; phylum Chordata; class Mammalia; order Diprotodontia; family Macropodidae; genus Notamacropus; species Notamacropus eugenii. The sequence goes on along the minus strand of NC_092874.1, from coordinate 302,602,218 downwards.
TACTTTGGATAGCCAAGGGACCTTAGAAACAGGAGATTGGAGGACTCATTCTCTCTATACTCACCTGCCAAACTCTTCTGGAGGTTGGGTGAAAGAATGAAATGGTCCAGTGGGACTGTCCCTCCCATTACCTTTGAGGTGGCTCCCAGAACTAATCCGACTAATGCTCCTCTCATTTGGCAGGTGTGACCTGTCTCTGGGACTCTGATTCACCCCTTTCCAGTTCATTTTTCACACAGTTACTAAGTCAGCAAAGATTTAAGTCCCAATTTGTGCCAGGCAGAGTGCTAAGAACTGGGGATGCAAAGAAAGATTAAAAACAATTCCTGCCCCTGGGAGATCGAAATCTAACAAAAGAGACAGCATGCAAAAAACTACACAAAACAAGATACAGGACAAGTAGGAGATTGTCACAGAGAAATGTACTGACAAGACCAAGAAAGGCTGCCTGCCCAAAGTGGGGTTTTCATTGAGACTTGAAGGAAGCCAAGGAAGCCAGAGAGGAAATTGAGGAAGGAAAGAATTTCCCCTGAAATTTACTTCTATTAGCTACAAACAAAAATAGACAAACCCCAAACTCTAGAATTTGTCCTTCTCTCTGTGTCTCCCTTCTCCCTGTCCCTCTTTCTCTGTCTCTCTCTTTGACTCTCCCTCCAACCCGACTCTCTCCCTCTTCTCTTTCTGTCTCGCTAAAGTCTTCTTCTGATCTTACATATTGTCCTGGCAATGACTGACCTTGGCATTTTGAAAGTTCTGCCAGTTCCTGCCAAGCTAGAGAGTCCTTGAGTGCAGACCTGGGGGTAGATTGTAGATGATTATTCCAGCCAAGTACAGAAGGGCTCCCCACTGGATGACTGGTCATTAAGTATTGCACTCCTTGGTCATGGAAACCCACGAACAGATAAAAATACCTAGCCCTGAGTGGTCACCATGAATGAATGTCACCTTTTATGTCTGTGGTGATAATAGTGGAGTATCAGGAAGGGGACAAAGGAGTTCAAACATCCCATATCTTGTACACAATCTACAAACACTAACAACGCTTGGTAGCTGTCATGTTTGATCCTTGTTCAGGGATGTAATTAATGTACTTCTGGTGGAGCTGAAGCCTTGACTATCTCACTGTAAATGATGGGAAAACCCAGAGGCATTGTAGCTAAGTGGGAGGACCATACTCAGGTTGGCAGAGCAGGGAATAAAGAGGCTGGAACAATCTGTGTCATTTGCCCAGATGACAAAAGCACAGTTTTGTGGTGCAGTCTGTCATCTGACTTCCCTAATGATGGTACCTGCAGCTTATAGCTCAGCACTCAGAGAATGGATTGAAGCAGCAGGGGAATCCCCAACAAGAAGGCAGCCAGGGTATACACTGACACACAGTGAATTCAATGCAAAATTGGCCATGCAAGAGGATGAATCATAGGGTTGCCAATTTGGGCCTGCAAGGGGTTCACCCCTTTTCAATAGAGGAGGAAACTGAGGCACAGAGAGGCAAAGTGACTTGCTCACAGTCACTCAGGCAGCATGCATCCAATGTGGATTTGAATCCAGAACCTTTGCCTTCAGAGCCGCAGCTCTTTCCACTGTAAAAGTGGAAAAGTGGTTTGGTGTCAGGAAATGGAAGTGGCCAAGGCTGCCAGCCACGAAGACTGTCCCAAAAAAGAGCATTAAAAGGAACTAAGCTTGGTGAGTACCAAACATCCCCACACAACATCTTGTTTGTGGCACAGCCAGGGGGCCAATGTCACTGCATTGAGGAATACATATTGGAGGTGTAAGAAGACTGGAAAAGGAGGAGGAGACCAGGCTAAATCTAAACTCTCTCTCCTTTTCCTCAACCTCTTCTCCAGGTCTTCTGCTTTATGAGAGTCCCACTAATTTCTAGCATGGTAAGATCATTGCTAATAAGTCAGAAAGACACCTTGCCAAGTCCAGTTACAAAGGCAGGGGGTTTATGGTCTGGGTTTTCTGATCTGAGGGTGTTAACCCGATTCCCACAGATTATGTGAGCGCTGACATTGGGTCAGCAGTTCAGTGAATCTCTTTTTGCTTTACCTGGGAGTCCCAGGGATTATGAAAGTTCCCAAGAGACCAAAATCTTCCCATCATTCCTCATCAGCCTGGGAAACCTATGCAGAACCATCAGTGCTCAGTATTGGAGAATCCTGGATGTGGCTGACTGGGTAGCCATGGCAATGAGACAGCCCCATAGAAGTATGTTTGCGTAAACTCCAGCCAATTCTCAGAACCCAAATGGAGCAGGGTATGGGCTTAGCCCAGCGGCAGAAGGTTAAGAAGCACTCTTACTGGGTAGGGCAGTTAATAAAATGCCTATGTTTGGAAGGCAGAAGGTACCAAGGTGGGGGCAAGGAGGGGAGGAAAGGCAGAAGAGGGCAAGGGGTGGTGGGCAGAGCAATCTTCTTGTTGTCTCTTGCCTTCTGACAAGGTGATAGCCTGCTGCAGGGGAAGGTGAGAGATGCAGAGAGGAAGGCTGCATTCCCTTCCTGGTTCCAGCACTTGCCAACTGATGACCTCTCTGAGCCTGTTTCCTCATCTGTGAAATTAACATAATAACTCCAGCCTTACAGGGAGGGCGTTAGAAGAGGAATGCTTTGTAAATCTGAAATCTTTGGAAATGAGAACTCTTCTTATTAACATGACTCAGCAGTGTGCCTGAGTTTTAAACAAACATGCCGGTGTGCTCATCCAGCTTATTCCCCAAACTTGGGTCTCAATGATTTCCCAAAATCAGATCCACTCCTTGAGGAGGAAGATTTGTTTCCAGGGTTGAGATTCCCCAAACTTGTCATTCAAAGCCCTCCATATTCTGGGTCTTGCTAGCTTTTCCAGCCTTATTTCATAGTGCTCTCTAGGACATCATGAACTATTGAAATAGGATCATTATTGTTCTTCAATCTTGTTCCATCATCTCCAGCTTCTGTCCATTCACAAAGACCATCCTCATACCTGATCTCCACATCCACTTCATCTCTACCTGTAAAAATCTCTTTTCTCCTTTGGGATTCTGTTCAACTGTCCCCTTCTCCATGAAGGCTTTCCCGACCTTCCAAACTGAAAGTGTGCTCTCCTTCCCCAGATTTTACCAGAGTACTTTGTCTGGATCCCTTTTTGCCCAGGTCCATTCTACCTTCATGATACTTAATCTCTGTATGTACCCTATCCCCCATTAAACTGTGATCTCCAGAGATGAGAGGCTTTTTCATCTTTGTAGTTCTCCCAACCATAAGTACATGTTTAATAAATGTTCCTGGAATTGAACAGAAGGAAATGAGCCAGTGTCTGAAGACAGTTTCCAAAGCAAAATTCCCTAATGGACTCAGCAGTTGTTCATTTGAAGGGGCCACAGTCATTGGGATAAAAAACCCAATCCCTCCCTGTCTACCCCACTATCTCTTGCTTTGAAGTCACCCCTAATATGTTGGTCCTATTTACTCTTTGCTGTGGGGATGGAGAGGGGAGGATTGGAATTTCCCTACTGATAGCTAACAAAGGTCATTTTGAGAAGGGCCATGAACTATCTACACGGAGCAGAAAATCATCCTTCTGCCATTGTTGGTGACCTGCCTGAAATTATAACCATACGGGGCTTTTATGTAACATTTAAAAGTTTTTCAAGCCCTTTACCTGACCTTGTTTGAGCCTCCCAACAGCCCTTTGAGCTTGTGATTGCTAGAATTGTAAGCCTTGTTTTACAGATGGAGTTAAGGCTCATAAGAGGATACTGAGCTAATTGGAGTCCAGAGGTGGACTTCAAACTCCAAATGATTCCAGGCCCGTACTCTTTCTGCTGTGCCGAATTGCCTCTCTCTGATAGTGGTCAGGGAGCCAAGCTTAGCTTCAGAGTCTGGAGTCTGTTCTTAAAAGTGTAAGAGAGCCATTGTGCTGCATCAGTCCAGAACTGACACCGTCCTTGGCCTGTATCAGGCAAGCTGCTGCTCTAAAGAGCTGCAGAGAGGCGTCCACATGGGGAGAGTGCCAGCTGTCAACATGACTTTGTTAGAGGTCTGGTATGTGCCAGGCTCTGTGAGTGACAAAGAAAAGAAAGTCACTGATGGTACCTACCACCAACTGAGCTCCTTGACTGACAGGCTCATTCAATGAGAATGACTCTATTTGGAGTTAAATGTTACAAAATGGAAAGATTCAGCCAAAGTTACAGTCATTTGGAGAAAAGGTTGATATTTAGTTTAATCTTTTTGTCCTCTTTGGATGAATGAGTATATACTTGTCTGTTCATATGTCTGATCCTGCCAGTAGAATATCTTTGTATCTTCAGCACTGGGTGTAGTCAACACAGACCATAGTAGGATCATGGTGCTAGTTGGATGGGGTTCTATTTCCTTTTATCATGCCCATGCATGTTGTAATTACTCTTGGGCTAAGACAACCCTCAAGGGGGCAATCTGCAATTTGCCCTGAAGAATTAAAAAATGGAACACGTGTGGCTCTGGCTTTACAAGGTGAGTTGGGAGGGCTGTCAAGAGAGGAGGGTGAGGCTGAGGTTAATGAGGGTCAACAGGAGGAGTCTATGAAAGCCGGGGGAGGTGGGACCAGCTTGGAATCGAGCAGAGATCTGGCATCTGTTAAAGACACTAAGAAAGGATAACTGAAGAGGAGGAATAAAAGGAAGTGAGCCTTATTATACAACCTTCTCTAATGGGGGAAAAGAAAAGAAAAGAGCCTTGGTGGAGAGGCAGTGGAGGGACATGAGAGGCTTCACACCAAGAAGAAGAAACCTTCCATTGGGGATATTGTGACCACTGGGCAAGTCAAGTCATTTAATTTGGAGCCTCAAGTAACATTGGAGTTGTTGTTGAATCTCTTCAGTCATGTCTAACTTCTCATGACCCCATTTGGGGTTTTCTTGGGAAAGATACTGGAGTGGTTTGAACAGGTGTCAGTCTGCACAGAGACTTTTCTTCCCAGGACTTTCTGAGGCTGATGAAGTGTGTGACACTTCCCATCCCCCAACCTACTTCCAAGTGTGGTGTAGAAAAAATGCTTGGCTTTGGAGTTCAAAGACCTGAGTTCTATTTCTAACCATGTCATTTACTGGCTGTGAGATAAGATACTTCCCTTATTGATAAAATGAAGAGGATCAGGAGGCCTCTGATGTACCTTCCAGCTCTATATCTTACCATCTCTCTTCTATCTAGAACCCTAAGCACCACTCAGATCCCATCACCATTCTTTTCTTCACTCTAATTCTTATTCTGAATGCTGACCCTCATGTGTCACAGCATCCTAAGTGTCTTCTGACTCATCAAAACACAAGATCAATTCAGGCTCAGTGTATTTGTGGTATTTTAATTCTTTGAAAGTATTCACCTATCTATGGTATAGGTGGTAACTACGAATAAGAATATTTGGCTGACCAGGATACCACTATTCCCCAAGTGTTTCTGGAAAACATCTGTTTGCATGTGTGGGTATGTGTATATATACATGTATCTGCATGATTTAATCATCTGTACCTATGAGTTGATTTACATGGCAGGGTATACTCTTCATTTATTTGGATCCACACCTTTTAGTTGGGTCTCACAAGTTGCTGGGGCCAAAAAGTCCTCCTTTCCAGGTGACCCAACCTGATAATGGCTTTTCGCTGCACTTAGCTAGCTAGGCCTGTCCTCAGATAGAAAGCACACACTCCATACTCCAGTCTCTTTTAGCTTAGCATAATATTCTGATGGCAGAACCTTTAAAAACCCAGGATAATCTATCCAGTGCAGCCCTTTGACTGAATCCAAACTTCATACAACAAATGTGGCCCTTTAGGACCTCAAGTGCTGCCCTCTGACTGAATCCAGACTTCACATGACAAATCATTTTGTGACAGGGATTTGTTCTGTGAAGTTTGGATTCAGTCAAAGGGCCACATTTGAGGACCTAGAGGGCTACATGTGGCCTCAAGGCCACAGGTTCCCCACCCCTGAATGCTATGGGAAGTCATAAGACTTGAGTGGAGTTCTGTGGAGACATGAAGGTATATGTGTATGATAAATTCAAGATGAAACAAGAACATTTTAGGGAAAGAGTAAAGGAATTTTTTGCAACATGGGAAAGTTCCCTGCTCCTAGCAAGTAGAAGGTTAGCTAGGATTGGCGTAAACTTTTTATCTGGAGATGGGTTATGCATACATGCATTCATTTATCCAGTTAATAGCAAATGGAATGCAAGGCATTTCAGGAGACATGCTAGAGGTCATTTTAACAAGATCTGGTGCTCTAAATCTCTCAGGCTGACTTATTTTTTTTCTATATGCTTTCTCTTAGTGATCTCATCAACTCCAACAGACTCAGTTATCCCAAATCTATATATCCAGTTTGAATCTCTTCTCTAAGATTCAGTCCTCCAGGACATCGGCTCCCGGATGGCCTCCTGAGACCCCAAATTCAGCATGTCCAAATCAGAGCTCACTTTGCACCTGTCCCTTCTCTTGCTTTCTCTCTTTCTGTGAAAAGCATCACTGAATTCCCAGGGATCATCTAGAGTTGTTTTTAGCTCTTTCCTGGCTTCCTCTGCCACCCCAGGGTCAAGGATGAGTTCTACCTCCACAGGTAGATTCCCTACCCCCACCTTCATGTTCCCCCCATTTCAGTTCAAGCCTTCATCACCTGTCACTGAATTTATGGCAATACCCTCTTCACTCGATGAGCAAACATATATTAAGCACCTACTATAATTAGCAAGCTGTTTAAGAAACAAATCAAATGGCTCTCCCTTAAACAATGAATAAACATAGGCATAGATACAAAATACAGAATGTCCCAAAAGGCTTGGTGCAGTTTTATGCTTAAGATTTAAAATTGCACTGAGACTTTTGGGACAGCCTCTGAATACAAAGAACACAAGGTACAGAGGAATTGAGGGAGGGAAGGTCAGGAAAGACCATGTGAAGGAGAGAACTCTTGAGCTGAGCTTTGAAAGACCATCGGGATTCTAAGAGGCTGAAATGAGGAGAGAGTGTCTTCCAGGCATGGGAAAGAATTTGTGTTGATGCGCAGAGATGGAATGTCATGTATGAGGGACTGTCTGGATTGTAGTGACCTGGCTGGTAGGAGGCAAGCATCACCTTAGGAAGGGCTCAAAATGCCAAACAGACGAATTTGTATTTAACCCTAGAGACAAGAGGGACTAGAACTGCTGGAGCAGGGGAGTGACCTGGTTGGACACGTGCTTGGGAAAGTCATTTCAGCCACTCTGCATGATCCAGAGAGGAGAGGGTTTGGAGGCTGTTGCAATATTTCAAATTGAAGGGATGACGGGAGGTAGGATTGGTGACACTTGCCAGCTAAATTTGATCCAAACTAAAGCATTGGGCTGGGTGATGAGGATGCAAAACTGAGAAAAGTCCTTGCCCTCCAGGACCCTGCCTTCTATAAGCAGAGAAGAGTCTGTATGTGAATGTGCATATCTACATCTATGTGTTCATTGGAGGAGGAAGGAGAAATCCTGAGAATGGAGGAGATCAGGACTCAGTATGTGAGCTAGAAGCTGGTAAGGGACCTTGGAGCACAGAATGTCAAAACAGGGAAGAATCTTAGAATCAAAAATGTGAGAATTAGAATAGATCCTAGAGCATGGATAGTTAGAACTTGAAGATATCTTTGGATCTAAAGCATGTAGTAGCTAGAAGGAAGCTTAAGATGGAGAATATCGGAGCTGGGTAAAGACTTTGGAATTTGGGATATAGAAGGGAGAAGTGAAAGAGACCTTGGAGAAACTAGGCCAATCCCCTGGTCTGACAGAGGCAGAAACTGGGACCCAGAAAGGGGAAGGGATTTTTCTAGAGTTCATGCAGCTAGGATCTGGGCTTCAGCTGGAGCCCAGGTCTCCTGACTGCCCAGTGCTCTCTCCAGCATACTGCAGTGATTCCTCTCCTCTCGTCAATGGCACTGATCCAAACCAAGGGTTGAATCAAACATTTGGGATTAGTTAAGGAGTGCTGAATTTCCAACCTTTTCATCATTCTCAAGAGGGTCAATTAAGCAGAAAACAACACTCTTTGGACATCAAAAACTCTCCCTAAAGAACAGAAAGACTCCAGGATTAAAGAGTTGTACAACAAGATTCCCATTTAACAATAAAGGTGGAATGCTTAGGGCAAATCCTGTTTGGGATGTGCTAAAGTTCCCTCTGGCTCCCCTCAGATGATATGGGTAAAACAAATCCCCGACAATTTGGCTCATATACTTTGCCCTCAGTTTTTCATCCTCGGCATTGCAAAACACCTGTCATCTCTCCTCTTTGGAAACACTCCCCAGCCTGACCTCACCAGCTCCTTGTTCCGAAACACTGATTTCATTCTCTAAGAGTTGTTCAGTAAGTTTCAGTCATGTCTGACTCTTTGTGACTCTATTTAAGGTTTTCTTGGTAGAGGTACTGGAGTGGTTTGCCATTTCCTTCTCCAGATCATTTACAGATGAGGAAACTGAGGCAAATAAAGTGAAGTGACTTGTCCAGGGTCACACAGGTAGTAAGTGTCTGAAGTTGGATTTGAACTCAGGTCTTCCTGACTCCAGGTCTGGTGCTCTATCCATTGTTGTACCTAGTTGCCCTCCCTAAGAGTAGAACCTTTAGAATGAGAGGTTTTGATGACTTTTCCGTTGAGATTTGGAAACATTTCTGGATTTAAAATCAGAATACTAGGCTTACCAATGCTTTTGTGATTATTATTCTGAATCCAAAGAGACTTTTACACTTGGCAATGGCTTTATTATCTTCAAATTTCCATCTCATTCATTCTCTATGTTGCCTTGGATAAGTCTCATAGCACTGAGGAAGGAGCATTGGGCTATCCTGAGTTCCTGGTCTCCAGTTCAAGGGCTTCAATGTCTTCTCTGTGGAAATGGTTCTCAGCTCTGTTTGTCCAGCCCTAACAGCTCTGCTGACCTCCAGTCTTGATTGATTCGCAGTCTGTTTGGTAATATCCCACAGA